>NW_009259318.1:913810-916637 GCF_000687185.1 Egretta garzetta | reverse complement strand
TGGTTCCATACAACTCATTTGTCCCCCAAATAGCATGTCTGTCTGTCCTCATCCTATTGACTGATAATCCCTCTGCACATGTAAATACTGTGTCTCTCAGCTCCACATTTTCCCTGACCTGTAAGGCATCTTCACTATCCTCACTTTGAGTGGAAGATCTCTATAAAGGTCATCTTTCCATTTTTCTCACTAGATACTGTTAGGGTGAGTGTGACCAGTTGCACACAAGAAGGAAAGCAGAAGGGAATACTGCTCCCTGGAGCCACACGGCTCTTTCTGCTTGCTCTCCCTCTCCAGCCCAATGCCACTTGCAAAGAGGAGGGAAAGAATTTGGCATTTCTGTAGCTTCTAACTGACCTTTATAGGGATTTCTCTTCACCCCTGGAATGGCAATGATGAGATGTCTGGCGCTCATCTGGCCGAAAAACAGTCATGTCACTACCTGTGAAGCCGAAGCTGGCAGCACCATGTTCCTTCTCTCATCTCAGGCTGCCTCTCCCTTCATCCCACTCCGTGCACTTCTATACCTTCCCACTCCCCCAGTGTCCTGCCTGCAGGCATGGAGAGCACTGGAGAAACAGCTCTCAGGTCTGTTGCCTGCTATGCCATCCATCCTGCGTGGACGGGAGCAGCAAGGTCTTGGTTAGCAAGGACAGCCGCTCCCACTGATGTGGAAACATCTGGTCTTCTCGGTGCAAAGAGATCCTCAGGGATTTTGGTTGTAAATCTCTTACAAGCCTCTAAGAAAATACATGTTAAAGGAATGTATTGAGCAAATTTCTTCAAGGATGGCAAAAAAAGCACATCATGACATCAGAACAGCCTCCCTGCCAAATTTTCCATCTCTTCTCAAGAAGTAGTAGAGCTTTGCAGCAAAATGAGTGTAATAATTTTTGACAAGCAAAGCAAAACATTTTCCACCAACTTTGTTTCAGAGGCAGCCAAATCATATTTTTTTCCTTTGTTTGTTTTAGCAGAAGCTTTCCAGATAAAAACAAACAAGCAAATTAGCCCCTAGGTAGATAACCAACATGAAAAAATGTTATTTGAACAGTCTTAAGATCAACAAGAAATCCTCTAGCTGGAGTGGAGAGGGCTTTACCAGGCTCTTCTAAGATAACAGTAGCATGATCACCGTGCTTAGTGACAGTATTTTGGCACTGTTTTCACTGAATATAGACCAAATAGACACTAAACTTAATTAAAATCCAACAGAGGAACCTGACGTACAAAAACCAGTATGCAGACTAATTCCATTCACACAGTCCTCCCATCTTAATTGCTATAAAGAACAGAAATAACTTCCTCTCTTCTTGACCACTAGAACAATAAGATGATCTTCAAATATGAAGCAATAAGAAACAGATGTAAGCATCGGTCTTGTAACGTGAGCCATCTCTTCCCCTGGATGAAAACTGCTGAAAATCAGTGGGGCATTGCAGAGGAGCTGAATAAAAACCATAAGGGCCTCTGATAAGGTGAGGGTGAAATGTCTGGTAGGAATTACCCATGCAAAAACATCTCTGTTCACTCCTGAGCTTTCTGGAAACCACTAGAGAACCACAAGCTTTCAGTCTGAATCAGATTTCAGGGCAATAGGAATGGGCTCCGTAAGTACACAGGCAGAAAAAGGAAGGCTAATAGATAAATGATCCCATTGCTCAGTGAGGCATGGGAGGTAGGGACAAGGTACAAGAAAAAGACTGAGTTATTCATTGGGAGGTTTTTTTGCATTGGTTGTTACCAGCAAAGTTGGTCCTCAGGCCTCTGAGGACACTGAACCTAATAGCAGAGTCTGTGGGAGTAAAACAACAGAGGAAGATGGGAGTTAGGGAGCACTTAAGCCAACAGGACAGACTATGGGATCAGTCAGGATGCTTTTTGTGGTGTTGATGGAGCCTGCCAATGTCATTCAAAGGCCAGTTTCTATCATCTTCAGAGCTCATGGTGACCAGAGAGAGGTTCCTGTTGTCTGAAAGGCAAATACACACCCTATTTTCAAGAAGGGGGATTCAAGTAGCTGCAGGCCAGTCAGCCTCACTGCCATGCCTGGAAAGGTTACAGAGCAAATCCTGCTTGAAGCCATTTCCAGCCACATGAAGGATAAGAAAGTAACTGGGAGAAGCCAGCATGAATTTATCAAAGGCAAATTAAGTCTGACCAACTTTATTCCTTTTTATGATGAAAAGACTGGTTCACTGGAGGAGGAGAAAGCAATGGATGTTGCCTACCTTGTTTTATCAGCAATACAGCATTCCCTCATGCTTTAATGTACATTACATAAGAAACAGCAGCCATTACCCTTTCCCCGCTGTATATAATACCGCTGTGGTACAACTTAATGAATCCTGAAAAATGTGTTAAATAGCAATGGAAATAGAGAGCTATACTGTAGATCTGTCTGATATGAGTCCTCCAATTTTAGGATTCTTCAAGATTTGGAGCTTGGCTGAATCACAAGTTTAAGCATTAGATGCAGTTTAAAGCCTTGTGTGTTAAGCTGGGAAGCAGATCTGGGATAACTTTGTTATAAATCATTCTAGAGAGTAAGGATTTTGAAGGAAAGGGTATATTCTCTAAGCTCCAGCTGCTCCTTGCAAAGCATGTCTACAGCACTGATATCTAATTATCTGACTGGAATGTGATCAACCTGAGACATTCAGGCAAGGCCCCTCAAAAGGGGAGGAAGAGTTTCAGGATCAGCAAGAGCAAAGGAAAAAAATGATCTCTCCTAGTCCTGGTGTCAAACTATAGGTATGTAGTTTGGCCCCTAACACCAAATTAAACCAAGTATTTGAGCTCTGTGCACAGCTCAAAGCAATGAATC
>NW_009259318.1:892468-913797 GCF_000687185.1 Egretta garzetta | reverse complement strand
CTCTTTCCATGACATCTCTCCTATTAGAGCTGTCTTATCCACTTATATCCAACAGTTTCCTAATGGCTGCCAAACCAAGCTTCAACTCTTGTGAGGAGGAACAACAGCAGCACCACTCCTTTTTTTTTTTTTTTTAAAAAGACCCTGAACAGTCAAAAGCTGCCTGCAAAATAAAACAGGGACCTTCCCAAGTCACACTTCTGAGTTTAATGAGATAGAGATACAGTTAACCTTGTATACCCTTGCCAGGTCAAGGCTTGCTGTGAAGATGTCAGCACCCAAAGGATTATGATTGTAATGAACAAATATTACACAATCTTGTACTCACAAGAAGCCTTATATAGTAACTTAGGTACTGTTGTAGGGACAGGCATGGGAGCAGCTTTCCTTGGCTGGTGGAATCCCACTAACCTCTTTGGGATTGCTCAGAGGGAGCACAGCACGTCAGTGTTCATGGAGCTAGGCTCTAACCTTGCTGATGGTTTTTCTCATGAGCAGCTTTGTAAAATGCTGTTACAACACAGGGGATGTGTCCATAAAGGTGTCAAACAAAATGCCTTAATTGTAATGTTGATGCTTGTTTCTTTAGGAGACAGGGGAAAGAAAGGAGGGGGAACACCTTCTTACAACCTCCGTTATCTCTCCCAAGACTGGATAGATTTTAATTTTTTACTCTAATAACCAGAACTATAAAAGTCTTTTTCCTCTCAAAATATCTAACATCTTTTTAATAACATGAAATGAAGAGGCTGTGGTTAAATAATGCAGTTCTTTTGCCCCAGTTCTGATACTTTTTTTATAATGCTCATCTAAGTCACTAAGAGGAATTAATACTTTATTGCTTTCAATGAAAAATGCATAATGCCTCTCCCATAGCTTTTGAGCAAGGTTTCAAACTCTAGTCACTGCAGTTCAGAAGAGAATTTCTTTCTGGTTTTGCTCTCACTGGAGTCAATTAGCCCCTGTGGGAAAATCCCTAAATTATCTGTTAAAAAATCAGAAGGAGCCTTAAATTTGTCATGGAAACTGGTTTTGAGCTTGCACTATTAAGGTACTGTCATGTTTCAGTTTCACAGCCCTGAAAAAAATAGAAATTTCAGTTTCTGCTTGTACACATCATCATATACTGACCCTTTCTATAACTCTGGACTGAGTAGCCACTGATTTTCAAAAGGAGGCTTTCTTTACACAAATACAATCTCATAACCCTTTTCTGTTATATCCTGCCTGTGCAATAGGCCAGCCAAATCCTGAGAACCAAGTATTTGCAAACAAGACTTCATCAGACTAACACTGTCAATTAAGCAAACATAACCGAACTGACAGGTCTATGTAATCAAAACTATTGTTGACATCTTGGTGTTGGATGAAAAATAAGCAACCTCACTTCATTATATGGAGAGCTTAAGCATCCCTAAAGCAGACAGATTAATTGCCAGACGTCTAAAAATAAATGAAGTATTCTAGGCTTTTAAAAACAAACAAACCCCCTCTCATTTCCAGTAGGTTCTCAGGAGCAAATTCTCTAGGATTTTTCCCAAGGGAACCATTTCACATAACGATAGTGATCCTAATCCTGCAGGTTTTTAACTAGTTGAGAAGTGCTCCTTTAATCTTTTTAGCATAAATAGCACCTCGTGTGAGGAATGGTTTGACTAAATGATTGGTAAACGTGGAATTTTGGACTTTAGATCTTTTGTAGGGACGTTGCTATTAATATTTAATAATAATAAAAAAACCCCACATATTAGCTCAGGACAGAAATAGCATTAACTGTATTTCATTTTGTAAGGCATTTTGAGCTGTCATCAGAGCCAGCTATTGGAATGGAGCCTTAAGGATCCAATCTATTTCTGTGAGCCCACAGTGACCAAGAATTCTGCAACTGCTGAGGTAGTTCTGCAAATGCTGGGGTATTTGCAACACCTGATGCCCAGGGTGTAGAGACCATTGTAGCCCAGTAAAATGCTTCATGTATGCTACTCAAAGGAAAATATTTCCCAAGACTTTTGAGGAGGGCTCTTGCACAGATTTGTTTTTTCTGCAGCCAGCCAGTGCTCCCTACCAACCAGGAATACCCACATCCTATGTGAACACTGTAAGGATCAGACTGCTTTCCACTTCAGTGGGCCTCCTTGGCAGATGTTTCTGCAAGGTAATGCAAGTACATGTTCTGAAACAGGACTGCTCCTCCTCCTCCAATCTCCTTGACATCTATGGGCAGCACTGACCTGAGATTCATTCCTCTGCCTGTATTATTAGAAGGACATCAGTGCTACTGAAAACCCATTAAATGGATCTGCTTTCAGCGTTCCTTCAATTACATGTAAGCCTATCCAGCTTATACTGATAGATTCAGAGATATCCGTGGCCATGTTATATACTGCTACAAGGAGATGTCTCATCTGCTGTTTATTTCTGAGTTATGTGGAAAATTGCAGATGGATCTAGCTGAGGCAGAATACTGTAGCAACAAAGCAATATCAAGCTGCACAGACTACTCCTGCCTCATGTCAGATGAATTCACCTGACCTCTTTATACCCAATCAAATGATAACCTGAAGGAACACCATGTGCCTGTCTTCCACTTTTTCTTAGTTCTCTGCATCAGAAATATACTAGTGGAAATTCTGACTTACTAGATGCATGCCATTAAGGGGTTGGGTGCCTTATCTATGCATTTATTTCTTCCCCTATTTTCCCTGGCTTCTTCTAAGGAGAAAGAGAATTTGACAATAGTTCTTTATAGGAACCATAAGGCTGAGAAACGAAGTCCTGTGTCTTTCTGCTTCTCCCCTTTCCCAGCTGCCAGAGATGCTGCTGAGTGGGGCAGGCAGGGTGGTGGCTGCTGTGCGTCCCCACCTGAGAAATGCCCCAGAGTTTCACTGTTCCTCTGAAGCTGGGACCTTGTGAGCAGACAACCACGTTTCCTCCCTCCAGTCATCATGGGGCAGAGAGGGGAAAATAAAAAGCTTTCTTTCCATAAAATCTCAGTGTCTGACAACACAAGTTTTCCATCGGAAAACTGTTCTCACAGAAGATTCCCCATCAGCTCTGTTTAAAATGTAACTCCCAAATCCTCATAAATAAAGAAGGACTACCATCTTCATTGCTGGAAAGAAGTGACACCTGATCCCCATTTTTTAATTCACAGAAAGACAAGACAAGGAGGCTCCAGTAAAGAATCACTCAGTTTCTGAAACCAGAGTGTTATTGATTACCCCTGAGTAAACATGCAGAAATTTGACTGCAGCCATCAGCATTACTGCAAGTCAACATTAGTGTAACTGAGGTCCAAGAGACTCACAGAGCACTGGGGAGGACTGCTCAGTCCCTGGATGATACTTGTGTGCAGAATTTGATCCTAGACCAGAAGTGAAAATGAATGGACTAAGACCTTCCAAGAGACACAGATTTAAATTAAAAATATAAACTAGATAGATAGTTATTCAAAGCCTGGCAATGGACTTTCTCCAGAGCCCAGCCACAGCAGCTGTTCTTTTCAAGGGTGTTATAACAGGTAGAATTCATGGTAATGTTACTGAAAACCTAAACACTTCTGAGGGTCAGCATTTGTGTGCTCCAAAATCACAGTGGTGAGTGTACTGCACATAAAGCCAGTGTCACAGACCAATATTGCAATTCAGATAAATGGGTGAGGAACAAAAAGTAGGAATTGTCATGAAATCCATTTCTTTCTCTGCTCTTCCCAAGTGATCACCATTAACTGCAAAAGTAGAACCACACCAGGGAATTCCTCAAGAAATTCCAAGCACTACACGTTGCCAAAATATCTCATTGATTTTTTAGGAAGCATATCAATGTCTCCACGGGGTGGGGTGGGGGGTTGGGGGGAGGAAGCAAAACAAAAAAAAAGCAGAGACTTACTTTTTTCCTTCTATGCTTATTACAGAGGCACTACACTTGGTCTCCAGTTCAAATTTTCACCCAGACACAAAGAATGCTGCTTCCAGAGAAGATTGAACTTAATGCATGAGTTCATTAGTACATTTCCACAAGGAACTGCTGTGTTTGTGTATTCTCGGTACATGCTGAAACTAGGAAGTCTGATTTTCAAAACAGGTTCTTACCACTTATCAAGATCACATTCTTCAAGGTGCCTGACTTCAGACATTCAAAATGAACACAATTCTGAATCATTAGTCCTTTTAAAAAAAAAAAAAAAAAAAAAGACGCACAAATCATCCCAACCTGACTGGCATTAAAAGGAACATTCTGCCAAGTACAAAGATCTTCTGATCGAGTTATAAAGGAGGTAAAACACTTTACCAGTAAAGTGACAGGAGGTAATACCTCAGGCTTCATGTAAAACAAAAGGTGTATTGAGCCTGAATGCTTCAGATGAAAGAATCCTTTCATTCTGAGGTAGTTCAGGTACAAATTAAGTGAGTAGGCTCTTTCTCAGAACATAATAATCTTTTCTCTCCCTGTATATTCAGTCAGGTCAGATTCAGTACTGAAAGTTTGCTGGAACTGTCTGCAAGTCCCTATTTTTTGAGGGTCTTTTTAGGCAGAATTATTCCATGTTTCAGTAATGGCTTCCACCCAAACTTCTTGACTTACCTTTGGAATTGCTGACAGACTTACCTTTGTTCTGTCCAGATACATGGGTAGTTACTAAAGCCAAATAACTGCAGATTTGTACATATCTTTAGGTGTATGTGGGCATGTTTACATGCACATTTGGTTACAGGGCTGTGCTTATTTACAGAATTATTCCCTGGTTGTAAAAACATGTAACCTTGTAAATTTATGCATGAAAATGTTTTTGAATCATTTAGGGAGTTTTTGCACCACGTATCTGAAAATGCACATCAAAAAGTGTTGCATTCACTATTCTTTCTTCATGGATTGCTTTCCTGCTTTAGTGGTTTCAGACACTGGAGAGCAAATGACCAATGCACAGCAAGAACAGTGAAGGGTGGAAGGCTTGCCTTAAAGCAGGCAGTTCAGAAACAGTCTGCAGAATAACATGACTTCACATCTGCCTTTCACTGTGAATTTTCAAATATTTATTTCAAGAGAAATCAGGACTGGATGGCTCCAGAGTCTGAGGTAGATTTGTTCTATAATTTACTCACAGAAAATAGCTCAGTGAGTTTTAAATCAAGGCCCATGGATTATTATCCATTATTGATTTTCCAAGTAGGCAGTGAGGAAATCTCAACAAGAAGTCTGAGAGCATTTAAGAGGGACTTCAGGGCCTTGGGACAAATGGTGAAGGGATCAGGTGCACAAGTAGTGTTCTCTTCTATCATTCCCATTACAGGGAACGATGAGGGAAGGAACAGGAAGAGTCAGGAAATAAATACCTGGCTCTGAGCCTGGTGTGAGCAGCAGAATATTGGGGTTTTTGATCATGGGTTGGCCCCCACAACACCAGGCCTGCTGGCAAATGATGGGGTACACCTGTCTTCAAGGGGCAAAAGGATGCTTGCCAAGAAGTTAGCAGGGCTCATTGAAAGAGCTTTAAAGTAAATTTGAAGGTGGAGGGGGATGAAACCAGGCTTGCTAGAAATAAGCCTGAGGATGGCATGCCAATGTGTGAGGGACAGTGAGTTAGCGAGGTCCTCTGATCTGTCACCTCAGAGGAAGTGGCAGATAGTAATCCAAGTGGCAGCAAAGTTGCAAAGATTATTGATGGGTTAGTAACAACTGCGATTAGTCACTTAGGAATTAAGCCCTCTCCCCTCAGAAAAGTGGCAGGATCATTAGCCCAACTGAAGTGCATCTATACCAATGCTCGTAGCATGGGCAACATACAGGAGGAATTAGAAGCCATCATGCAGCAGAAAAACTATGATATAGTTGCCATCACAGAAACATGGTGGGACAACTCACATCACTAGAGTACTGCCATGGATGGCTATAAATTCTTCAGGGGGGAACTGGGGTTGTTTAGCCTGGAGAAGAGGAGGCTGAGGGGAGACCTTATCGCCCTCTACAACTCCCTGAGAGGAGGTTGTAGTGAGATGGGGGTCGGTCTCTTCTTCGAAGTAACAAGTGATAGGATGAGAGGAGATGGCCTCAAGTTGCACCAGGGGAGGTTTAGATTAGGAATCAGGAAAAATTTCTTCACTGAAATGGTTATCAGGCACTGGAATGAGCTGCCCAAGGAAGTGGTCGAGTCACCATCCCTGGAGGTATTTAAAAGATGGATAGATGAGGTGCTTAGAGACATAGTTTAGTAGTAGACAGGTATGGTTGGACTTGATGATCTTAAAGATCTTTTCCAACCAAATGATTCTATGATTCTATGATGTAGATGAGCAGTTGTATTTTTGGTGCAGGGATACTCAGCACTCTGTGTAAGTTAGCCCCATCAGAATCTTCTCCAGACAAACTACCAAACATCAGTTGCTTCCCTAAAAAACATATGGCTTTGGAACAAGCCAACCTTAGTGATGGGCCCCTTTCTGTAGATGGGGAAAAGACCCAGCAAGCTGAGGGCCCAAGGATGCAAAGAACATCAGTGGCAGATTGAGCCCCAGAGCTGAGGTTATCTTTGCTTCAGTGCAATGCTCTAATGAACCCATGTGTGCCGACGTACCATCACTCTCTTGTCACATAGACCGCATCTCAGCTGGCCATTCTTGGATGCAGCATTCAGCTAAGGGACCTCTAGATAGAGGGGTGGAGGCAGGTAGAGATTTGTGTCTTCAAAGTGGATTTGTTTCAGAGAAGAGCTTATCCCTAAAAGCCTATCCCTGATCCTCCCCCCCTGCCCCAGATGCCCTATTCTCCTCCTGGAGATCCCCAACTTGCATGTCTTTCAGGCAGGGAAAATGGTAAAATACTATAAAACTACAAGAATCTTTCCCACCCATTAATGCAATCAGAGGGAAGGTCAAGAAATTAGATGTTAGAAGCAAAGACCTACCTTCAGAGAAAGATGCAATGTTTTTCCCATATGACAGAGGACACCTGCTCACACTTACATCAGCATCACTCAGAATTAATTCACCTGAAATGAACAGAGCAGCATAAGTGCTGAACCCACTGAAAAAAGGATCAGGCCCTCAGGCTCTTTAAAGGACAAAAGCAACAATATATTCCGAGACTCGGCTCCCATTTCACAACAGCCAGATGGAAAGAAAGCAAAGCCTCCAAGTCTGACACACTTCTCAGAGCTTCAGAGACACAAAAGAGAGTGTGAGAGTACCAAGTATAGGTTTGTAATTTAATTTATGTTTATTTTGGTCCAAGGTTGAGGTCAATGCACAATGAGGAGGTTATCAGATGACTCACATTAGCCCTAGCGCTGTGCTGGGATAAAGTTAGTACTGTGCCTACTGGGAAGATGTAAGATTGTCAGATGGCCAGGGTACAGCCTTATATAATTCATTTCTATTCCTGAAGTAATTTTCTTGACCAAGTCTGAGAAGGGAAGGAACATTCTTTTGTAGTGGTGTGGGGGGAAATCTGGGCATTAAACATATTGTGCTCAGCTGAATTGACAGAAAAGCTCATTCAGTTGCATTATTAATGTAAATTACTTGCACTGTTTAACACTTACCATGATGATAAGACGTATACAGCAATATCCAGATTTTTTTTTCTACCTGACAAAACACAGACGTAGATTGCTAAGCAGCAGTTCCTTGCTGTTTTGCCTAACTAATAAAACAAGCAATAGGAGTAGGACAAAAACTTAAAGAACCCAATTTTTTGGCTTCATTTAAGTCTAAAGCAAAAGCTCTGTGTTTTCTCCATGGAAACACAATAGGACTCCTGAGTGTCATGGGGGAGACACAAAAATAAAAAGATGACCCAAACAGGATGTCAAGGAAATGCGAACCAGATGCTGTGCTTATATATTTAAACATAGACCTATAGGAAATCCAGTCAAAATGGTTTAGCCATGATTATCCATCCTTTTAGATGAAACATGAAAAACACCTACAGCATAAATAGATATTATTTCAGGAAATCTTTAAAAAATAGATTAATGAACATCAGGAAGCCATACCTGCAAATATTATTTTTTTATCAATTGGCCAGAAAGTGCATTGCTTTGCTGCACTGTAAACAGGGTCTTCTGACTACACAGACTGTATTTTTGCTAACAGGTATTATGCCAGACTCACAGGCGCAAAGACTGAAGTCCACAACATGGAAGCATCTTGTGTAATGAATCTGAAACTCCCAGGTGGGGCTGCTCTTCAGAACTGGAAATGGGACAGGTCTGACATCTCTGTGAGGAGCTGCTCTCTCTGAAATTCCCTGACTAGACCCACAGAGAGCTTTTGGGTATTTGGAGATACTTCTCACTTCAATGCATTACCTAAGTCTGCCATGTAAGTGGTCTTTGGGTGTAGTGTGTCGCCTTACAGGCTTGCACAGGTGAGTGCGCTTAACTGTATCAGCATAGGGCAATGTTGCACCCAGTCAATTCTCATGAGATTGACTTTGCTCATGGGAAATGCACCAAAATGCACAGTGCATGGAGCACTTTCTTTCATTGCTTTCCATATCTGTTTCTGACCAGAAGCTTCACAACTCTTCACTTATGTCCCAATGGGAGCCTTCTGAGACTTCCACTATACTGGATGTTGTCCTGATGGTTTGATTTTACCTAGCTGCACCTTCTGACCATGCCCAGTGCACATGGTATCTCAAAGACTCACACAGGGATGATGGCAAGGTGTGGAAGGAAACTTAATCCATGCAGAGCTGAGGGCCCCTTGGCAGAAGCATTAAATATGAATGAATGATCAAGTTTGCTCTGTTTTGGGGAAAAAAAAAAAAACAACACCCCCCCTAGTGAATCAGTTTCTGCTGTTTGTCTATACTACACCACCATATTAACTTTTTCTTAGGTTGTGTGACTAAAGGATAATCTCACAAACACAAAGGAACACAGAGGAATAACAGCAAGTGGGGAAACCTCAGTAACCTGAGCACAACCACTGGAGCACCCTGACCCAGCTCCCTCCAGGGCTGCCACTGTGGAGTGACCAGCCCCACTTTCAGGGAGTGAGACCCACCAGATGGGTCAACGGAGACAATTTCTAGGTCATCTTATAGATGAAGGGGAGTTATGGGGGTATGGAACACTTTACAAAATGCTGTGAGGAATATTTTGGGATTGTATGAGACTGGAGTGGGGCTGCAAGCCTCAGGGGTTCATATGCCCAGCATACTGTGAATATTTGGTGGTCCAGGGTCCAGCTCCTGGACAGACTGAGTGTCTAAGACCTGCTACTGGAGTATTCCATATTGTATCTATGTATTTATATGCATAGATATTATCCATTTCATCATGAACAGGGAACAAGGGGAGCAGGACGAAGCTGTGGTTGCTGTTCATGCTTGCATGAATGCTGTGTTTTCTGCATGTGTTGATTTGTGTGGCCAGATGTGTACATATATATATATAAAAGTATTGTGTGTATATGCATGTATATGTGTTTGTGTGCCTCATACACGCTCAGCCTTGCTACTGGCTGGACCTGGGGCTATGGAGCTGCTGTTGATGTGAGAGGATGTTACTCTTTGACTCTTTTTTTGATGAGTAAGTATTGCTGCCTACTTCCAGAGCTGGAATATGATTAGCCTTAGTCCAGCTGCGAGAAATGAAATGAAGTCCCTGTCCAGAAAATTGCTCTTCTTTGCTCTGACTATCCCCATCTTCACAATACTTGGTCCTCCCACCCCAAGCTTCACAGCTGCTGAGATAAAGTATGCCTTCTTTGTCTTGGACTTCGCCAATAAGGTCTTCCAGACATCTGTGCCTGGAGAGACAGGGCAGGGAGATGCAAGTCATGGATCTCTTGAGAAATCTCAACCCATGCAAGTCCATGGGACCAGGACTGGGTGGATCTGAAGGTGCTAAGAAAGCTGATGTCATAGTGGGACCAGTCTCATCATGTCTGAAAAGCAGATTAAGTTCTTTTTTGATTGCACTTACCTTCAAAAAGGATGAGAACTATACAGTGCACTACAGGTCAGCCACTCTCATTCCAGTCTGTCAAGGAGCAGGAATCCATTTCTGGGCTTATAAGGGAGAAGAAGGTGACTGGGAACAGTCAGCATGGATTTACCAATCAAACCTGAGCAATCTGATTATGGTCTGTTATGAACAGACTAGATATACAGTGAGGGGAAAGCCATGGATGTTGTTCACCTTGACTTTAGCAAAGATTTCAATATGTTCTTCCACAACATCCTTGTATTCAAGTTGGGAAGTTACAGTCTACATGGGCCGACAATCAGCTAGGTGAAAAACTGGCTGTACTGTTAGGATCAAAAGGGCTCTACCTGGAGGCTGGTTACAAGTGGAGTGTTGCAGGAGTCTATTCTAGTCAATAGCCCTGTTCTGTCACGTTCAATGTCATTTTCATCAAATATGCACAAGAAGAGGCAGAGGGCACCTTCATATAGTTTGCAAATTATACCAAACCAGGGATACACTTGTTATACTCAAGGACACAGCCACTATTCAAAGAGACCTAGACAGGCTGGAGGAAGGGCCTACAGGAATCTCAAGATATTTAATTTAACAAATGAAAAAAGTCTTGCACCTGAGCTGAACTAACTACCTGCTAAGCTTTGACTGGCTTTAGAAATGAACTGGAGGTCCTAGTGAACAATGGACTAAGCAGGAATCAGCAGTGGACCATGACCATGGTGAAGGCTAACAGCATACTAAGCTATATTAACAGAAGCATAACCAGTAGATAGAGGAAAACCATTATTTCCTTTACTGGGTGCTCATGAGATCTCATCTGAAATACTGTTTCCAGGTTTGGATCCTTCAGTGCAAGGAAGATATTGTCAAACTGGAATGAGGTCAGTGGAGGGGCACCAAGATTGTCAAGGGACTAGAGAATTTGTCCTGTGAGGAGAGGGTGAGGGAATGGAGCTTGGTTATACTGAAGATAAAGCTTTGGAGATACCTTAAAGCCATCTTCCAGTCCTTGACAGGCTGTTACTGAGAATAAGAAGCCAGGGTCCTAGGTGCCCAGCTACAGAACAATAGATAATGATCATAAATTGAAGCAAGAGAAGTTCTTACTAGATGTAAGGGTGGAAAAAAATGCACGGCAATAAAACAAAACACAGGAAAAGGTTGCCCTGAGATGTTGCGCAGTCTATGTCCTTAAAGATTTTCAAGACTCAACTTGACAGAGATCTGTGCAACTTGGTCAGCCTTCAGAGTCGATCCTACTTTGAGCAGCAGGTTGGACTACCGACATCCAGAAACCCTTCCCAACCCGAATGATTCTGTGATTCTAAGCTATGCCCTGGGATCCTGCCATAAAATGGTAGCTGCTTAGAGCCCTGTGCAGCACTGAATTGGTTTGTGTTTTGTGCAAACATATGGAAACTAATAAAGACCAGTATATTGCTCCCGAGCTTCTGAGGCTTCCCCAAACCGTCACCTGGAAACAGAGTGGACACAATGGGAGACCAAGGCCATGAGGCTTTTTCTTGAAACAGTGCATCCATAGTAGAATATTCACACTTTCAGGCAAAACAGTTAGGTTTTAGGGCTTTGAAAAGACAGGAAAAAATCTGAGCCACTCAGTTTCTAAACAAAAATTAACTCCCCTAACACACTCTGCATGTCCTGATCTCCAATTTGAGGCCTGATTATCTTAAGGGTCAGTGGAACAAAAGCCTTTTTTTAATCTTTTCTAGAAGTATAGATGCCAAATATAGATCTGGCTTAAAATATTAAAGTATAATATGCTAATTCATTTTAAAAGCAACAAAGTAATTAATCTTTATTGCTGCAATTGTAGGCACATTCTCTTCTTCAGTCATGGATTCCTGCAAAGCTGCTTCATGGTACCTATTGTGGGATGATGAGTTAACACAGGTGACAGGGTATAATTTTCAAGGGCTCCTGTGTCAAAGAAACTCCATCTTCAGAGGTCTTCAAGATTCAGACAGCCAAAGCCATGACTGATGTGATCTAGTCTTAGCTGGCAGTCTGCACTTGCAGGACTAGAGATTTCCAGAGGCACCCTCCAACCAACATTTCTATGATTTTTCAGAAGCCCCTCAACATAACTCTGGTAACTCAATGGTCATATAGAAGTGCGTATTCAGAAAATGGACCTTTGAAAAGTCTGCAACCACTCCACTTACCATCCTAATCACAAAAAAGCTTTGCATTTTCCAGCAGTAAGATGGGGAATCAAATCTGAATGGACAAGAGTAGACTCTGGAGCCAAGGGACTGATATTTCCTCATGCAGTCTGTTAAAGAGTTAGATAGAAAATTGCTGTGCATGTCAGCTTGAAAAAGGTCTTTTTTTGCTAAGTTTCCTTGCCTCCAATGAAAAAAAAAACCCAAACCCAAGTAAAAAAAGTGCTGTCTGAAAAGTCTCCTGGGTACTTCTGTATAAAACAAATTATGCTTTTTTTTCCATTAATTTCAGATGAAAGCTCTTCATTTTTTAAGTAGGAACCAAAGGGATCAGGTAGAGTAAATATCCTCTTCTCTCCAATTTCATGTGCAAACAACTGAGTTTTCAGTCTGGGAAGACATGATTTAGTAGTTTTACTGCAAAAGAAAAATCTGCATTTATATACTCTTCCTCACAGGGATTCCTTTGCCCTTTCTCAACATTTTTTCAGTGTGATGATTATATTTTACCAGAGATGGTCTGGCTGACATTGTCGCAGTCCTGGAGATGACTGCTGGGGACAGACTGAATAAGAAAGAGGGGAATAGGCTTGTACAGTTGGAGCAGCTTTCATGTGATGTGTTGTACTGGTCACTGCTAATGGGGGCGTAAAGTCCCATTCTCATATATCCATACCTACACCTCCCCTCCTTTCATGTAGCCACATGAATAATGCCTCATTAATTACAAAAGCAATCCTGGTTCTACTTTTACATCTATAGTTCAATATCTTTTATTTTATTTTCTGTTCTCTCTGCCCCATCATCCATCCTGTAGAAGGTAGCCTGCCTTGCACATAGGACTTCATACGGCTGATCAAATCAAGTAATGTTAGAGGGGTTAGGAAGTGCACAGCCATTTTTAGTGATAAGCTGTTATAGCCAGCTCAAAGAGGAATATATTTTGCTGTGTGGCAGTGTCGTAACAACTGTTTGCTCATGTCCTAATTGACCGAGTCACAGCCTCTGCCAGAGCTCAGCTGGGACATTGTGATTCCGCATCTGTAAATACTCTGAGCTGTTTCTGTAAGAAACCATCCTCTTCCAAGCTCTTCATAACTCCCTAAGTACTCAGATACCCTAGAAAGGTTTAGGTTGGAAAGGACCTCTAGAAGTCTCTATTCCAACCTGCTGCTAACAGCAGGATCAAAGTTGGAACAGGTTGCTCAGGGCCACATCCAGTTGAATTTTTAGTATCTCCAAGTATGGAGAACCCACAGCATTTCTGGGCACCTGTTCCAGTGCTGCACCACTCCTGGGGTGGGGGTATAGGTGGAAAGAGGGTCCTTCTGTCTGGTGAGAATTTCCTTTGTTGTAGCTTGTGCCTGTTGCTTCTTTTCCTTTCACTGTGCACCTCTTCAGAACCTGGCTCAGTCTTCACTATAACTCCCCTCCTTTTTCATCTGGTAGAGGAGAACTGCAATTATGTCTCCCCTGAAATTTCTCTGCTTCAGGCTGAACAAGCCCAGAACCCTCAGCCTTTCCTGGTACATCATGTACTACAGCCCCCAACCATTTTAGTTGCTCTCCATTGGACTGATACTGCTCTTGCATGGGGCAGGGGGCAAAACTGGGCACAGCATTCCAGAGGTGACTGAGTGATGAGCAGAGGAGAATAATAATTTCCTCTGAGATACCAGCTATGCTCTTGATAATACATTTCAATGTTCAGGTGGCCTTCCTTGCTGCAACTGCTGACTCATGTTCAACTCCTTGTCAAGCAGGAATCCCAGGCTTTCCTCTACAGAGCTGCTCACCAGCCAGTCAGTGCCCAGCCTACACAGGCACATGGGGTCATTCCGTCCCAGAGCTTCACTTTTGTCTTTTCTGAAATTAATGAGATTATGGTTGACCCAATCCATCAGCTCATGAAAGTTTAAATTATGTTCACTGTTCAATAATTTCCTAGGCTTAATATAGGAAGAACTAGATGAAGTGTCACACCCACTATCATTAAGCGTGTTAGATTAGATGTACTATTCTGTGACATCTGTAAAAATAAAGTGAGTAGACACTTCAAGTCCATATTAAAACATTGTTCAAAGGTCCCAGGTGACATACAGGCTGTATTTTGCTCCAGGGCTGTACAAACATTGACAGAGAGTGTTCCGGTCCAAAGGAGTCATCCAGATTTAAATCCCATGCAGCTGAGGTCTGTTACACTCCTATTTTGCAATTTCCTACTGCTGATGAGAAATGCACAACCAGTCAGGTTTTGCTCCCATCAGTTGTATTAAAAATAAAAGTTTGATGATTAATTCAGACCAACATTTTTGTACCAGCTGCCAATCTTGAATGAGCTTTCCTAACCAAGGCAGAAAACCTTAAGTCCAAGGATTTATTATAACAAGAAAGCTATTACAAAATTTTACTCCACAAAAGCCTGGAGTTCTTCCCACCTAGAAAAAGGTGACTATACAGAGGTGTATTTCTACATTCGTAAGCTTCAATCTGAACACCATCATTATGGAGATGGATCTATTACTGGGAGAGAGGGAGAAGCCCATTTCAGACATGTTATCTGTTATCTAAGTATCTATTCCTTAGCTTTTTACTATTTTGATAATAATCTGCTAATGCTATGTTTTTTTATGTTGGCTTCCAAAGCTGTCAGAAACTATCATTTAACACACAGATAAGATCATGGCCCTGTACACAAAGTAACATACTCCACTGAGAGGTCCTCTGATTTATTTGGTAACTGAAATGTGTTAATTCTGGAAGTTACACAGCAAGATTAAAGTGAAGATGATCCAATAAGCCACAGCTTTTTAAAGGTCATTCTAAATAGCATGGTTTAGGAGAAGATAGGTCCAACTTTCAATCCAGCATACTTTATCTTAGTATAAACTGTATTTTACAATAATTGAGCCTGTCTACATTGACATTTTTAGACAGTTTCCCAAACTTAACAGGAGCATATGCAAAGTTACCATTTGTCAGAGAATCTCAAGGCACCAACCACTTACAGCCAAGCTACAGCAACTTTTTATATCTGTGAGATGAGAATGGTTCCCCAGGAGCACCGATACTCCCACATGGGATGCAGGGGTTTTCTGTAAGACGAGGAACAGCCTCTGAACAAAATCAGCCTTAGAAACCCTCACTGGTTCACTTCCTGGTGGCTCTCATGCCAGCGTGTCTACAAACAGGTCATAAAACATGGCCTGAGAGCAGGACCCATGCTAAAAATGTCCAAGAACTGCTTTCTTAATCAAGTGCCACCTGATTTCTCTCTGACCAGATGGTTCCCCTTGTCCCTCTAGCAACCCTCACTGCCACCACTGGCCTATTTCAACACAACATAATAGAAAGGCATAAATCTCTGATATAGCAAGATTCCATATTTTCCACAGAGGAGAGAAAACTTAGAAATTTCCCTGCTGAAGGCAAAAACCTCAACCCTTATTAACACAGAAGAATCCTTACACAATTCACCCTTGGATGCATGCATAGGAAATAAGACTTAGTTGATTCCAGTGCTCAGAGTGCTTCTGATATCTGTAGCAGGGTGTTTGTATATGTGTTCCTTAGAAAAACCTAAGGACTGTAGTGGTTAGACAAGTGGCCAGCCAGCATGAAAAGCAACACACAGAGCCTGCATTTTGATCCGTATTTAAGAAATGCAGCAAAGGGTTTTCCTGCTGGATGGCCACATTTTAAGCCTGCTGTGAGCCTGTGTAAGTGCTCTGTTAATATTTTTGAAGGCTAGGAAGGCACACTTGGGGCTAAATCCCTGCCTGCCTATTTCACTACATGTTCTTGGCTTTAGTCAGTGGGTGAATGTAGACAGAACTAGGGTGGGGAGGAGATACAACTCAACTATTTGGAAACTTGAACTCTTTTCTGATGAATTATGTAGTTTTCCTGTATAGTTTTCAAAGAAGTACTTACAAAGAATGAGTGGGAGTTGTATTTCTCAAGCTGAAAAGACCTAAGTCTTTGGCAAGATCTTGTCCCAGAGGGGAAAGACAGGGTGAAATACACACACACACACACGTTGATTTCAAAGTTGTAGGAATGATTCCTGAAGCACTGGGATATCACTTGGATAATTTAATTTTTATGTGTTAGTAGGCTTATTTTCTCATCTAAAGGGTTGTTTAAGGGGAGGGAAGAAAAAAGAAGCAACCCAAACCCCCACTGTATTTTAAAATTGTCCAAGTGGGATTTGGAAAAGTTTAACACAAAAAAACCCCCCACAAAACTCCATGAAAATTGAAAAAAAAAAAAAAAAAAGGCATTTCTGCAGGGTAAAAGAAAACAACAAAAGCAACCCTGCCATCAATAAATTCTGAAGTTCATCTAGAATTTCTGGAGCAAGCGTATCTCTTCAGTATCTACAGTAAGCCATAGTACTGGAACTAAGGAGATTTGTCAACAAGTTCAGCCAGGTGCACAAAAAGGCAGGGATAAAGAAGCACTTCAACACTGAGCACTTCTAATACCCAGCTGATCCCCCAGAAATCTGAAGATAAGCAGCAGCCAAGGCAGAGCAGTCCCAGGGTGGTTTAGAGTGATTAAACAAGAGCACAAATAGCTAGGGAGAAAAGAAAATCTCTTAAGTGAAAAGGGTGGCTAGTGAGCTCTTCAACGGGTCTGGTTTTTTTCCTTGGAGGGTGCTGGAGAACCCAGGCATAGCGTGGTGCCTGTCCTGGCCTCAGGGTGGCACACCAGGTATGGGAACCCCATCGCCTGGGTGAAGTCCAGCTCCCCGTATCCAAAAGCAAGGTTCCCAAGGCTGCGACTACCGTGTGTGGTTTAGACTATTAAATATAAGCTGGTAGCTGGCCTTATTACCTCTGCCCCCCCAGAGGAAGCCTGGAGCTGGCTGTCACAACCCACCCTGGTTGGGTGGGCTGAGTCTGTCTGGTCTGGGGGGCGATGAGCACATCCAGCACAAGCACCAATCTGGTCAGGCACACGAGCAGGCTTCATGAATGCTTGCACAGTGAGAACACAAAACTGGCTGAGAAAAAGAAATTCACCAGGAGTCTTTTACTTTTTTCCATTTCAGTTCTTTAGGACACTTTAGTTTTAACTCTGTTGTGCTGCCTCTCGTAAAGAAGGGTATCACATGTGACAGAGCTGCTTTGTCATCCAGCAGCAGCCTCCACTTGGAGAGTCTAAGGCAAAAAATGGGTTCACAGAACCCAGTTGCCTCTCTCAGGCAGCCCCAGCGAAGAACTGTATTACACTGTCCTCCAACTTAAAACCTGAACCAGCTCCTGCCTTCACTTGTTCAGCCATCAAGCTGTCTCACAACTGTACACTGAAAACATCCAAAAGCTGTCTAAATTATGGTCTAGAAAGATCTTCACACTCTGTTTAGACTGTTAACAGCACTGGGTGACTACCACCCACTGCAAACACAGATATAGATGTCATTGCCTGCTACCTAACTCCTTTGTTTCCCAGAAATCACAGGAACCACACCATCACTCAATACATCGCAGTGTTAAATTAAGCTTTTTCAAATGAAGAAAGTAAACAGGGTTGAATCTTTCATTCCTGTAAGAGCAAACCCTACGGGGCAGGTCACAACACTGTCAAGGTTGAGTCCTGAGCAAGAGGCAGTGGCTATGCAACAAAATCATGTAGTACTTCCATAAGAATTAAGGTAGGAAGGGACTTTTTGAGGTTATCTAGGTCAATTCCCTAGGCCATAACTTCAAACTTAGATCAGGTTGCTCAAAACTTACCGAGTTTGAAACTCTTCAAGGATGGAGATTTCACTGCCTCTTGGAGCTTTGCCAACATTGAACCATTCTCATGGTGAAAATGTTTTTTCTTACATCACATTAGAGAAGATACAGGAGTCATCATTACAAACTTGAAACTGCAGGCTCAGAACTTTTTACTTCCTACACAAGAAGGTTTAGACTAAAGCTATGCACAGCTGTATACCTGGACAGAAATCTAAAATCTTCTCTAGTTTCAAATCTACATTAAGACTGTCTCTTGCTGCAAATGTCTAAAATACATGGGTTTCTGTGTGAAGACAGCATGTTAGGCTTTGCCAATAAAAAAATAAAAAAAAAAGAAAATCAAAACTTCCTGATCACAATCCATAAGAGAGAGAGAAAGTGAATACATGCATGTGGTTTCCTTTGCTCTTAACTTCCCATTCAGACCAAATAAAATCCCATCAGATGTTCTTGGCCCTTAAGATAAACATGCTGCATTACTTCTACAGGTCCCCAGTTAGTAATATTATCAGAATTGATACATTTGTGTTTAAACTCTGTATAATGCTGACAATACTCTCAAAAGAAAAGGTTTTGCACATTTACAAGCATGGAGTACAAGTTTTTACACCTCAAAGCTAGATTGCAAGAAACTGGCAGTTTCCCTGTTGAGCCTTCACAACCAGAAGAATAGAGGTTCCTCTAGAAAGACAAGAGAGGAAAATGTGTATCTAATTTCAGCTGAGTGATAAGACAGCAACAAAGTTCCTCCAGTCAGGTCTGCCTGCTGGTACGTTAAATAACACTGGGGCGTGTGATCCTACCACACTTTTAGCCTAAGCATGTTCAACATGTTTTGCCCCTGTACTCGGTGTTGGTGAGGCCGCACCTTGAATACTGTGTTCAGTTTTGGGCCACTCACTACAAGAAAGACATTGCGTTGCTGGAGCATGTCCAGAGGAGAGCCATAAAGCTGGTGAGGGGTCTGGAGCACAGATCTGATGAGGAGCGGCTGAGGGAACCGGGGTTGTTTAGTCTGGAGAAGAGGAGGCTCCACCTTATCACCCTCTACAACTGCCGGAAAGGAGGTTGTAGCAAGGTGGGGGTCAGCCTCTTCTCGCTGGTAACGGACGATAGGACGACGGGGAATGGTCTGAAGTTGCGCCAGGGCAGGTTTAGGTTGGACATTAGGAAAAATTTCTTCACAGAAAGGGTTGTCAGGCTCTGGAATGGGCTGCCCAGGGAGGTGGTTGGGTCCCCATCCCTGGAGGTATTTAAAAGCCAGGCAGACGAGGTGCTTAGGGATGTGGTTTAGTGGTGGGATGGCAGGGTTATGTTAACGGTTGGACTTGATGATCTTAAAGGTCTTTTCCAACCTAGACAATTCTATGATTCTATGATTCTATGAACAGCCATTTCTGTTGTTATTGTCAAAACATATATCAATATAATTTGTCTTAGCCCCATAAACCTACAGAATAGCTGCCTTACTCATTTTAACCTTGATTGTTAAAGACACTTTTCCTCTCTGCTAAGGCCATGACTTATTTGCACACTAAAAATGTGTCTGCACACTTCATCCTAGTTACAGACCTACAAAGGCTCCCTTACACAGATACCTGGTGCAGTAAGGCAGGGATCATGACTGTGATGAGAAATTCTGGCTTTATTCATAGTCTGGGAAAGTCACCATACTTCCTTAGTTTGGATCAGAACTTTGCTTTTGAAGCTAATCTGGTCATACCCACTTACTGTGCTTTGAGTCATGTCATGGGACAGTCTCATGGAGGGTGAATCTAATTCCTTCCAGATGAGACAATCTTAATGAATTCACCTACTGCTAAGGCTGCCTTCCATCTCCACATCCCCAACAAGCCCTTCCTTATTTGTGAGTATGTGTCCAGCAGAGCACCTCTCCTCATTGGCAGCTCTACCATGTGGGTCAGGCAGTTGCCATTGGTGCTCTCCAGGAAGCTCCTGGATTGCTTATGTCCTGCTGGGTTATCCCTTCAGCAACTATTGGGATGGTTTAAGTCTTCCATGAGGATCAGGGTCTGGGAATGTGAGGTTGCTCCTATCTCTCTATCAAGGGCCTCATCTACTAGTTCTTACTGGTCAGGTGGTCTATAGCAAATGCCCACTACAATATCACCCTTACCTATCCTCTCTTTAATCCTTACCCATACGGTCTCATTTGGCTCCTCATCCATCCTCAGGCAGAGCTCCAGACATTCCAGCTGCTCTCACATAAAGGGCAAATCCTGGTCTTCCTGGCCTGTCCTCCCTAAAGCGCCTGTATTCCTCCATTGCAGCACTCCAGTTATGGGAACACTCCACCACTTCTCCGCAATCCCAGTGGGGTCACAGGCCTGGAACTGCACACACATCTCTAACTCATCATGTTTATTCCCTATGCTGTGTGCATCGGTGCACAGGTACATCAGAGGGGCCTGCTCATTTCCCAGAAATGCTCTGTTTCCCTCTCCACCCTGCCTCTTAAAAATACCTTGTGGGAACTTCCTTGCTTACATGCAGAAGCTTGAGGTGACCCCACTTAAGCCTTGATATGTTGATTTTTGTCTTCCCTTTTGTACACATCACCTCACCTCCTTTGCTTATCAGCCCTGTCCATCACTCTCTCACAGGGCTGATGTTAACTCTCCCTCCCACGTAATTCCTAATTTAAGACCTTCTTACCAGGTCAGCCATCCTGCCTGAAAAGATGCCTTTGTCCTGCTTAGTGAGGTGGATCCCATCTCTCCCAAGTAGATGTTAATCCTCAAGCAGGGTCCCATGGTCCAAACCAAAACCCTGTTGCTGACACCAGCTCTGCAACCAGTTGTTGGCACACAGTCCCCTCCTCTTCCCCTCACCAGCAGGACTGAAGAGAACACTACCTGGGCCCCCACGCCCCTGACTATTGTCCCCATGCCCCTGGCTCTTTCTCATCCTCTCTGATGCTGCACAGCCAGCTGATTTCCTCCCATCACTCCTCTCCTTGGTCACACAGCTCTTCAACAACAGCAGCACCTCCTGCAGGACAGGAGGCCATCTCTTCCAGCCTCAGATAAGCCACAGGCACTCCCTGCAGCCTGGGACTTGCGGGGCTGCATTTGCCATCTAAACCTCCACCTGGTCAGAGACCTCTGCCCTGGCCAGAAGCATTGCTCCATCACCTGCTGAGGAAAGTGCCCTGTGGCACATCACCACCATACCTGAAGGCGTATAAGCTGATCTGAACTCAGATGATCACCTCTTCTTTGCATCTTTCTGAGCAAATTGCTGTGCTCTAGACTTCACTGTCCCTCACATCAGCTGAGAGGATGCTTGACCCTCTGTATTGGGTTTCTGTGGCAAGGTCTTGGTAGTGGGGGGGCTACAGGGGCGGCTTCTGTGAGAAGCTACTAGAAGTTTTCCCTGTGTCCGCTGCTGGCCAAGGCCAAGCCAATCAGCAACAGTGGAAACGCCTCCGTGGTACACAATTTA
>NW_009259318.1:886002-892282 GCF_000687185.1 Egretta garzetta | reverse complement strand
GGGGGGAGAACCCCAAGCCAAAGCAGGTTTGCCGGCAGATCTTGTGACCCTGCAGGGGACCCGATGCTGGAGCAGTCTGGTCCTGAGGGACTGCACCCCATGGAAATTATGGACCCATGCTGGAGCAGTTTGTGGAGAACTGTAGCCCATTGGAAGGACTCACATTGGAGAAGTTCATGGAGGACTGTCTCCCGTGAGAGGTACCCCACACGTGAGCAGGGGAAGAGTCCTCTCCCTAGGAAGAAGAAGTGGCAGAGACAACGTGTGATGAACTGACCTCAACCCCCATTCCCGTCCCCCTGCGCTGCTGGGGGGAGTAAGTAGAGAAACTGGGAGTGAAGTTGAGCCCAGAAAGAAGGGAGGGGTGGGGGGAAGGTTTTTAAGATCTAGCAGTTTTTCTCCTCTCCTTCTCTGATTTTGATTTATAATAAATTAATTATTTTCATTGAGTCTGTTTTGCCTGTGATGGTAACTGATATAATGATCTCTCCCTGTCCTTATCTCGACCCACGAGCCTTTTGATTTACTTTTCTCTCCTCTGTCCAGTTAGAGGGGAGTGATAGAGTGGCTTTGGTGGGCCCCTGGCATCCAGCCAGGGTCAAACCACCACACCCTCTCTAAGCAGGGGGCAGCTATAACAAAGCTTCAGGCAGCCTTGGGTCAAGGGCAGCTAACCAAGCTTGTCAGAAGCTGCTAGAACTTCTAACAAAATAGGTTTTCATTATGTGCCTGCAGAATAGTTTGATGCAATGGAATTTGTACTTTCTGCTGGAAAACTGTTCTGCTAACACACGTCATCAGCCAAAGATATTATGGAGCATTGATAAAATGTGCAACCTGAGAACTGCCTTTTGAGTTTCTTTTATTATTTATTGTTTTACATGACTGATAATATCAACTTTAAAGTTGTCAAGAACACAAGGGAACTGTTCAGGGAAGAAAAATGCAAATCTCCAGGTTACCCAAGAATTTAGGCAATGCAAAACTGCCATAGATGCAAAGCAGCAAGGCCTCTGTTTTCTAAATGTTTCCTTAAGTCTTGTGAACATTTAAGTGTTTTGCTTTGCGTTTACTCCACCTGCACTGGGCCAGCCTGGTTGAACTGTTGTCTTACATTCACCTAAACTTACAGTGATCTCAAAACATTTACATTCCTTTTTGCAACTGGTGGACTCCACCAGTTAGCTGACGAGAGTCCCACTCCGGCAATTCACTCTATACTTGTTCCATGAGGTGCCTGTTAGTGCTAAGGAATTCTTTCTTCATGGGATCTTTCTCCAATGAGAGATGGCTTGAGCCTGCTCATTCAGCTATGCAGCATCCATCTGAAAGCACGCGGCTTTTCACCATCTCCTTCCAGTGGCAGTGGTAGCTGGCCCTGCAGCAAGGAGGAGTGGGTTGCAGCAGTAGGGTGGGTGGTTGTGGTAATACTAGAATAAATAAGGGAGAGCTTTTTAAAAGATATGCTAAGCAAAGCTTCCAGGGAGCAGATTTCTTCACTGTAGTTTGTCACAACCCAAAATTTCCCAGCTGGAAAATGTTGCTGTTTTGTGCAGAATTTTTCATTTTGAAATTAAATATTTCAGTGACACAGCTTGAATCCTGAGCCTTACCCAGCTTTGAAGTGCCTCACATGCTCAAGCATAGCACAGATTTTCTGTACCATGGAGAACTGATTCAAAGCATCCTATGGCTCCTGCTGTGAAGAGTTGCCAGTAAGTAATCAGGAAACCCTCTGCCTTTCCCCTTGAGACAGACCACAGAATTTTCCCTAGAGACATGGACTGCAAGAGCCAGAGGGCTCCAAGTCTTGACACTGGGTTGAAGCAAGGCCAACTTCTGCTTATGTTTTTGCAGGAGTTTTCTGAAAACAATATGCCATCGGACACTATATTTTCAAAGCTAATGTTTTTCTGTGAAATCCTGGTTCCTTTGAAAATACTGAGGTAGCTTTCTTCTAGCTATTTCTTCTACAGAGAAAGGTCAACCTTCCACCTCTCAAGAAACTCTAGCTACACTGGCACAGGAGTGACTGACAGGAATGCTGCAGGCTCAAATGTTTACATGAGTAAAAACTAATTTTGCAAAAATCATTAATTCCTTCTAAGGTTTCTCAGCCCTATTGACAATCAATTGTAATGTCCTTGCCAGTGGACTCAATAGGCATTTCTTTCAACCTAGCAGAAACAAACTCTCCTTATACTCCAAAACTGGCCCAGGTAGATGCTAATTTTTACATCCCCCAGCCTCCCTGCCACCATAACCTTATTTTCAAAGCTGATGAGCACCCAATATTCCCACTTCAAGTGAAGCCAAGCTTTTTCCAGCCCTTTTTCTTCTTCAAGCACTTATGTACCTTTTCAGCTTTTCGACAGACAGTGTCTTGAATAAAACATCTCTTCTTTAGGTGAAGAGGGTAAGGAGATCTGGTTGCTTTGTAGTTTGGTTTGGTTTTTTCTCACTGCCAAAAATATCTGGAGTTGAAACCAGTAACTGTCACTTCTAGAAGGACTGCTTATTTGGCTGTGATAATCAAGGGCCATATCATTATTTCGTTAAACAAGTTTCTTCAGGAAGATGGGAAATTAATAAAAAAATTGGGTGAACTGGAGAACTAGAATTGTAGAAATGAGATTAAATTCTGTACTATAAAGTATAAGAGTGTATAGTTAGAGATCAATAAGAATTTCTCCTCTCTACTCTGTGTTCATGGACTGGAAAAGAATGAAGATGAGGCCTCCATGTACTGCTTGATTACAGGATGATTACGAAACATCAATAGGACAAGCCTATGAAAGTAGTTAAGAAAATCCTAGAAGGTATCAAGAAAGGTATTTCTAGCAAATAGTAAAATACAAATTACTTTGCACTAGGTATCAGTAAGTGTTCCTTTGCAATACTGTGTATGAATCTAATCCAACAAATTGCATACGCAAACAAATGCGTACCAAACACAAATAGGATGATCTGGGAAGTAGATCGTATGAAAAGAAACTAAAAAAAAAAAATGCTTACTTTCTTTTGCCTAACAAAATGAAGTTGAAAAGGGGATAGGATTGCTTCTTTATTTTCCCAGGAGGGAAAAATACAAAGGAGGAGGAACTTCTAAGCTAAAAGACAATGTTGGCAGAAGAGCATATGGTCTGTTTATTTATACTCCCCAAGGAAGGATGTGGGCTGAAAATTTGGGAGAAGTTTCTAACAGCCTTCCAGGAGTCGGGGGCAAAGGAGCTATTTTTGATACAGAGCTTGACCACTTCTTAAATTTCAGGGTTTAGGAGACCACTTGCAAATACTGTGAACACAGATATTATGATCAAAGGAGTCACAGGAGGCCCTGTACTCCTGTTCAGACTCCTGGTCCTCGACACTGCACTGAATTTTTAAAAAGGGGGTAGATGGGGATAGGAGAGATGAGTGAGAGGGAGACAGAATAATGGATGCTTTAACTTTCCAAAACTGATGCCCTAAACACTACCAAGGTTTCTTAGTGGCAGGTCCTTTTGTAAATAACTTCACTTGTTAATGTAAAATGAGTCAGAAAGCACAGATCAAGCTTTTTTATTACAGTTAATAATATGGACCACATGTATGTTTTTATAAGACTGTAGTTGAGAAAAATTCAGGCTGGTAAAGAGCAAATAAACCAGCCAACTATAACACTTGAAAACAGAAAAATTTAAGACAACCTGCAAGAACACATCTCAGGCATAATCTGATGTGCTTTTTCTGTACACTGCTAAGACTGCAAATACCACTCTGCAATCTAGCAGTGGACAGAAAATAGCAAGTGGTGGACAACCTTGAACCAGGCCCTAGTACAGTTGCTACCATCTTTCTCTTTCCACTTGGTCTCTCAGTCTTTTCCATCTGCTTCTTTTTATTCTTTTCTTACACTTTTTTTTCTTTATGGGACTGACTTTTTGGAGTTTTCCTCTTTTGATCTTCTCTTGCTGCAAAGCAATTTGGAAAATGTCAAAACTCAATATGGAGGAAAAGAGGATCACGAGACTAGAGATGACGATCATAGGCCTAAAGGCTGTGTGGACTGTGTGTGCATGAGAAATTACTGTAAAGAGTATTACTGGAAACTACTATAGAGCAGAGCTGGGAAACACTTGAAGAGGATTTTCCATGTTATGTTTATCAAAGTTCACTGAATCTTTCTTGTTACTACTCATCTTCTTGAGCTGATGAAATCACCACAGCTAAACAAAAGGAAGCTGGGGCCTTTACCAGAGCTGCTACATTTTGACTAAAAACATAGTAGGAAGCAAGTGAAGTCTTTATTCAATCTACAGTGTAGATTAACATAGTTCTGCCTAATGTGCAAATATTTAATATGTATATGACATTTAGTTTGCATTCTTCATAGTACAGCTCTTTGAACATGAAAAGCAAGCAATTTTGTACACTACCAGCAGCTTAATTGACCAAGAATGTGTACACATTTTGTACACACATAATAGTACCTGCAGACAAACACATCCCAGGTCAGCATAATATTAATATTGTATTACCAGAGCCCCATACAAGGGTATTGAGTGTGGAATATCCGAGAGGCAGCATAGATATAATAGGACATTGTTTCCAGAAGCAGCTTTCCTGTGAACTTGAATAATTATTTCTTTAGAGGACAAAAAGACTACTCTTCACTTGAACTTAAATAACCCAAAGCATTGAGAAGTGACAACATTCAAGCAGCTATAAGAATTTCCCAGGAGGAACTAAGACCCTGCTCATTGTAGAGAGGCTGCCAAAGCTTGTCCAGTCCGCAGACTATTACCCGCCCTTGCTCTTCCATGTGAGCAACTGAGGGAGACCTGAAGCACATCAATCGTGACCACATGGCTCAGGGTGCAATGATCAAGGGCATGGGGGCCCAGGTGGTGTTCCCTTTGATCCTGCCAGTGAGATAGAAGGGCTTAAGGAGGAGTAGATGGATTCTGCAGGTCAGCCACTGTTTGTACAGCTGGATTTGGCAACAAGGTTTTGGCTTCTACGATCAGGGGTCCCTGTCTGAAGATCAACAATAGCTTGGAAGGGACCAGATCCATGTGACTAAGTGGAGAAAAAGTATCTTTGCCAACAGACTGTCCAACCTGATAAAAAGAGCTTTAAAGTGAGAACAATGGAGGAGGGAGAGATCAGTAATCAAGTGAAGAAGGGGTGGATGGTGTTAGTAAGCAAAGTGTCTAGGATGATGTGAACAGAAGGGACCTTGTAACCAACAAAACAGGGCAGAAGTGGGGTCACCTCAAGCATGTGCACATAAATTAGGAAGTGTCTATGGAACAGCATTATGTGGAAATCTCCCATACCTTTGCTGGGAAACCAACATGCCAGGGTGCCTCTCTGATATGCCGGTACACCAATGCACATACCACAGGGCACAGCAGGAAGAATTAGATGTCTGTGTACAGTTACTGGGCCACACTCTCATTGGAATCACAGAAACATGGGATAGCTCACACAACTGAACTGCTGCAAAAGAAGGACCCAGGCTCTTAGGAAGGACAGGCCAGGAAGGTGGGGCGGAGGTACACTTTCTATGAGAATGCCATGGGGATGCATGGAGCTCTGTCTAGAAATGGGTGATGAGCCAGCTGAGAGCTTATGGGTCAGGACTAGTTGGCAGACCAACATGGGTAACATTGTTGTGGGAGTCGGCTAAAGACTGCCTGATCAAGCAGAAGGAGTATATGAGGCCTTCTTCAGACAACTGGAAGAAGCCCCATGTTCACAGTCTCTGGTACTCATAGGGGACTTTTACCACACTGATAACTTCTGGAGGGGACCACATAGCAGAGCATAAGGAATCCAGGAGATCTCTAGAACGCATCAATGACAGTTTCCTAACATAGGTGACTGAGCAGAAAACAAGGAGAGGCACTCTGCTAGACCATATGTGCAAAAGAGGAAGGATTGATCAGGAATGTGAAGACTGGCAACAGTCTTAGCTGCTGTGACCATGAGAAGGTAGAGATCAGGATCCTGAGAGGAGGGAACGGGGATAATGTAGGCTAACAGCCATGGACTTTGGGAGAGCAGACTTTGGCCTTATTTCAGGTATCTACTTGGAAGAATCCCATGGGATATAGTCCTGGAAAAAAGAGACGTCCAAAAGATCTGACTGATATCCAAGGATCACCTACTCCATGCTCAGGAACTGTTCAGTCTAACAAGCAGAAACTCAAACAAAGGCAGCAAAATCCAGCTGGAGGTTAATTGCTAGTGATGTATCCTAGCGGTCAATACTGCACCTAATACTGTATAACAT
>NW_009259318.1:879297-882439 GCF_000687185.1 Egretta garzetta | reverse complement strand
AGTTCAAGCATCCTCCTGAAAATAATCAGGAAGAAAAGAGCTTTGTCAGGACACTCACTGAGAAATCAGACTATAATCTGTAAACATCAAAAAAAAGGACAGTTTCTGTTTCTTTCCCTTTCCTTAAGTTTGTGCTTCTGAACACAGTAGTTACTGTTAGGAAATGTGTTTATATTGTCCTAAGCCAGAGTCCTGATAACTATAATTAACATTAGAAGTCAATGTTAAAATGCATAAAAGAGGACATAAATACGTTATTTTACACACAAAATCCTAAGTTGAAAGAAACAAGATAAACAACAAATCATCAGCTTGCAGAATCAACTTCGAAGTTTAATATCCCCTTTATTAAAGTGTCATATAGTTGTCCTGTTCCTTAACACACTATGGAGAGTACATGTAGAGTACCCCCACCTTGGCATATATTCTTGCAATATATTCTATTTGGCTTATAAAACCTTGTACTTTCCTCACAATATCATTCATGGTCATGTTTACGCTGTTACTCTAGCAAGTCAAAAGACTTTTCCGTCACAAAATATGATCAGTAGAGGATGTCAAAAAATATTGATAGAGTAATATCATTCCAGTTATAGTGAATGAGCATGTCAGAACTTTTATTACCTTGCTACCTTAGAGTAGCCAGATAAACACATGCTCTGTGTGTCATTAGAATTTCATATCATCCCATTCTAATCTAATAAAAATTGATAAAGTTTTCAAGCTAAATAAAACTCATCACAGCCCTCCAAGCCTTATTTTCCCATTTTTATATATATTTTTTCCTATTTTTATATAACAGCAACAGAAAATTAAAGCTCATGTCACCCTCAGCAACTAGATACAGCTTTTTACAGCTCAGACGGAAAGACTTCTTTTCCTTTTTAATGTCTAGGAATAAATATGTGGAAAAGAGAATGGGATACAGAATTAAAGGATTAAGAGATAGATAAGCAGTTTACTTGATAAAATTAATCCGCTTAATCTGATAAAATTAATTTGCTTCAGCAAATCATTGGTTGCTGAAGCCAGTAGATAAGATATTTAATAATTAGCTCAGTGCTGCCATGGAAGTTGGTGTGATTAATGATTAAAAAACCTCATTAGGAGTCGATTTTTGTTAAAAATGCAGATGTTATATTTTCATCTCTATAGTAGGAATGATATGTATTCATATATAGTATTGAACCAACTAGTAATTTATCATAGAAGATAATATTGTTTGTTGGATTAATCTTACCCAAGGAAGCAAAACTGGAATTCTAACAGGAGTTCAGGAAGGATGAATGATAATAAATACCTAGAAAATAGAGGTATCATAGAAATTGTAGACTGCCTTTTGTTGTACTACACTTAAGCATGCCTCAGTTATATTCGCCAAAGAAATATTCCATTTTGCGCTTAGAGCTGGTCGGAAAAACTTTGCAAAAGGTATTGGTTTTGTGGGGTTTTTTCAAACAAAAAAATCTGATCTGAAATTATGCTGAAATAAGATGACTTATTGCAGTCAGCCATTTTTTGTCTTTTTTTTTTTTGGAGAAAAACAAGAGAACAACAAATTGAAAATGTGTGATTTGACATAGTAGAATAAAATGTTTCAGTTCTATTTTGAACTAACCTTTTTAATAGCTTTATTTTGGTTTATGTTAAAATTAGAGTAAAATATTTTTAATCAATGTCTTTCTAAAAATTTTCTTTCACAGAAAATCTTTAAATACCAAACTTGCAATGATACTTTTTTCCATTTTTACCTTGCAATGCTCTCCTAAAATTTCTTAAAGTGAGGAATAACCATTTTGTGCCCACCACCAGTTGTGTCTAAGGCAGCTACAATTACTTAGAAGCAGCCTAAATATTTCACATAGGGCAGCTAATCTCCTCCAGTTTGTCCACTACATCACTCTGACTGTATTTCTTGTTTTCACAGTTGTTGAATATTATTTTCTATTTTTCTTCCTCAGTATTCTTCCCAGTGGTTTCTAAAAAATTGGTGTTATCCAGTATTTAATTAAAAGCATACAAACAAAGAGGACCCTCAATCAAAAGTGGCCCTTCACCAAGTCATAACATCCCACGGATAAAGCATAACAAGTGTGAGAAAGCCTAGCATGCATACAGACTTAAATCTATTCCAGCACACTGATGTATAAACACATAAAAAGTGGTCTGAATTAAAAAATACAGAGGGGTGTCAAAATAAAAATAAGCAAAGTTATGTCTATTAATATTAGAATGCAGAAACACTGGCTTCCTATAGATTTAAGTTTAACAGTAGGTTGACTTTTTAGCACCTGAGAGGTGTACAATAGACTGAAGCTTTCCTCGTGGCCAGGTAACCTGTGCATGTTCTCTCCCTTGTGTTGCTTCTGGTAGGTGAAACCTTCATCATTTGAGGCACATCTCTCCCTGTTCTCTACTTGATTGTTTTCACAAAACTTGAATGCTCTTAGCTGTAAGACCTCTGCTCTTCTAGCTTAGATCTGCTGCAGGGTTGATAGACACTGAGGAGCAAAAGCACATACAGCCTGACTTTGTGAACTCTCTCTCCACAGGAATCAAACAAAATTGCATGGACTGACTGAAAAACTGTTTTTCTCCTGCCAGTATATTTACATTTTAAATAAACAATTATTTCATTTCTTTCAAAATAATTTATGTTTTCCCAAGGAGAAAAAAAAACAACCCGTGAGGAATGGGTACCATTGCCTGGATTCGCATGCACACATTCAGATTTTTGTGAAACTTTTCACTGTTATTTTCTTCTGGAGGCAGGGAAGGAAGGTGAGTGTTTCAATTTGGGAGCAGGTATACTCATTTGTGATGGGCTGTCCCAAGTCAGCCCCCTCAAAACAAAGGTACGTGCATGAAACTAACACCTACTACAGCATGAAACTACCACCTTATGCATTTTCTTTCAGAAGTGTTTCTGCTACAGTTGGCCTGTCTTTATGACATTCATGCTTTAAATCTATTATTTACAAATAGATGGAGGAGATGCAGGAGGAGAACCCTTTCCTTGCCCACCGCTTCTCCCCAGGTGCCTCTGCATAACAGGTAAGAGGCTCTAGAGGTGGAAGACAAGGCGGTGGACAGGGTAGCTGTTGACCTATCCACAACAGAGGAAGTACAAAGATCAAAAAGA
>NW_009259318.1:874422-878555 GCF_000687185.1 Egretta garzetta | reverse complement strand
AATACCTAAAGGGGGCCTATAGGAAAGACGGGGAAAATCTTTTTAGTAAGGCCAGCTGTGACAGGACGAGGGGTAATGGTTTAAAACTAAACCAGGGTAGGTTTAGACTAGATATAAGGAAGAAATTTTTTACAATGAGGGTGGTAAAACACTGGAACAGGTTGCCCAGAGAGGTAGCGGAGGCCCCATCCCTGGAAATATTCAAGGACAGGTTGGATGGGGCTCTGAGCACCCTGATCTAGTTAGTGGTGTCCCTGCTCCCTGCAGGGGGGTTGGACTAGATGACCTCCAGGGGTCCCTTCCAACCCAAAACATTCTATGATTCTATGATTAAATACAATGTCTGTCATTATTTTAACAATGAACTGTTCTGCATCCCAGCCTCATCGCTGGGATAATATAACATGAGAGAAAGTCCATATCAAGAAGGTTCCTTCCATTATATCTTTTTCCTCCCCATGCTGGGAGAAAACATCCAGAGAACATGTTTTACTGATTTGAAAGCGATGTATAACACTTTCTTGGTTACCTGGTTCTGTTCTATGCCAGAGCAGACTCCCCTGTGGGATCAGCAAATCAATCCCATGGCTAAGGCAGACCATGACCTGCCTGCAGCATTAAATAATTACTGTCCATTAGGCAAGCGGTACCAGCAGAACCAGGTCCAAGCGTACCTAGCCTCTCAAAATCAACAATTATCACAAAATCAACAGTCAGCATCAGTTAAGCAGGCTTACAATCCTTTGTATTTCTGCTTTCAGGTCCATCTTGCCTCATTCGCTTTTTGTGCTTAGTGAAGACTCATAACCCAAGGATGTAACCAGATAGTGCCATTCTCCATACCCAATGGCACCCACTGCTCAGTTTCATTTAAGAGGTGCTTTGACACAGTCTCTTGTCCATCAGCTAACTTATGTCCCCCTTCCATTCCATCCAGTTTTGCTCATTCCTCCAGTGAGACTTAGTGCAAAGCTATAGATGATCCTCTCCCAACATACTCACCTTGAGCAGCAGCACAATTAACAACATACACTTTTGAATATTGACATTTCTCAGTGAAACATGCAATACTCATCTTTACAGTATCATAGCGCCGTCTGTACAAATACAATCTGCCATATTTGCACCAGCAAGATTGTGAAGGATTCTTCCCTTCCAGTGAGAAACATTGGCTTATGTTTCTGATATGTTTAAAACTCTGGACAACTTGACACAGTCCTTGAAATACTGCTCATTACAGCATCATGCTTCGGGAAACACGCCATCTGTGGAGGCTTCAAGCAGTCAGCCACTTTTACAGTTTATATATAGGAAAGAACTGGAAGAACAATATGAGAAAACTAATTTTTATGCCCATTTGTTAATCTTGTTTCAAAGAGAAGGATGGAAGGATTTCTCTATGAAGAATCACAGGGCAAAAGAATAGAAAGTGGATGTCGGTTTGTGCCCTGCTTCCCAGAGCACTATCAACTGCCCTGGTTGAAGTATTAAGTGAAACAGTGGTGGAAATGGTAGAACATTTCCTAAGAACTAGAAGGTAGGATGCTGGGGACATTGGAAGGCAAAGGTAAGTTATGGATGTGTACTGGCTTCTTTTCTTTCATGGCATACACATGCTGCTGGGTAGCCGAAGAAGCCACCTCAAACCAATGCTTTGCCCCTAAACAATACCTTCTCTCTTTAAGAAATGTGAAGCTTGACTCCCTTCTATTCACCTTACGCACCCTTTTGGTAATGTACTGAGCTCTTGGGACTTTCAGATGAACCAGAAAAAAAGCATGAGGGTTTCAATATTACAGACCTGAGATAATGAAGGGGAAGCCACTAAGTAGCCCATCTGCTTCTACTGTTCCTCACATTCAAGAATGCATGTTATGTGGCTGTGCCCACGAGGTGTAAAACATGGCAAACTAAGCAGGTTCTTCTCTTCAAGTCCATCACAATAGACGAAAGCATCCAACTTTCAGAATAATTTCAGTTCAGCACCTTCACGATTGCCAAGGGGGAAGGAGGAAACTGTTGCCACTCAGTTGCCTTCCAGTTCCCTTGAACCTTCTTTACAGTCCTCTGCCAGAGCAAATAAAATTCATATTGACTAATTATATAATCCCATTGCAAGCCAACAATAGCTTGAATTTATCACAGCAGGGCTGGGCCAAGCCAGGCCTCCCTCAGAAAGTCTGCCAATCTGCAGTCTCTGAATCATGGCTGCTAACAACTGTACCACTTATCCAAAAATGCTACTCTGATTTTTTTACACCAATGAATCTCTATTCAAAGCAAATAGCATGATTTGGTGACACATTTTCTCTAAGTAATCATACTATCACACAATCATCAACTTCCTTAGTGTACACGAGCATAAACTTGTTTGAATGTCAAGCACCAGGGAACTGCCAAATTGCAAATCTAATAGTTTACCTTTTGTCCAACATTACCAGACAAATAATGGCAATGAACATTTATATTGCTTTTACTTCCTTAAACTTCTATGTATAGCTGCCAGCACAAGGTAAATGAACTAGGGCAACCCTTGCTTCCTTGTTCTAGAGAGCCCTACCTTATTTTGCACTCCCTTCATAGGCTTTAAAGACCATCCAACAAGCAGCAGTGAAAATCATTTTAATGTTTTAGGAACCGATACTTTAATCCCAAAACATAATATTGTTTTAGAAGAACAATGTTAAATCAAGGCTGCTACATTTTCACCTACACACATAAGCAGTACCCATCACACACACAGTTTTAAGGCAGATTTAAGGTATGTAAGGGAGATACTTCGAAGTGAGGTATACTGTAGAAGAGCAAATAACAGCATATTGCCCATGTGAAGTGGGAGACAATTCATCCCTCGAGGGCAGACATATAAGCTCAGTGTAGTGCAAGATCTCACAACCAGGCAGCTACCCCAGAAATTTCCTGTCTTTCCTTATCCTGCAGCAGTACGTGTGTGTGCTATCATCTTGTTCTCAGGGCTTTTTCCTTGCAAACGCAAAGGCATGCCTTTAATTGGAGGGTGTTAACCACAGACAATTAATAAACAGTTATTACTTGAGTTTTAATCTGTTCTTCAGGTTTTTCTTAAAGGAACTCACACCTTCAGGGAGAAAAATAAACACTTGTGAAGCTTTTCTAAGTTAAAACCAGAAGAAATTTTTTCCCTCCTAAAAAGCAACAAGCCCTATCACAGTGTGACATAGGTAACAAACTGTGAATCTAATTAAGTGTGTAATTATACAGCAGATTGCAGCACAGTATGCTATTATTTAAATCAACTGACTTGCATGCCAGAAGCATGGCAGTCCCAGAGACATGGCGCACAATGCAGACTGAGCTGAACGCATTAGGGACCATTTCCAGTGGGGGTGAAGTATGAGCCAGGCTCAGTTCATCCAGGCTAATGGCACCTGCATGCATCCAACAGAAAAGACAGCAGCCACACAGAAATTAAAAGTCTAAAGGAGATGCAGAAGCAAACTTGGGCAACCCTGTGGTGTGGCAGCTGTCATGCAGAGTTCCCTTGCATCATAGGTTTGTACATATTTGTCTCAGTCTTTTTTGGACATGGCTGTCAGTGTACAGCTCTAATGATGCATCCTTTCCTTGAAATACGGTGAAGTGACAACACCTTTTTAAAGTTGTCTGTGTAAGACAAGTATTTCCCCTTTATCAAATGACTCCTCCCAAAAAAGTAGTAGATTCAGGATGTGTGCCATTACACCATGCAGTTCCTAGATTTGAATAGAATCACAGAATCATTTAGGTTGGAAAGACCTTTAAGATCATCAAGTCCAACCATTAACCCAACACACCCATTCTACCACTAAACCCTGTGTCGTGTTTTAACCCGGCTGGCAACTAAGCACCACGCAGCCACTCGCTTGCTCCCCCCCTCCCCTCAGTGGGATGGGGGAGAGAATCGGGAAGAAAATAAAAGGTTAGAGCCGTGGGCTGAGATAAAGACAGTTTAATAAGAGAAAATAATAGTAATAGTAATAATGAAAATGATAACAGAATATACAGAATATACAAAACGAATGATGCATAATGCAATTGCTCACCACCTGCCGACCGATGCCCAGCCCATCACGAGCCACGATCAGTCCCTGAGCCACGATCACTCTCCCCGTCAC
>NW_009259318.1:822412-874050 GCF_000687185.1 Egretta garzetta | reverse complement strand
CAGAGGGCGATAAGGGCTCCCCTCAGCCTCCTCTTCTCCAGACTGAACAACCCCAGTTCCCTCAGCCGCTCCTCGTCAGACCTGTGCTCCAGACCCCTCATCAGCTTTGTTGCCCTTCTCTGGACATGTTCCAGCACCTCAATGTCCTTCTTGGAGTGAGAGCCCCAACACTGAACACAGCATTCAAGGGAATACTGACACTTGCATAAATAAAACTTACAGTGAGAATTTCTGCCAAATAATCTACACAAAACTGACGTACATTTGCACATCTCCTTTGAACCACTGTAACAGAAAAACACATGGCATTAAAAACAAACAGCTATCATGATACTGAATTCAGAGCTCTGTGTGTCCACCACAGCAGGGCTCAAGTAAACGTGGTTTTGCTTCAAAGCTGCTGCCATTATCATTTTTGCTTTGGGCACTTAGCAACAGATGGCACATTCCTGGGGAATTTTGCAGGCAAACACACACGCTGTAAGGTACCATTTTGCCTTGTCTGGGAGTGGAGGTTGGGAAGGCAAGGGACTGCAAGGAAATTCACAGTGAACAGATGGAAAAACATGCTCTGAAGTAACAGTGAGTCTCACAAAAAACAGCAAAAGCAGCCTGAAATCTAATCTGAGTTTACAACCATGATAGATAACTTTCCAGGTACAAGGGACAGGATGGAACACTGATCTACCCCATGTGATTGATGGAGCCACTATCTCACTGGCAGTAAAGCTTGCATGCTTTACTGAGGGTTTCTGTGTGGGTGACTGTGAGCAGCTTTACCCTTTGGTCCTCTCAGTGCTAGCAATTAATTGTCTGGTTGATATCCTCACCTCACCCCGATCTCTCCCTCAGAAGGGAAAACTCAGGCTCCCAGTCTATGAAGATTTCAAAAAACATGCATTCCTAGGTTACATAGCAGAAGAAAAAAAAAAAAAAGAAAAATACTGTGCTGGAAGATGTGCACAGGAAAACAGGTATATAGCAGCATAAATGGGGTGAATTATGCCCAGGAATATCAAATCAAACCAGAGGACAAAGTGAGCTACTTGTGTCTTATGTGGGAGAGGAAAAATTGTGCTGTGACAGGGACATGCATAGTGGCAAACAGGTGAAACCAGTAGTAAATCATCTAACTTTCTGAAAATTACAATTTTCTGCCGAACTTTTCTGTGCCTAATAATCTACTCTTGTTTTTGACATAAGACAGATAAAATTTAAATAATAATTTGGTTAAAGGTTGCCCACTGATCCTGACTGGATGGCTCTTGATGCAAGCTATACACTGCTGGTAACACATTCACTTAATGCTTAGAAAGGGCTAATTTCACAGAGAGGGGGGGAAAAGAAGTAAATTCAGATGGGAAAAGTCAGGCAAAAAAAAAAAATGTAAATGAAAGCAATGGGTTTTTTTATTATCCACCGCACATGGCTTGGTCAGAAGTAAACAAATCCCCCAGTGACAGACTAAATGATTCTGTCTGTTCTCTGATTCAGTTTCCCCTTAAAGAGACTCACAATTGGTAGTCCCTTAAATAGTTCCTGTCTCCAGACTGGCTCTTCTCCCCATTCCACCAGATATTAAAGAAAAAAACCTTTTTGCCTTTTCTAATTCTTCCTCCCAAGGTGGATTCCTGTTGCACATGCAGGAAAGCCAAGCTTGCTTGAGCACAAAACCAAAGAGGAAAGCTTCACCGTTCTGCAGCAGCCAGTAGGGCCTACCTTCATTGTAATATGTGCCTCAGTCATTTTGTTTCTATCTGCTCTGAACTAAGCTGTCCCATTCCTTTGCAGCTGCACACCCATTAAAAACTCCTGCCTATTATGTTGTTATTTATTACCTGTTTTCAGTACATGGCACTGCAGTACTCTCACATCATTTTGCAGGAGCTGAGGTGATTTTCTGCATTTCTGAAAGTTCAGCTAATGCCTGGTTTTCAGGTCAAGGTGAGATCCCACTCTTTATGCTGCACCGCAGTCGTAGCTGCCTTCTTGTGATAGATACACCAGGTCAGTAGAGTCCTACCTCTGCTGCAGACTTGCTGAGGAATCAGGCATCAGTTGCTTCATCATGCAGTGAATTTCCAAGTTCAAAAGTATGACTAGTGGGAGCAATGTATTACTATTGTAGCACCAAAACATTGAGTTGTTATTTTATGTCTCATCAAGCATCACCAGAAAGCACTATGAAAATTGAGTTTTTCTCTTATAGCTACTTTCTTTTCTCATTACAAAATTAGCCAAAAAGAAATGTTTGTGGAGAGGCTTTAGGAAATTGAAACAACTCATACTTGAGATAAATCAAAATATTTGAAGCATTTTGTTTCAGTGTTGACTCCTGCCTATAACCAGAGGCCATACATTAAGAACCAGAAAATCTAGACTTTCTGGAACATTTTGATCTTTTCCCAAACTCTAAGTTCAAAACAAAATTGTCCAAATGTCCACTACATTTTGATTCTATTGAAGTGGCATATTAAGATGGAAAAATGATTACGTGAACACTTTTTGTTCATCATCACCAGTAGGCCAGATTATCATTTTAGTTGTACTGGCAAAATTCCCACTGTCTTCATCGTGCTTGCCAAAATACTAATCCTTTGACTTGCTAAGACATGCTGTTGAAGATGCAGAAAACCACCAGAGCACATATTCCTCTTTCTTTGGTGTTTTTGGCTTTGACCCAGTACATGGGAATAAAAGTTGGTTTTAGTATCTTAAATTTAATCTAGTTTAAATGTGGCATTTTTAAGAATCAGTTTTCAGAACAGAAAAATACAGGCCCTGAGGACCAAGGACTGTCCTATAAGAAGAGCTTGTCCAATTCCGATCCTGAATATCAGGCCCTCCCAGATGGTTTAAATCAAGTTTACAGAGGAATTAGAAAGGAGAAAACAAATCACACTGGATTATATTCAAATAAATATTTAAACAAACCCTGAATACAATTTCTACTCAGATAAAATGCTTGGCACTCTTTTGATAACAAAATTACTTTGGGCTGAATCCCTATATAGTTTAAATGAGTTTATTTTACAGGAGTTCCTTTTAACAAACAAGCATAGGTCCTAGGAGTAGTTACTCTAAAAAGTAGGACAGTCAGCTCCACCTAACCCTATTTCTACAAGAACTCACATTGTGTCTACCTGGAAGCTGCCTCCCATTCATGCCATATTTTACTCAGCTTCTTTTACAGATGTACGTGCTACTGCATATAGATTATTGCATTGGCCTTGTATTAGTTTGTGGAAACCACCGAGTTGAATCCCCTTGTTTCCAAGGGGACTTTCTCCATGCTGTCAGCTGGCTAGCCCAAACAACTTCACATAGGTAAACGTAAAACAGCCTTCATGTGGCTCACTGCTGAATCTGAATTTAGTCTAGGCAATTTATAGGGACAGAAGAACAAGGATGTATTTCATTTCACCCACTAGGTTGAGCACATCTTGACAAGAAGTTTTGCATTATCTATAGGACATAGGACAAGAGCAATGGTCCAGTTCAGCCTGAGATAAATTCTGTACCAGAGGAAGTCAGACCCACTTTCATTTCTTCTGACTTTTCCTATCTGACTGAAATGCCGAAGTTAGAAAGTTAAAAGACCTTACACTGGTCTTGCATTAAAGAGCACAGAGAGGCACTTCCAAAGGACAGCATAAGGGACTCTGGTGAATTGAAACACTCTTGGACGTAACTGCTTCTCTCTGGTGATAATAAGAGACCAAAACCAAATCCTTCTCTTAACTGAGGAAACTCAGGGGGGTCATGCCCCAAGAATGCAGTGAGATGAACTTGCACGTTTGCATGAGTAGCTCATAGCTCCTGCAATGAAGTACTACATTGTAAAATCCCATGTAAACAAACTCTTGAAATAATTGCTTTTATTGCTGTGTTATGTTCAAACAACTTTCAAGGAAAAACATCCTCTGGTCAATGCTTTGAGTGCTGTGCCTTCTGTTCCAGGTTTGTCTTTCCCCAGTCCTTAACTGTGTGTTGGATATTCCACCTTTGTCCCGTGCAGGTCCGCATTACAAGTCTGTATGAAACTGGATCATCTGTTGTGATTTCGAGGCATCTTTTAGTGCTCCTGTTGATTACGGCTGATCCCTACAAAAGGAAAGGAAATACGAGAGAAGCCGAGGGTTTATAAATTTAGTTCTTAGTCAGGATGCAAATTTCTTGGCCTCACAAATGTGCCTGAGAAAGACTAGTAGGTCACAGACCCGAAAGAAAAATGTTGCATTTTCCTCAGCCTAATGACGCATGACAGCTTATGGAACTCTCAAAGGCATATTAAAATATATTTAGAGATTTGTGGCTGGTTTTTGGAGTTGGGGGAGAGGGGGAGTGGTATTTGGGTTTTGGGGGGTGTTTGGGGTTTTTTTACAGTTCAAAAAATCATTTTAGTAACTTTTAATACTGCATCCTCTTTTGAAAGAAGAGAGGCAATAACAGGTAAGAGAATATTCATCTCTTACCTCTTAAGTCAATATTTCAGTAACAGCTATTATGAATGGAGTGGGGTGTGGTTAAGTCAACTCACCACGCTGGAAAAGAGGATTTTCATAAGGGGTTGGGCTCCAGAACAAATAGGATCTTACCTAGCTCCTTCAGGCAGCCAGTTTTTCTGCTATGATAATGCTCCATGAACACAAGGAACTGAAGGTCTACTTTTAAGGTAGGTCTAAATTTTCCAGAAACATGCCTGCAACTTCTTCTGAGTTTTGTGGTTACAGACCAGACTAAAGTTAGAGGAAAGCCCACATTAGAGGAATTTCTGCAGACCATGTAGGTCTATATTATTTGGTGCACACCACTGAAACCTTTGTATTTCACCAATTCAACCCTTCTGTTCTCCACCACTCTCTCACAGGGCTTGTTCCTGCTTAGTTGTTCACTGACAGAGGAATACAGGAAGCAGGCCCATACATTACATGTAAAATTAATTATTAATTAAATAAAGCTAATACGGTTTGAACTGCCAGAGAGTGGAGAAGCTGCATGGCTTCCTTTCCCATCTCTCCCTCCATCATTATTGCTGCTGCCTGTTTATCCTGCCCCAGCAGAGGGGCAGTATCTGTCTGAAGACTATCTGACTAAGCTATTATCATCACATTCTGTATTCAGAGGCACTGAATATAGAATATGAAAGTATCACTTGGGATCTTAAGCATGTCAGCATCAGCGGACATAAATCCTGCACAAATAGAGGCAAGCTAACAGTGTGAAGGCACTAATCATCAGCTGTAACCTGAGCTCTGAAAGGATGAACCTAGCTTGATCTCAAACAAGGATTTCCATGCTCAGATGTTGGTACAGAAAATGGTACCAGAGAGCGAGCAGGACAAGGCATCACCCGCTTTTTCCAACAGGTCCCACGAGGAGGGCTGGGAAGACAGATGGTGGACAGTGGAGAGAGCACGGCCAGACCATCAAAAGAAACAGACGCACCTGGGCTCGCACATTCCCTGCCCGTTAGCCCAACTGTGATAACTGAGCTAGTGAGTGTTTTTAGTTGGCCCAGCTAAAAATTAAAAGACTTAAATTGTTAAGTAAAAGGCTTAAACCAGCTGATTCCACCAAGACTGACAGACAGTTGGAGGACAAATAAGTGGCTAGGGTTCAGACAACAAGTGAGAACTGGTTAAATTCTGGTAACTCAGACAACTTCAATTGTGTGACCATCCTCTTGTTTTTAACATCACACCCCCCTGAAGACTCAGTCAGCTTCACCGTAGCTCTTGCAGTGGCACCTGCAAGTCTTGAAATTGAGTCCATGTTATTCAGAAGCAAACTGCTTTGGAAGGAAAGTGTCTAAGATTTCATTATAATGAGAAAGCTTATTGAAATGTGGGGATATAGAAATCCACCTACCTGCTTAAAATCCCAGTGCAAGTTCAGGCCTTTATTCACAGCTGTGTCACATTGCTCTAAAACTGGCAGGTCCCCGTTCCCAGGGTCTGTCAGGCACCTATCAGCTGTAGACCGTCGGGCACGTAGACCTCCTACATACATTTCTCCAGTGCTGTGATAAAAGGTGTGCTGAAGGAGAAGGTGACACGACTGCCAGTGAATTAAGATATCAGGGAAATCTCATCAGCAGATAGTTCCAAAACAGATATTGAGAGGTATCAGCTCTACAGCACCAGCATTCACTGGTCCCTCAGTAATTAAACCAGGATGCATTTGACCCTATATAACATCTCTCTGCTTTCCACTGAAAAAAAGCAAGATGCTTACAATTGAATGGTAACCCTTAGCTTCCCTCCTACTGAGAGGACAGGCAGTGAGGTGCGAGGAAGAGCTCCACCTGTTTCCCATTCATCCCGCTGGTCTTCTGTTAATCAACAAGATCAATCAGTATCAATGTGAGGTCTCACATTTTTTTGGCAAGGCTAAACCAAAAGCCATAGTCTAATGCAGTTAGATCTCCATGGGAACCTGCTCTGCTGCCAGTAGCATTGGGGAGCAGAATTTAATGAAATAAAGGTTAATATTCCCCTTTAGATAGCACAGAGATAATAGTTTTGAAGTGCCTATTTCATTGCCCTGTGGAGGCTTGAAAGGAACACTTAGCAACAGCTCATATGTAAGGATCTGATCAGTTGTTTGCATTACCTGTGATGAATATGCATGACAAGGATACATAATTGGTGTGTTTCCAGGGACAGGGCCATGATCAATACAGGCATCTTCTTTCAATGTGTTTTTCATCTGCAGAATAAAACAGGAAATTTACCGTGAGGAACAGCAATCCTGTTTTCAACTCCTCACTGCAAATTTTTAAAACTGTCCTGAGAGCAAGGCTAGTTTATTCAGAGGTCTTCATCAAATCCTGAAGTGGAAGATACAACATGGGTTTAGAAAAGAAATCTCAGGTTACCTTTGTAGAAATGATTCATCACAGCAAAAGTCAAAAGCAAATCTAAGGTCCTTCAAAGACTCAGTGACATCATGCCATGCAGCACCATGTCAGAAGTTATCAGGCAGCTCCAAACAGGTGAGTACCACTGCCCAGGTCCAGAAAGGTATGCAAGCTTGGATCTAGAAAATGCCTACCTATATAAAGAAGCCACTGAAGCCTTGATGATTAGTTCTCTCTTTCACAAATAGTGGCCTGACTTCCAAAGTATTACATGCTATCTTGATTCATGTCTGCATGCTTTCCAAATTATCCTGCTAATCTCTGGAGAAAAAACCCCACATATTCCATTGAAAAACTCAGGCCCTTACAAGAAGATGTTGATCCATTCTTGTTGGTCATTGTTTTGCATGCAGTAAGAAAAAGAAAATGCATGTTAAGCACTTTCCCAAACTACTGTTGTGCTCCCATCAGTACATAAACAGTTTAGAAATTCTAGACTGACAACTAATAGAACACAATTTTAGAAATGTCAGTGTCTAGAAAACCATATCAATCAGCAAAACAGTGTTCACAACAATTCTTCATAACAGTAGAGCTAAATAATTGTTCCACATTTCAAATAAACAGACTCAATACTTACTGTGCCATAGCCAACAATGTTGGGAAGAAATACTAAATCAGGGTAAATGTTTTTTATGTACCAGTCAAAGCTTTTACAGTTCAGTTTTTTCCTCAGCTCTTTTCTGGAAGAAACATCTCCAAAGTCTACTCCAGAATTCTGCAAGAACGACATATACTTAATTACCACATTAAGGTGGTCTGAGAAACTAAGGAAGAGACAGACTTATTTCTCCATATTGTCTATTCATAACATAAAAAATATATTTAAAAGTTCATTGAAAAAAACCCTACATTTTTTAAACTTCAGAATTTCAGAACATGTTTGTCTAGAGGTGCCAATAAATTACTGAAACACTAGCATGTTATGACTTCATCAATATAAAGAATATCAAAGTTAGATATAACTAAGAAGTAGTTTTTATACTGACAAAAAAAAAATCTATCTCAAAGTGAAAAATAAGACAGAGCTTGTTAACAACCTTAGTTTGATCAATAGTCTGTTGACTGTGACGCTAACCTCATATGGGAGTAATCAAGATTCAAACACTGTTTCCAAGACTATGTAACTTCTTATGCAAAGTGGAACAGCTCCAGCAGGAGAGTTTGACAGAAATCAATCCAACAGGAGCTTGCATCCCATGTTTAAGCAGTTGTGTAAAATGCAGTCTGTCACCTCAATAAGTTAGGTTAGGAATTTCAAGTAGACTCGTACATCCCGGAGAAATGGGGTCATTAAAGATGAACAAGTTTTACTCAAGTTTCATTCAGTGCTAAAACTGATACTTGTGGTTCCGAGCAGTAGCTTAGTTTTTGATGACTAGCATTTTCAGATGAAAAATTCCAAATATTTACAGTAAAAATTAGTGGGGAAGGAAAGCGGATTCTTTTTAAGTTTTAATTTATGATATATCACTATATATTTTAATTTAATTTTTTCATATATATTCACAGAAACACAAGGAGGTGGGAAGCTATTCTTCCTTTGTTAAAGATTCGTAAATCCACTGAAGTGCAGGCTGGGAAACTTCATACAGTTTTTTTATTAAATGAAGCTATCAATACTCAAGAGGTGGTCTTCATACTTCCAGTATCTTCAACAGTTTGTGCTGGAGAAAAGTTAAAACCATATTCAGAAGTACTGAAGAAGAAAAAAAAATGCAATTTAAAGGTCTTAGATTATTATAATTTTTACAGGAAAGTTCTTAATTTCCTGCTATTACCATTTTTCATCCTTACAAGGATGCCCTAAAACTTTCCGCTTTTTCTTGCAGTAAAACCAAAGCAGAACTTTGGGCTGCAGAGAGGAGAGTTCACTTAAAAGTATGTGATGAAGAGTAATTGAATTCTCTATATAAATTTCAATTTTGTTTATTCAAAAGATATTCAGGGATACCCAGATCACTAGAGACATGTTCTTCCATGCAAAATTCTAAATATTCCAGGGAAAGTGTTCCCTGTTTCCCTTCAAAAAATTAAAATACATGTTAAATAATTTCATTTTATATTCCTTAAGCTAGGCACCAGCTCTTGGTCTGAGCCTAAAAGGAACATGTCTATGATCATGACTCTTGGATGCCATCCATACCAGTAATTATTAGCATATCAATATTAATTTTTTTTTTCACAGTGACTCTTATAACCACACTATGCCTCTTTTTTTGTGACCACATGCTCTTATTTGACTACTTCTAGGCTTTGGATTCCAATTGGAAACAGCCACCTCAATTGGAAGATTCCACGCAAAGTAGACCATGTACTTGTATTCATCCATCCACACTTCAGCTACCCGCAAGGCGTTGCGTTTCACTGTGACGGTCAAATCTAGCAAGTAAGGCTTGTGAGCTCGTTCCAAATGACCAATTCTTGAACAGGGCAGCACTTCTACTTTACCTCCACACTGCCAGGCCTACGTCAAAAAGAAAGAATTTGACGTAAAGTTGCCTATTTATTCAAACTCTTTGTACTTTTTTTTAGTGCTCCCATTTCTGATCCCCCCCACTCCTTCACCGGATGAACTGGCAGGCCCTCAACATTCAAAGCCCTATTTCCTCACTTGAGTGAATGAAGCGAATTTTTCAACACCTTTCATTTCTACTGTGTAGCGTGCTATCACAGGTCCAGGAGAGTAAAGGAACGTTCATTCTTCTTTTTCTTTGCCATCACCATTAACAAAACTATTCAGAGATTCCCGTGGCAAGACACTCAGATTGATTGGCATAGAAGCACTAAGGCAAATTGGTACATATCTCCAACTGATCTTACCAGGAGCTAGACTGCTAAATACCATGGTGGTTATGGGCCTGAAATCTTCAGAAGCAGTGGCATTGCCCGGGACATGCCAAGAACAAAACTGGTCATGCAAAATCTTACATGCTAGGGAGAATTCAAGAGAAAGACAAAATCCAGTGGATGCATGGAAAATATCCACAAGGAATTCAAAGAGATACCTAAGCAGGACATAACCAATGCTTCAAAAGTACCAACAGAACACACCAAACCTGACTATACATGAACCAGATTAAGTGTGGAAGCTCTTCAAAAGGTGAGCAGCTATGTAGAACTGAATTCAAGCTGGCAAGTCCACGTGTCACTGCACAATGCAGATTTATTCTACCACTTTAGGGATCACCACACAATGCTCCACTGTGTGCTATAGACTTCCTTCACATTAAATTTTCCAGGGCTGGCAAGCTGGCTAAAGAAAAGCATAAGAGACTGCTTGCTTGCTAACCAAGCATATTTGACACAAGAAACTCTCAGGATGGAAATAAACAGAGACCTTTAATACTATTTTTGCAGTCAATTTTCAGTGCAGCTTTGTGTTTTAACTGAACTGATTGTCCACTGTTTTCACATCCAGCATTTGTGTAAGTGACTACAGACTTATATTGCCTCCACTGCAAATGGTGAAGGGAAATAAAGTGTAAATGTATTTTCAAGGAACAGAACTGAAATACTAATTCACAACCTGCCTCACATGGTGTGAGGTGATGACATGTGACATTTCAATCTCACAGATAGAATCTGAAGCGTGGGGTCTTTGGTCATGTCTCCTATGAGTAACGGAGAAATGCGTCAACATCTCTGATACAGCATCAAACCAAGGTAGTACATCCACGTGACTTGGTGTGATGTCTCATATACAGGGGCTTTGTTTAACAGGATTTAGCATGTTTGGAAGACTGTTGCTGTACTTCCTCTTGATCATCAATTCTACAAATCAAAAAATCTCATTTAGGCCTATCTCTGCTATAATGTCACATATTGCAGGAATTCTATTTGTTCTTTTTCCTTTCCTTCAGAGTCTTCAATCAGTCCACATCTTTCCTGATGTATGGTGCCAGAAATCAAAACACAACTCCAGAAAAGAACTTAGCAGCAGAAGAGAAGGATCATCAATGCCATCTTTTCCCATCCAGCTGCACGGCCATGTTGACCAATACAAAGTCTGTTACTCCCAGTTCTTTTCTAGCTGGATGTTCCCCAACCTGCACCTCTGTAGCTGTATATTCCTCATATTTCTCCTAATTGCACAAAGCATGCTACCCTGTTATAGAAAAAACCCTAGACTTATTTGACAGGAGTCAAAATCCTTAAGAAGTATCAACAAAAGCCTGCTGATAAGCTTTACACACTGTTGGATATCTATCACTTCCCTTTGGTACCCAAAATAAACCAGACTTGTTCTGAAATATTAACCCAAGCTTTGGATAGCAACCAGCAGCCTGAGTGCTTTTGAAAAAATCACAAACTAGTTTTCATTGTCTTTCAAAAAAAGATGAAAAAAATAGGCTTACCCTCACGCCAAGTTCCACATTTTCTCCTCCATATATGTGCATTCCACTGTCCAGTACACCAATCTCACCCAGAAATTTCCTATCTGCAGCAAGAATTCCCATTATGGATGGGCTCCTGGAGAACCAAATGAGTAAAATTAGAAAGAAGCAATGATGATGGAAATAAAGTCAATTAACCATCAATCAAATCTTGAATTTCTGGAAGGATTCCAGTTGCATCCAAGAGAGAATAACAGATTTAATTCAGAAAAACACGTGGATCAACATTAAAGAGTCCAGAAGACAGCAAATAAACTTGATCAATGGTCTAAAAAGCATGATTTAGTATTTTAAAGAATTAGATATATTTTGAGAGGAGATGTGACAACAATTTTCACATATTTAAAACAAGAAAGAAAGAAATCAGATTAAACTGCAGCAAGGAAGAATTAGGTTGGACTTCATGAAATTTTACCTAACACTAAGAAAACTTAAACACTAAAGCCCATTGCCAAGGGAATTGTGAAATCACTGTCAACTGAGGTTTTGAAAGAGAAATGAGATGATTGTCTGGCAGGACCAATTCCACCGTAGATTAATCAGTCCTAGAGGTGGGGGAAAGGGGACTGAAAGGGGATTTGTCGTTCTTTTGGTATCCTCATTGTCTATGATCAAACCTGCTTCTATTTTCTCTGGTCTAAGAATTGTGGACATCCCCCCATGAAACATTCTTTAACCTACATTTGGCTTGCTTTCATTCTGTTCTCCTACCCAAACCATTAACACTCACTATATAATGTTTTTAAACACATACAGATGCCAATTTCACCCATAGTTCTTTATCTAGGTACATGTGAAGTCTTATCTCCAGGTGTAGTAGTATACAAATGAAGAAATCTGCCATCTCATCTGACAGCACAGTATATTATTTTCAAATGTTTTCACGGTGCCTTTCCTCCTCAGGATCTACATAGTAAATTTTAAAGCCCTTTATATAAGTAAGGATGGTGGATTAACCTTGGCTGGCTGCCACCAAGTGCCCACAAAGCCACTCACTATCTTCCCCTGTCTTGCTGAGAAGGTGGAACGAGAAAGATGAAAAAAGCACATGGGTTGCGATAAGGATAGGGAAGTTGCCAGTTACCATCACCAGCAAAACAGACTGGGGAATATTAATTTATTTCCAATTAAAATTTAATTAATTTAATTTATTGCGAATTAAAAATAAAGGAGGACAGTGAGAGAAACAAAACCAAAACTAAACCACCTTCCCTCCATTCCCCTTCTTTCCAGGTTCAACTTCACTCCTAACTCTTCTACCTCCTCCCCCTGCCCTGAGCAGGGCTTTAGGATGGAAAATGGGGGTTCTAGTCAGTTGATAACACTTCATCTCTGCCACTCTTTTCTCCTCCCCTGCTCCAGCATGGGGTCCTCACAGGTGCTGCAGTTCTGCAAGAACTGCTACAGAATGGGTCCTTTTCACAGGGTACAGTTCTCCAGGACAAGACTGATCCAGTGTGGGTCCCATGCAGGCTGCAGTTCTTGCCAGAAAACATGCTCCTGCCTGAGCATTTCTCCATGAGCTACAGCCTGCTCCAGCATAGGCTCTTCACAGGTTGTATCTTCTTCCAGGGCATATCCACCTGGCTCTGGTGTGGGGTCCTCCATGGGCTGTGGTGTGGATATCTGCTCCAGCGTGGTTTTCAACGGGCTGCCATGTGGATATCTGCTCTGGCATGGTCCTCCACAGGCTGTTGTGTGGACATCTGGCTGGCATGGTCCTCCACACACTACAGGGAGACAGCCTGCTTCACCATGGTCTTTTCTGGGAAATCAGGCTGCAGGGAAATCTCTGTTCTGGTGCCTGGAGCACCTCCTCCCCCTTGTTCTTCACTGACCTCAGTGTCTGCAGGGCTGTTCCTCTCGTATTTCTTCCTCACTCCTCTCACTCACAGATGCTGCACAGCATTTTTTACCCTGTCTTAAATACGTTATTGCAGAGGCACCACGAGTGTGGCTGACTGGCTCAGCTTTGGCCAGCACCACGTCCATTTTGGAGCCAGCTGGAACTGGGTCTGTCCAACACGGAGGCAGTCCCTCACCTCTTCTCACAGAAGCTACGACAGCAGCTTCCCCCACTACCAAAACCTTGCCATGAAAACCCAATAAAATAAGACAGGACAAGAAAAACCTGATGACTATATCTTATCTCTTATTATGTTTTTCAACATTGTTTGATGGTTGTTAATTGCTAAGGCTCAGTCAACAACATCTGACATCCTTGTAGAACAATGAAATAAATGGGTTTATATATTCAGCCTGAGATGGCTGCTGGCATCGTAGTACCAGCAACCATCTTGTGTTGAATAAATAAACTAATCTGAATAATTAAGGAAGGTATCAGGACCGGAAGCAAATATATTGGATTCTAAGGTTAGCTGTAAGGGGTCACTTTAGGTATAACAGCTGTGTGTGTATTGTGTTCATGTCTTTTTCTTGCTTTTGTGCAACACACAAATGATAAGGGTTGAAAAAGGCTGCCCAAGATCACTGTAATCATGTTACTCCAACATCTCCAAGGAACGAATGTCACAGTTTGAATCCATGCAAATCCTCACAGCTCAGACATGCAATCGTCCAGAAAAGGTGTGAGATTCACTCCATGTTGTTGGACAAGCATGGAGAGGGGCTACGGTTCATCATGTGCAGTCAATAAGTATTGCTACCATACTTCTCGCTAAGGAACATAAGACAGAAAAACCAATGACCTGGGGATTGCCTGAAAATCTGACAGCAGGATCATCACAGGGCAGATTCTGTAATACAACTCTGCAACTGTAGTACTGAGATTTTCAGGGCTGATAAATAATCCTTTGTAGGTATCTATCCCACCACCTATCTTCTTCTTCTTCCCTCTGCTAGCTCTATGTTGGATATCATGTATTTTGGCTCACTCACAAATGCTGTTCAAACTTACCGGACTGGAGCTGTTTCATCCTTCAGAGCATACCAATCAGCTGGCAAAGATTCATAAAGGCACCAGAGTGCCCAGTCAAATCCATCTGCAGCCACTGAATACTGAAGAATCTCAAAGTCATCAAAACGAATATTGTCAAATACTGGTGATATTATAACAGTGCGATCTTCTTTTAGTCGAGACAAAATAGGCTCAGCCCTACCAAAATTAACAGAGTCTATTCAGCTTGAAAAAGTGGAAAGCTAATGAACAGTACTAAATTTTACCACCTGTTTCTAAAACTGGGTTAGCTACTTTATTTAAGTCACTGACTTTGGCCTCTACAAAAAGTTGTATGCCAGTCTTAGAGTGCTAGTAACCCAAATTGCTAATGCCATGCCTCAATTTTCCCTTCTGTTAGGCTGCTTCTGCATTTTGACTGTCACTAATCAAACTAACCATAAGTTCCATGCCTAACTTGTTGGGTTTATTGCTACCTGGGTTTGCTTCCTACAGGTTCTAGAGTTTTCAGTATCTGCATGATGAGACGAGAAGGGAAAAGGAAAGGAAGGAGATGCTGAGGGGTGCTGTAAGCCCTAAGGTTGATCATTCACTGTCTTTCCCCTATGCCTTCATGGCACAGCTGCTGTATGAGGGAAATGGTGTGACCGATCAATGAATCCCTACAATGGAAGAAGGCTCAGAGAAGACAGGCAAGGATGATGTGCTCATAAAGCTCAGAGAATAATGTAGGGAGTGACCACAGCTATCGTAAAGGAAGCTGAACTTATCCCAACACCAAGGTCACTGTAGAGTGGCCTTTGTTGCAGATATACAGCAGTATCAGTTGCATGGGTCAGCTGGTTATGTACATGGCTTCCTAAAATCATCCATAGAAAATATTATCTTCCTGAGCCAGGCAGACCAACATGGGGGAACTGCATATGTAGCTCAGCCCAACATAGAATATAAAAATTGAACATCCAGAAAAATGAACTTTGAAGAGAGCAACATGCTTGAGTTGGCTTCAATCCACATATTCCTTCCAGCAACTAGGGACATCCAGCATCTTGACGGTGAGCATATAGACAGCAGTAACATGAATCCCATTCGTATGGTGATTCAACTGTATATTGCAATTGCTATATTGTGCTTGTGTTGTGATTTCAGTATATCGCTGTATCACTTTTCTAAACCAAACCCCCATGTATCTTCGAATAAGTAAATTTAATGTTAAAACATTAAACCCTCCTCATGTGGAATATCTAAAAGAACCTGGTCAGAGAGTATTGGATTCTGAAAGAGGGAGTGGTTTTACTGGACACCAGTTGTCATTAGGTCTAAAAGAACTGACCTTATCTCTCCCTACATACTCTTCATAGCCCAGTGTATCCCAATGAGTCCTGAAAGCCATGACAAAAGGACTTCAGCATTACCTTTAAGACTGCTAGGGAGTGTCAGTTAGTGTGTTGTCAAGAGAGAGATCTGGACCACACAGAGCCATTTTGGCCTGAGAAGGGCTGGGGGAAGATCCTTGCTCCCAGAAAGTGGGACAACAAGTGAGAATGTAAAGAGATTTCACACAGAACAGTACCATAGACATCACTACCTAACAGAATGTAAATATCCATCATCAGCCACTTGTTTTGCCTCTCTTTGCAAAAACAGTCCTACAGAACTATGATGCACTATTAAGCTAACAGGCAACAGCAAATAAACATTAGCCAAAGTTGGAATAAGTATCGAACCAATTTAAAGTCACTGGGTATTATGGCTGTCTAATATACTTATAAAGGGCCAAAGTTGCTGGCCGTGGAACTAAACAACCTGCATCATTCTTATGTTATTTCACTGCATGAAGTCTTTTTTCCTAGAAATATAATAAATACAAAGAGAAGGTAGGCATTTCTCTCTTCCTCTTCATTAAACAGCTTACTCTGTTACCTGTCTGCTTTTCTATTTATTTCAAACAATTGTATCCCTTTTCCTCTCAGAAATAAGCTACTTGGTGGCTGTTAATTAGCATGTGGCAGGCCAGAAAGGAGAACCACATATGGGATCCCTGTCCCCACTACACAGTTATATTCCTTGTCTACCTCTCTCTCCCCACTTCAGAAACCCCACAGCCTTCATAGTCTTACCATGCCACGTTCACTTCAATATGGGCATCCAAAATTGCAACAACATCTGCAGTTGATGCCTCCCAGCCAGAAATCCGGGCTTGTGTTAAGCCTTGTCTTTTCTGATGTCTGATGATCTTTAGCTTTCCAGGATGCTTTGCATTGTAATTTTTGATGTGTGCTTCCAAAGTTCCTTTCAGATCATCTAAAACCAGCCCATACATTTTAATGAATAAAAAAAAAAAAAAAAAAAAAAAGTAAGTCAATATTAAGAAATGGGAAAGATTATGTAGGTAATGGCTTTCTAGAGCTTCTCCTAGTTCCAGACCAAAACCTGAATTGTTCTTTGCAATAAAACAGCTCGAATTATTCAGGCACTCATTAATTCAAGAGGCTTTTTTTTAAAACCAACTTCCATTTCAGGAGTTCAATTAAGTACCTAAATTTCATTTACATATAGTACTATTGTATGGCTTCTAAATTGTAGACAAATACATCTGTATGTAGAAACTTTAGATGTGTGCCATAACAGCAACCAATTAGCTGTCTTAGTGCAGTGATTTCTGTGTGGAAAAACTTTTAGCATGTGGAAAAGAAAAGAGAAAATGAACAAGCCTTGAAAACATGAAATGCTCCTGTAAGAGCTGTAGGCATGCCAATTCCCTCAAAAAAAAAATAGTGTCAGAGAAAAGGAAAAGAAAGTTGGGTCCTTTTAGCATCATTTTGGAAATGCACTTAAACTCTTGCTCTACCCAGTCATACATGTTTTTCTAGCAGCTACAAAGCCTTAGAAACATGAGACATCAAACACATCTCATCAGGCAAGGAAGAAAAAAAAGAGCACCCTTAAGATCAAGGGCATGACTGTTTCTTACAGATGATTTTACAAGGCTTTGCTCAGCTCAATTTTAACCACAATGATGCACCCATTGCTTCCCCTAGGAGTATTTTCCACAACTCAAGACACCACTCTTGAAGGAGTTATTTCAGATACCTACAGAGATAGTTTTCCACTGTGCCCAATGAGCCAGTGACAATAAACACTCTCCCACTTCAATTTTTAACCTTTCCAAATACTTGCAGAACATCATCCTATTCCTTATTAGCCACCTTTTTTCAGGCTATTAAGGAGTTTGGGTTTTTTTCCTGCACTCAATTTACTTCTTAATTTTGAGTGGTCTACTCTGTGTGCACCCAAAAGGCCACCAATAGTCATTTAACACAACAGCGGCATAAATTAGCAAGAATCCTGCCTTCCCTGGGTCACTTACCATTTGAACTGTAGTCGTCTACCAGGATAATTTCTTTCAATAAATGAGAAGGTGTTCGGTTAATTATGCTAGTAATTGCACGTAAGATGACTGACAGTGCTTCATTCATAAATATAAGTATAACACTGAGTGTTGGAAGGTCTTTCGGATATGTTTTTATTTTACAGCTGTAATAGAAGAACAACAACTTTAGCACAGTTTCTAAAGAAAGTCAGAGAGCAAGGCAGCTTCAGAAAGGCAGAACTAGGATACTGGGCTTAAAACATATAGCAAAAATCAGCATAAGAGTGAAAAAAAGGAATTCCCAAATCCAAGTTTCATTATTCATTTGAGTTGCGTTATATATGTATAAACCATTTGGGTAAAGTTAAAATGTCTGTTAAGGCAATAAGAAAGAACAATTACTGTTTCTCAATTAAAAATGCTTATAAAATATTGAAACTAAATAATACAGCCAGAGATTATTATCTTACAAGGCAGTGGACATGTGAGTGAAATTTGGCTTTTTCATTTACAGAAGGAGATGACAATAGCCAAACCTGACAGCAGACAAAAGCAACTTAGACAATAATCCCTTCATATGTGCAGTGAAGAACAAGGTAGGTCTAGCTATACTGAACTGACATGGGAGAAGGATTCTCTTGGACAAGGGGTGTCTCTAGAAATTCTTGAGAGAGCTTTGAAAATCCTTCTTACAGAGTAAACCAGGCCTTATGGAACTCCATGATACCCCAGAATAAATTGTTTCCTGTACTGGAACAAACTTGTTTTGTGCTAGCTTGAATACTTCTGGACTTCCTGCTGTCTGACAAAAGATTTTTGAATTTTTTTTTTAAGTATATGTTCGACACATTTGTCAGCTGTGCTGATTAACATCCTGGCCACTGGGCAGATGGTACGGACTGGGTCTTCTTCATAGTGTTAAGCACTAACTCCCTCTAGAGCAGGCAAGACAGCATAGCTGGATTCTCGGGCTGATGCATTCCCTCCCCTTAGAGACACGCTCTTGAAAGCAATACTCAGACTGCAGGAGTTGTGTGGCTACATAACGCAGCTCTCTGACACCCAGGATCATGCTCCATGTAGACCTCTACAGTGGCAACTGTGCATGAATGAATTGCATTTTTGCTGGAATTTCTCCATTAGCTTTACTATCCATTAATGCAAGAGCCCAGGTGGGTGTCTGCAAAAGGTGGTCTCTGCAAATACATCTTTACAGCAAAGCAGAGGAGTACCAGGCACTGCAGCCATTCTGTGGGACCATGCAGACCATGCACTTGCTCTGGCCACGCCTGCGGTGGCTGCTCCAGAAAGTTCTCCCCCAGCAGAGTGGGGATTGTTCAGCTCAGGGCTGCCTCGGGAGGATCTGTGGCTGGCTCACCACCTTGTGCCCTCACACTACTCCACACGCTCTGCCTGAGTGCCCCAAGATATGCCGCATGGAAAGCTCCATGAAACTCACTCTGGAAGCTACTGCACATCCCTCACGCTACTTCAGACACCATGAACTGAGAAACACGTGAAAACTGTCATTATGTGCCAGAGTCAAGGCCTGACCCAAGACCCAGAGGACACCCACAGTCAGGGGCAACATATTACTGACCGCCCTAGATGGAACCAGTTCCATCCAAGCACTACAGTGAAGACCCAGCTGCATAACCTGCTCTTTACACCTTCCAGAGCGTTGCCAGTAAGACAACTCCCCTTTTCTCAAGTGCGATGTTGTTGATTCACACACAGTTTGGAATCCACTCTGCCCCCCACAACTCTTTTCTGAAATGCTCCACTGGATTTAGCACAAGTGACCGCGGGTACAAAGGTGTAGGCTGTGACATTCTTCCATGTTTACACCAGGTAATACCTGTAAAAGTTACTATTGTATTTTGCAATAAAATGTGTATCTTATCATGCTATACAGAAAAACATGTGTTTGCTTTTTCAACAGATACTTTTTCCTAATGAGGATTTTAATGGTTACTTCTGCCAGCTCCCATAATACCACTGTTCTGCTTAAGAAACATTATCTGTTGGTTTCAAGAACCAACAAATTCCTGGAAAAATCCCTGAAGCTTCCTCTTATGAAGTGGACTGCTTACCTACATCTTAATTCTTTAGATGTTTACCCCACTACATTTTCCACATTAGTCCACAGACCCTTTGGTAACTTGAGAGGGAAACAGAGAGATAAAATAAGTCTGTAAGGAAACTCACAAGGTCACCAGTCCATTATGGCTAGGCCTACAACACTAAAGGTAAGAGCGCCAGGGATTCAGCTCAAGTGCTGAATCTTCCCTCACTCTTCATGGGACTCACTGGCCAATAATTAGTTCCAGCCACCTCCCCCGTTTGATTTCTAATCATCTTTTAATAAGCAGTATACTTATTCCCCACTTATGGTCCGCAACATAGCTAAGAAAAACAAGCATTTTGTTAAAAGGACAAAATTTTACAACATAGGGGAAAGAGGGGGCTGGGGGACTTAAAAAACACCACTTTGGATATCTAAGCATATAAGAGGCTTACATAAGACAACATAAGAGACAAGACAAAGAACACTTCAGATGACCTGGGCTTTGGGGCTTAAATAGAATGTAAACAGACCAGAAGGTCTCATATCTTCTGAATGCTATGGTTATTTTTTCCCCTTTTTACTGACAGTTAGAAGTCCTATATCAATTATAATGTTAACATTATATTCTTCTTCCTAAGAGTCTTCTCTAAACTGTGACTTCTTTTCACAGTCTTTGGAGCATGTTACAAGTCTGGGCAAGACATGGAAAAAAATGGTAGGCAAAACCCCTAAACAAACAGAGCACAAATTGAGATCTATGAGTAGATTAGCCCAAAGCAATGTGGATCCCTTTCCCTTTAATTTCATGTCTCCTTGTGAATGTAGAGAGGGCTTATACTGCACCTGGGAGATCTGGTGTCTCTGATAGGTCGATCCAGAGGTAGAAGATCACTGAAATAAACATTATACCCATAATTTAAGAACAGATTCTGTGCAATAACTTGCTCTTCTTCCCTTAAATCTGCACCCCAGCGTTTGAACAAAGCTGAGTCCGGGTACAGCAAATGGTGTTCAATCTCCTTTTCCTCCTTTGCGTTATCAGCTTTGTGTACTTCAGTCTTGGAGTTAACTTGCAGCTTCAAGTCATGTTCTATTTGTTTTATATTTTCATGGAATGCTTCCACTGATTTTGCTGATTGAAAATAAAAAATATTGTTTATAACAGCAATTGAGAACATTCTCCATCATCATAACTGAGCCAAATTCTCCTTATAACACGGCAGGTGAAGAGATCCATGAAGTTACCGCTAAACTGATGTTCACATGACAGTAACATCAGATCCTCCCTCCTACATGAAAACAGTTTTTAAACACCGTATTTCACAATACCCTGCATCAGATACTGCTCTCAATTGCATGGGTGCAGAGCAAGTGGAGAAAACAGGGAGTAGGGGCAACACACAAATTGTTAAATTGGGCACAAATCATTTCCATGATGTTATGCTTGAGTTACATTAATGTATTAAGGACCCACAATGGGATTCCCATCTAAGTCAGGTTATTGATACCATATTGATCTTGGAGGTAAATATAGTAAATGAGCCCTTTGCCATCTCCTTTAATAAGCTTACTGGAATCTTTTGACTTCTGCTTAGAAAGATTTAAACAGGGTGAACCCTAACCTCTCAAGGTTTTATTAGGTTCACAATACTGTGCAATAAAGAAAAAGCACAGAAAGCCTGTGTGGGGTTGTTTAGGAGATACTGTTCTTGAAGGTAAATACAATCATTGAGCCCTTTGAAGCATCTTTTGAAAAGCTTATTCAGTTTTGACTTTTCTTATCAGAAAGCTTTGAAGAAGGTGAATCCTAATATCTCAAGGTCTTGTTAAGCTTACAAGGAGCTGTCTAATATGCAAAAAGCTACCATGATAACCATGAAAGATTTCATTGTTTTCTGTGTAAGTAGAGAAGCTATCAAATCTTTTTCATGATTACAAGAACAAAAAGAAAACCAAAACAATCAAAAGTGTGCAGGGAAACCCAAACAAACATTATTGCTGCTATCTATTATTCTATTCTTCAGGAAATGTAGATATCTAATCCTCAAAAAATTAAGCAGCGTGGCATTTTACTTACAGAGGTTCTGAATGTTCCAGTCCAAATGGTCCAGTCTCTGGAGGATGTTATTTTGTTGGTCCAGAGACCGATGATTAACGTCCAAGGAACCAAGCTTTCCCTTTCTTTGTTCTTGCAGTAAGTGCACCAGGTAACACACAACACCTACGTTCACAATTAACAGTGCAACTTTATGTGGTCTCTTCCAGGGTGCCATTGTAAGCTTGAAGCAACTCAGCATTCTGCTGCTATTTGGAGTTTGTCTGTGGTTCTGGGTCTGCACCGAGTCTTCTTTCCAAAGGCACTGTTTCAAATTGCCTCTACTTGACTGAGAACTAAGATTGCTAGACAAAGTAATTATCAGAGTCTGATGAGTCATAGAACTGATGATGATAAGGTGCAGCTTACAGGTGTTTTCACTTGCGTGCTGATACATGGCTGTACAAGGTTATCGATATCAAGGAAAACATGCAGCTCTCACTGGCTTGTGTAACGTGTCACGTGAATGGAGCGAACGCCTGGGGTGATGCTGTGGGAAGCACAGGGCTGTTGGGTAGATGTCAGAAAGCTTGTCATGCAGCAAAGCACATGTACACACAAAGACAGTTGGAATAAACTGCAAGCCAATTCTATGTTTCCTGGCCATTAGCAGCTGGGGAATTGTGTATCAGATTAAACAAAAATGTGAAAATACATTGGAATGCATTTTCCATCAGGTTTTGAACTGGCTGGAAGCAATTATGACTAGGATAGGACACTTCACAGCCCTCTCCCACACAGGCCATTCCTGCAGCTCACCACTACCAAACCCCTGCCAGTCATCCCTTCTACACACATGTGAATTTGAAGTAGCACTCCACTAGTGTATGGAGCTTCCTTTCCACAAAAATACCAAGCTGCTTCTTGCTTACTAGCATTCCTGTCCCAGTGTGGGTCATCTGCTGGCCACAGTCCCTCAGGGCTGTCCCTGCCTGGCACGTGTCCCCCATGGGCCACAGTCCCTTCAGAAGTGTCTCCTTCAATGAGTGCGCCTGCAGCCTCCCCAGCAGCCCCCTCTGGGTGTCTCCTGCCTTAAGGGCTGGCACATTTTCTTATGTATATCACTTCATTGCTTCTTGTAGCAGGGCAGCCCTGCAGCCCCTGCTATAGAAACCCTAGGAGTTACGCCAGGTACATACTCCTGTAAACGTTACTTTAAATTCCCATCAGTAGTGCATAATCTTTTTTTTAAGGAAAAATTGTATCTATAAAAATTATATCTATAGACTGTGTACACGGTCCTATTTATCTGCCTTTCCCCTAAAAAGTCCCGATCATGTTGGCCAAAGACAGCAGGCAACTTCACAGAGAAGAGACCCTGCCATTTACCCACCTGCAGAAAGACTACATCGTAAGTTTAAGCCTTACACACCAGTTAATTCAATGGCAGAGAGACATGACAAACACCATAACAGGGCCAAAATGAAGCATTGATGCCCTGTTAGACAGCTGAGAAACCACACAAGATGCAAATCCAGAATAAACCAGATTTATTCAGGTGAAGATCCTTCAGCTGCTCACTGAAGCTCCTGTTTACAAAACACCCATTCTGTAACTCTCATGGCCAGTTTTTTTATATACCAAAGAGGCAAAAAACGGACTTACCACATGCACTGCCGGCTGAAGGGATGCAGGAGCTCCAGGAATATCTTGCAAACACAGAAGGTGAAGTTTCACAGAGCTCCCAATGCTGTATTGCTAGAGAGCCAATCTGACTCCTCTCCACACACCTGACTCCTTACCACCAAGTAGGGCTTCTTTAAATAGCTTGTAGTCACTGTCCTGGTTTCAGCTGGGAGAGAGTTAATTTTCTTCCTAGTAGCTGGCATGCTGCTGTGTTTTGGATTTAGTATGAAGATAATGTTGATAACTCCCTGATGTTTTTAGTTGTCGCTAAGTAGTGCTTACACTAAGTCAAGGACTTTTCAGCTTCCCCTGTTCTGCCAGGTGCACAAGAAGCTGGGAGGGGGCACAGCCAGGACAGCTGGTCCAAACTGGCTAAAGCCATATTCCATACCATATGACGTCATGCTCAGCATATAAAGCCAGGGGAAGAAGGAGGAAGGGAGAGACGTTTGGAGTTAGAGTTTGTCTCCCTAAGTCACCATTACGCATGATGGAGCCCTGCTTTCCTGGAGATGGCTGAACACCTGCCTGCCCATGGGAAGTAGGGAATGAATTCCTTGGTTTGCTTTGCTTGCGTGCGCAGCTTTTGCTTTACCTATTAACCTGTCTTTATCTCAACCCATGAGTGTTCTCTTTTTTCCGATTCCCTCCCCTGTCCCACTGGGGAGGAGTGAGTATGGTGCTTGGTTGCAGCTGGCATTAAACCAGGACAGTCACCTTTGCTCTCAACCTTCCCTAGAGCCACAACTGACCACACCTGAAAGTCTCCTCAGCTGCAGACGGTTGGACAAATCAAATGTATCCCCAAATCATGGGATACAACCACATCAGTAAATAAAACTTTGTCAAGGCACAGGGTCATTCAGTTCCCAATTATTTCCAATGCTGTAATTGCTCATGTGTTCCTGCCTGCACCATCTAGGACTTTCCCAGAAAACACCTGCCACAATTTGCAGACTTACCAGAGACTTTTCCCCATGGGAGTAACTCGAGCCGGGTGTTTCCTGGTTGGCGTGCAGGAGAGAGGAGCTAGGTGTGCCAACAATAGCCATGTCTTTCCACTTACTTCGAAGGGTTGAGAACAATCCCTCAGCTCATCTTGCATGATAACACAGATATAACTCTGGATGCAAAACACTGCACCTCCTTCTGTTCAGTAATGCTGGCCAAGCCAGAAAAATCAGATGCCCCACAGTTCATCAACCATACAACGGAATCATGGAAAAAATATGCATGGGAATATTTTGGTTTGATTAGGTTATTTACAGGTCCAAGAATACACAGCTTAGCCATGCCAATAGGTTGTTTGATTCACACATGATAAAAAGCTGACCTTCAAATGGAAAGCAATCATGGTAATTAATCTGATTTTTTTTCCTGATGCATAAAAGAAAGTATGTTTATCTGTGCTAAGATACTCCTGCTTCTTTTAGACTTTCTGAACTTTCTTTGGGTTTTTGGGTTTTTTTGGGGGGGTGGAGGGAGAGGGGGGAGCAGGGAAGCAGAAACAAAAAGATGAATCCCAGCATCACATTAGGTTGGTTGCTGAAAAAAATAAAAAAAAAAAATTGATTTTTACATTTTTCGTGAACACTTACAAAGAGAAGACAAAAGTAGTTTCACAAAACATACAGATTATGCTTTTGTCAAAATTTTATGGAAATCCAGTGAAGGGAAAAATAAAGGACCTCAGGACAGACACAGGGCTAGAAAAAAATGACAGAATGAGATTCATCCTGGGAGAGAAAAAAATAAGCTAGCAAGAACATAGCAGATTGTATTGTGAAGTCCAATGAGCAATATAACAGGAAATGAACTGCCATCAAATTAATTACAATGCTATGAATAAAAGGTAGGGCAGTTCAGGATTTGCATGCCACCACACACAACAAGGTAAGTCTGTTTGCTGTAAACTCTGCTCAGATCACGGCTGAAATATTATGCTGGTCTTATTGCACAGCCCATTTTAGAGCCATAAAAAAAAAGACAGAACCAGAGGAAGCAAAGAGCACCTTGTATTGTACATGTTGTAGTTAAACCACAGCAAGTACTGTACTGTGCACTGTAAATGCATGGGAATACCTTGATTAATAGTACAAGTGTAGTACAATGGTATTTAAATATTGTATATTTTAAAATATTTGTTTTTAGAATTCTCAAGATTTGGTTAAAAGTACCAACAAAATACTTTTTGGTAATAGGAATGTTTTCTACATGGTTTGGGTATACTGGAGTGGACAGGAGAGAGGAGAGAAGCATGCTTACAAGGGCTGTACTATTCAACTCACTTTCAGGATCAAAGAATGATCCTTTACAGGTCTTGTATCACAGCACAGATACTGCTGTGATACACTGAAGAAGGGAGGGAGGGAAAAAGATTTCTAAGATGCAGAATTTCTGGGGGTTGCTGGTAAGCGCACTCAGCACCCTCCACAGCCAACAAGGAAGCACTGAGCAAGAGTCCCATACTAGCTTAAGTCGGTGGCATTTTTGCCAAAATCAAGAATTCTTACCCTCCGTGGTAGAAACTTGGCACCACCCAGGGCAGGCTCCTAGGGCCACCAGTGGTCTTCCAGTATGAGGAAGGCCTGTGCATTGGAACTGGAGTATAAAGAAATGGTCTGCGCCCAAGATTTTGTTAACCTCCTGATTTTGTATCCTGGGCTGCATAAAAAGTGTGGCCAGCAGGTCAAGGGAGGTGGTTCTCCCCCTCTGCTCTCTTGACACCCCACGTGGAGCACCATGTCCAGCGCTGGGGTCCCCAGCACAAAGAAAGACATGGACCTGTTATAGCAGGTCCCAAGGAGGGCAATGAAAATGATCAGAGGGATGGAGCATCTCTCCTGTAAGGAAAGCCTGGGAGAGTGGGGTTGTTCAAACTGGAGAAGAGAAGGCTCTGGGAAGACCTTATTACAGCATTTCAATACTTAAAGGGGGCTGGATAAGAAAGATGGAGAAAGACTTTTTGCCAGGGCCTGTAGTGACAGGACAAGGGACAACAGTTTTAAACTTAAGAAGATAGGTTTAGCTCAGACATAAGGAAAAAAAAAAGTTACAGTGAAGTTGTGGATGCCCCATCATTGGAAGTGTTCAAGGCCAGTCTGGCTGGGGCGTTGTGCAACCTGATCTAGTGAAAGATGACCCTTGCCCATGGCAGGGGGGTTGGACTAGGTGATCTTCAAAGGTCCCTTCCAATCCAAACCACTCTATGATTTCTCTTTTTTTTTTTTTTTTCTTTTTTGCCTCTACATAGAGGAAAAAGTAGTGGCATGAGAAGATTAACAGAGTACAAATACAGCCATGATAAACCTTGCCCCAGAAAATTACATCTTATTTTCCTAACTGTTCTACAAAAGCCATTATTTTATCTCCTTCCTTTTTCCTTGCAAGTCATACTTTTTGTACTACAACAGGAAAGCTGGAAAGCTGAAGTATTAAAATACACCTATCATAAATACTTTCCTTCGAAGTTTTAGGCTTTGCATGCATATATATAGATAATGCCTTTTTAAGGAGTTTAATCAGCCCAGAGGATAAATATTGGCCAATAAAGTTATGGAATAATTGGAAAACCTAGGAAAGGATTTGCTAAGCAGTAGCTGTGACTGCTGGCCAACTTCTCACCCAGACTGTGGCAATACAGAGGGTAAACCAGTGCACACGCATTGCTGTATTTGTTTCTCAAACTGGGTACTCTATGCCCTGCTCCAAATCACAATCCCAACAACAAAATCCCTGGGATCTGGATGAGATTCCCTAGTGACAATGAGAAAGATGATTTGCATTTTCTAGTTTTTAGCTCCCCCTCCTCAAAAAAAAAAAAAAAAAACCCAACCAAAACCAACCACAATCAAATAAGCTTTGCCCATTAACATTAAACCACTCTCCAAAATCTTGGAAGTGGGTCAGATGTGATTTATTGTTGCTGATTTATATACAGTCCAAAATACAAATGTGTGTCAAAACAGGCCTAAGAAAGCACAACGGAAAGCAAAAGTTGAGATTCACAGGAATCCAGAACTAGCTTCACTCAGAATTCAGAATTTTCTCCAGAAGTTCTCATTTGTTTATTACAAAAATTTTTATGCTACCACCTTTGTAAGATTTTTCAGGAAAGAATGGTGGTTAGGGTGAGTGAGTCCCAGGCTGTAACTAGTCATTCAAGGGACAGAAAGAAGCCATAGCAACACAATGTCACAATTCTCAGCTCTGCTACCAGCTTTCCTTTGCCATTTCATCAGTGTCCTTCACCTTCTGCCTCCATACCTCAAAGAGGCTGCAGTAAGCCTATCATGAACTACTTGTGAGTTCTTGCAACACTTTGAATTCCTTTAAATACAACAGTTCTCTGATCTCCTAATTTCATATAATGTGTATCCACACGTGCCACTTAGGGCAGGGGGAAAGGAGGAAGAGAAAACAGCAGGGAGAGAGAGGTAACTGCAGAATAATTACTGGCAGTGTGAATGCTCTTCTCAATCTTTAACCACCTGCCCTCTAAGCGACTGAAGAAAGCTGTAAGGCTTTCCAAGCGAGTCAAGGAAGAAAAATTAAGACGAATAAAGCAGCAGACAGACAGGAAAGCTTAATTCTATGCAAGTCACCTGTTCCAACTTGGAGCAATACACTATGAACAGCATAATTTAAGAGTTACCATATTTTCAGCATAAATATGCACATAATTAGCAGTAAGTCCAAACCAAAACTGCTTAGGATACATGGTCTTTGAAGGAACGTAAGATCCAAATCCTTCTCTCCCCCCTTAGATGCAGATGCTATTCCCACCCACACAAGCTGTTCCTAAAATGCAAGTATCCTCCAGTCCTACTTGCATGGGGATCTCAAAGAGCAAAGTGGGTTAAGTTTTCTGCTTTTGCTATCTCCTTCTCCTTCCTCCATACCTACCTCCTTTCGTACTGAAAAATTACCCAAGTGGTTACTTTCCCAACAAAGTGTAAAGGCTACCAGTATTTTCCACACGAACTCAAAATATAGGGGCGCTCTAGTTTACATGAAGACGACCGCTACTGTTAGCACAATCTGTTATGATATTCTCCTACTCCCTACAATTTCTCTTCACATCAGCCAAAATATTCTGGTGCCCCAAGGCAGCATACAAACCAAGTTAACTACATTGAGCAGAAGCGTTGCTTTTTCCTTTTGGGCTAGCCAAGTGCCAAAAGTGAGGAGCGATGTTTTAGGGACACCTATGCACTGTTCCCTTTTTTCTTCTCAGTCCCAAGGAAATGCATATACTTTCCACCAGACTGTCCAAGTGGCAGGGCGTGTATGCATACATATCTATGTACACACCCACATGCATAAGTATGTACACATACACAGATATATCTAACATGACTGCCAGTATGATTGCCTTCACCAACTCTTCAGCCCTTATTGGTCCATCTGTCTCCTAAGTACACACACACACAGAGCCATGCAAATAATTCATCTGGTCCATAAGCAGGTGCTGCCAAGGGCCTACTTTCTCACAAGACCCTCTAGAGCAGGCTGAGGGTTGGCTATAGGTTAGATTATTGGACTATGTACTGGGAAAGGACCAAAGCAGGTTCCCTTTCAGCCAGATAGTACCAGCACCATGTATCATTATGACATCACACCTAAATTTGTCGATGCACAGTTTTGGGCCTGACCTGAAAAGCCTTCTCTGGACAGCCTTTCTGGCTGCGTCCAGGCAAGTAACAGAGATGAGAAATGGCAAAACCTGAGCAGGAGACAGGCTGCAAGAAGTAGAGGCACTCAGCGCGCTTAAAGACCGTTGCCACTTTCTGCTTTACCAGTGACCTCTTGTGGGGAGGGTGGGAAACAACAGCCCCCTCTTTCCACACCGCTTTGACCAACACACCGCACAAAGGTGTTGAGCCTCTACTCCACACGTTTAAAGGACCTTCAGTGCTCGGCAAGTTGCAAATTGGCTGAAAAACTATTGCAAGCTGAGACATTAGGGATAGGATAAGCAGGAAGATCCTCTCATTGATAAAAAAAGTAGGGATAAAAATCACTGATGAAGCTGAGTTATAATAATTTTGTACTCTAGACTGTGTTAAAAGGGACCTTTTTTTCTTTTTTCCCCTTTTCCCCCATTCAAGACTCCTTAAGAAACCGCTTTGGAAGGATACATAGTGAGAAATCACACTGTAGTTTCTACAAAGCAGGAAGCAGAAGTGCTATGTAAGGCAAAGCATTGTGGAAAAACGAAACTTGCAGCAGCCGAGCACTGATGTGATAGTCCACTTCACCAGTGTTCCTATCTGATGTGGAGCAGGCTGCTTGAAGCAAACTTTTCATGGGTATTCATCACCTGCATGTTCTCTGTCTAATGGTTGCCTGAATTAATATCCTGTAGGCGTGGTCTGTGGTGCAACTGATGCCACTGTGCTTTGAATGGGGGCACGGGGAAGAGTATCACTGCATTACAGTAAGCATCCCCAGAACTGGCACATAACATTACAGCATTAGCTTTGACAGTTTTTTCTGCCTCAGTTTGCCACCTGAAAATGGAAACTGCTCGTTATCCATGCAGGGACTATCATGATAATTGTGTACCTCTGTACTTCATGTGCACTTGTGAAACAGTTCAGAAATGCTACTGTTTTCACAGCAGGATGTGAATAACATGCAATAAATCGAGATTAGGGCCACACATTAAGTGAGCACTAATGAGACTATGTATTTACAGTTCAAAACCTACAGAAAAAAGTTTGCAGTCAGAAAAATAACAAAAGTTAAGGATCAAACCATTAACTTTCACTCCCCCTTTGTCCTAGCTTCTGAATGTTTCAATTGGCAGGTTTATTTTAAAACAACTGAACTCATATTATCAAAAGAAAAACAAACAATCCATGAGAGCCAAATTGAATACATAGTAGGCAGGATCAAAAAATTCATATTACCACAGGAGCCTACCTCTTCCTAACAGGGTAAGCATTAGCAGCAGTAGGTTTTATGTGGAAGAGCAAAATGTTGAAGTTGTTGAAATTTAAGAAACACTTTGCCCAGGAGTTTCACAGTAGTGAGATTCTGATCTGTGGCTCCAGCAATCACTGTGATTTAATCAAGAAACTTCGGTGCTTCCCCTAACCTTGACCTTTTTGGTCTTTTCAGTCTGTCCTCTCTTTCTTACTCTCCTTTTTCATCATCTATTCCATCCCATTCTCCTTCAGATTTTCCCTCTCTTAGGCTTCTACATTTGATACCCATTTGTCCAACTCGTCCCAGTTCCTTCCCTCCAACAAAGGCAAATAGTAGGAAGCTTGGAGGTAAAACCAAAAAATGTTCTGTCACTCATTTTATCCCCTCTCAACCGCAGTTTCAAACCAGTTTCCCCACCAATTTCAACTCATCCTAACTAGCGTGATTTGTCGTACTCCCAGAACTAGCAGCTCACTCCTTGTTTCAATAAATGTCTTTCACATCTATGAAGCCATCAGAACACTGCACTGCATACAGAAAATCTGTATCTCTGCTCTCAGTTCCATGCACAGACTTACTCAGCTCTAGGCTGCACCCTAGCAAACAATGTCCCTGTCAATATTTAACCAAAAGCCTCCAGCAACTCTCTGGATGTGAAAACAAAAAGTGCAGTTCCTGATCAAATTCAGGCAGGTATCTCAATCTTTGATCTTAAAACGATTGAAAATATTTAATCCTGAAGCAAACGTTATCTCTCTTACCAAAAGAAAGACAATGTCCCAGCACATAAAAGCTTTGAGCGTCTAAAAGTAACAGGCTTCCTAATTTAAAAATCAAAGAATTGACACAGCACACAATTATCACAAGAGATCAGATGACTCTTAGTAGCTTCTTTACGTGTCTGATTGACACTCCTTGACCTTAGGAACAGCTGTGCCATTTTGGTTGGCATTTTCTGTAACAGTTGTGTAACAAAGCTTGGAAGAGTCAAAACCTAAAAATGGGGCTTTATCCAAGAACTCATAATCTGAATAGGTGGCAGTACCAGCAAACCCTATGGGAAGGGACATGTTCCAGGCAACATAGACCTGAATTCCAACGTTCTTCAAATCACTTGAGCACTTGCTAAAGCTCAGTGATATGCTTGCTTTGAGAGCCAAGGGAGAAACTGACTAGTGTTAAGACACATTCCTCCCTCTAGTCGCAACCTTCAAAATATTTTAATGCTCACTGGCTAAGCAATAATATGTAATTTGCTTCCATGAGCTTTTAAAGAGAAAAATTGCATTTCAATGACAGCCTTTCATAATTGAAAAGACAACACTGGTGAAATATAGTTTACGTATCTTTTACTCAGTATGTACACAGTTCTCCAAACAAATTGGGTCATACAAAGGCAGTTTACAAAGCGTTAAGTAACCGCCTTATCAGCTGTTACATGGGATATGTCTTAGCTGGTTTTGCTTCCTCCAGCTCAGCATCCAACCAGCGGTATCTGCGGTGACGGCGTAGAACTTCAATTGCTTTTTGTTCTAGAGATGTCGGTTGAATACCCAGGTCTTCCAAACCAGGAAGGTCAGGAAATTTCGGGGAAAGAAAGAACAAAAAAAGAAAAAGGGAATTCACTTGATCAAATGAACAGCATTACACCCAGTGCAATCATTCAGGTACTAAAAAAAGTATTGTATACTTACACCTGAGGTCACCTTTTTTCTTTTACGGAAACAAACTAGCATAAGTCCATAGTACTAGAAACATTTTAACATCTCAAAACAATTTTCGACAAATGGCAGCTCTTCAGAGATTCTACTACAATTTCAAGGCTGCTGATGTAAGACTGTTTCCCCCAAGAAAGAACCCCACAATACAATACACTGCTGCATCTGGTAGTAGATCTGAAGACCTATTAAAACGCAAATGTGGACTCAGTCAACCGTGTGTCAGTCCCAGTTCCTTGACTGATTTGGGCTCAGTGTTTTTGCTTGGGAGGAGGAAAAAACTCATTGTGGCCCTACAGAACTATGGTGTAATTATACAAGGTATTCAGTAAACAGTGTACTTCAGCGGGAGATACAGATGTTCTGCATCTGGCAAAAAGTCATTCAGGCTTCAGATTTAGATTCAGGAATAAATAACAGTGAGACATGCAGAAAGTGCCTTCATTTTCTCTCCATTGGGTATACATTACCAGGAAGATTACTGCATTGCAACCACAAAATTAGGCCAAACTTGTAAGGTCATATTTGAACTGCAATTATATACATTATGCTTTGTCAAGAAATGTATTTTGAATGATCACCTTTGGTAGGTTGTTTTTTCTCTGTTCATGGTTTAGAACAGGGTCCTGTACAGGACAAATATTTAATTCTATTACCATATTTGCAAGACATATGACCTGTATCTTGGAAAATGGGGACTTCTCTCATGCTTTTAATCCTTGAAAGGTCTTTAAGTCAACAACATCTAATTTTGTGTAGATTACTTAAGGATGAAAAGCTGGAAAAGAGGAACAACCAGACACAGAAGTGACATGGAGAAACTCCCCTCTTACACTACCCATGCTATAGCTGAACTGTAGTTTTAGTGATTTGGTAGAGGCTTGTTTTATGAAATGTAACTCTACAAACTAGAAAGGCAGGTAGAAGTAAGGTTTTCAGGAGACATTATATCTACATCCTGGGTCAATACAGCCAACAAAACTACAATGCCAACACTCTCTAGTATGGGGGATGAGTCGGTGGTTTGGAGAGAAGAAAAAAAAAAAAAAAAAAATGTATTGCACTAGATTACCTCCTTTATTACACATACTGTCCACAGCTTTTCACAATTACTTCCAAACAGAATAGGAAACCAGTTTATTTCACAGATGGAAAAATGTAAACATAGAAATTAATTGCTTACAGCTATTCAGTAAGCAGCTCTAACTATAGGACCCAGTTGTCCCAGATTCACAGTAGTACCCTAGCTCAAATTAATTTTGGGACAATCAGGTCAAAACAGGCTATTGATATTGCATCATAACAAAATGCATTAAAACTCCAACTCTGCTAAATAGTTGGGAGAGTACTACAAACTTCAGAGAACAGCAACCTTACAGACTGTCAGAGTACATGACTGTCTTTGCTAACCTACACACATGCCAACAGTTTTGACATTAATACTTGCTAAATCCTACTTTTTCCTCGCCTACAGTTGGTTTTTTGCAAGTTATTTCTCCACCCCCACTTCTACACTCTGAGAAGTTAGGAATAGACATAAAGTTGCAACATGTTCATGAGAAATGCACTCTAACGTTAAGCAAAAATTTGGGCTGTATCCAGTGCTGTCAGTTCAACTTGAGTAGTTAAAAATGCCATTACCTGGATGGTACAAGTGTTTTTAATACATCTAGAGGTACATAAACTCACTGGTTACCTAAAAATGGGGAGCACCCCTGCACATCACTTAGCTGCACATCGCACATCCAGTCTCCACTTTGGCTTTGCTATTTTCAATAACATGTGTTTTGGGGGAGGGGGTACAGTGAATCATGCAGCCTTGACCACTTTTAACACTTAAAAAGGTTGGGCCCTTTCCCCAGCCCCACCATGTTACTTCTTGCTACATAACCCTCTCACCAAATGTTTCAACTACTTTCTTAAATGTATTTAGAGAAATGTGTTAACTATTCTTCCTCCACCAATGTTAGTGGAAAGACTACAAAATAATGAAGTCTTTGTAAGACTACACCAGAGGAATCTCCAGACTGCTTTGTCAGTGTATCCCCTTGGCACTGTAACAGGTCTGGACAAATAATTTAAGAGTGAGATCACAGAACAGTAGCTGCAGCAATTGTATGTCAGGAACGATAACTGGTTTTGAGGAAGGTTATATATAGAAACCTTTAAAAATTCAAATTTTTGTAGTATCCAAACAGTCTGAAGGCAATTCTTTATAATCAAATTCTAGTCACTAAACTGACTGAAATGCTATACCATATGATGCACACACATTTCAGCATTCCTCGAATTCAAAACTACAGGTGCCAAGTTAACAAATACACAACATTTTCCAAGAAAAATTTGTGGATTGTCCTACACTTACCCGGTCCACTTTGTCTCGAGTTAACCATGGTTCAAATGGATTAATCTCAAAGAATCTTGCAATTAAACTGTAATCAGAAAGAGTATTGCAAAAGTATAGTCATTATCCAGAGGCACAGAACAAAATGAGAACTGATAAGAACATTTCACACTTAATAGACAGTGAGCAAGAGCTTGTTCTTGCAAGCTGTGAATTCACTAAATCAGTGAATGTGCCAGCCAGCAAGCTCTTAGTTGTGCTTCTGATAACTTCAACTGTTTGTTACTGAATTATTCGATTTCCTTTTACTTTGGAAAGGAATGGAGGAGCAGATATCTAGAAGTAAAAGTGAGTGTTAGTGGGTGAGGAAAGTAAACCTCCACACCCAATTCCACACACACCAGAGGGTTCAGTCTTGCCCCTGCCTTTCCTCCAAACTCTGTTCCCTAGTAGTTTAGGCAGTAACCCAATTAGTCACAATGTTTGATTCAATGCCTCCATGAAAAATGCTTGCTGACAACCAAATGAGTTAACAGCCATACGAACAAGATGATGCAATCTGGAGCAATCTTCATCTATAAAAAGGATGAGGATTAGTATATTTGCAGTTTCCAGAAATGAAGTTTCCCTTGAAAGAAAGAAAATCTGGCAGATAAAAGAAAATAACACTACAGCTCTTGCTCAGTGTCTCAGGACCAACAGTATTCAAGGTAAAATTTCTTACTGAAGTGCTCTCCTGGCAGACTAGGGTGTTACTAAGTTACTGTACATAAACAGCACTAACTAGGCTTATCCACCTTTTAGATGCACTCTTTTCTCAAAAATACAAAATACCAATTAGTTTAGCCCATACAGCAAAAAACTTAACATGGACTGCAGGAAGTGTGAATAAAACTAATAAGCATCCACACAGTTACTTTTTAACAAGCTGCTCTGTGCCTGCTGAGCCATGTTAACCTGATGCCTCTATAACCAATTCAGAAACAGCCACAACAGTTTAAGATGTTGTTCTAGCATTATTCATCATCAGTTACATGAATCCAGGGTTGAGTCCTATTAGCAGATTGGTAGGAGGGTTCTAATGCCAGTGACTTCTTCAGCTTATTAGTTTGCATTGCACTACAACTGAGGAAGATCAGCATCCTAAACATAAACACATTTCAACCATGCTGAGGGCAACTTCTGAAATTACATTTACTGTTTGAGGTAGCTCTTCAAAAGCATGTGATTATGCCTTAAGGACTAGGCCCAGGCTGGTATTTATACTGCACTTTTTCATGCTGTATTACTCAGTGGCAGCAATTCAGCAAATCAGCTTCTATCCTCAGTGCCCCCTGAGGCCAAAACATACAGCTGCAGAAGCAGCTCAGTGCATGCAAACAGAGTCCTCGCAGTCCGTCCACTGTAGTCAACTGAAGTTATGCTACACCTTTCCCTTCTTATCTCCCAATTTATTACCATCTTCTAAAGATGTTACTGCCCTCTCATGGCAGGCAAAGAAATGCTTGCTCACAACTGCACTGCCCAAATTCCCAGGCCAAGATCTCAATACAAACTTACCTCCAATGCTGGCTCAATACAAAGGACTGAACTAGAAAGTCAATCAATGCCCATACCCACCCTTACTCCAACTCTGCTTCCAGGGTGGCAGTGCTCACCAGACTGCAAGGACAGCTGACAGTAGCAATACCTTAAGCTGCTGCAGAAAAGTCTGTCAAGGGCCTACAGTCAGCACACACACAGATTTTCCCTGTGGTACTATCAAAAGTTCATTTAGTTTGCTACTGACTGTCTCTTCTTAGGACCTTTTGCTACTTCTTGACTCAAAGCTATTCAATGACTCTGGAATCGTTATGTGAGGCTTATCACAAATAGACCTTTCATATGCTAGTCCATCAAATGCAGGCCTGTGTCTGGGGAAGACTCATAGCTAGCTAACGAGTACCTAGGGAAAGCCAGTTTCTACAATCCTACCATGTTAAAAACCAACTGGCAATATTAAATAACCAACACAACAGTTATTTATGCTTCTGCCTTGTGGATCCCATGTTCTCAGTAAAGGAAGGGTCCCACTTACTGGTAGAGAGGACGTGGAAGTGGATAGGGAAGAAAGGTTCGAAAGCAAACTGCGTAGATGTATTCTACCAAGTCATAAAGGAGGTACCGGTGAGGTCTGAAAGAAAAAGCAGCAAACATTACAGTTAAGTTAGGTATACTTCAATATTTGCAGCAAGAGACAAAAATTTTAAAGCCCTCCACTCCCAAGCCTACCAAGGCCTGTTTTCTTCAACCTAAATGATTTCCCAGATTTATCATTTTCCCATAAGAGTGGAATAAATTTTGGCTCTCCAGATTCTGTACTGTTTGAAATAAAGAGAGATTAAGTTAGAAAGACATTGACATCAGCAATGGTAACAGTGTAAGTCACAAATTGCAAAATTATTTTGTCACTGCGTTGGGTGCCAGTGCCCAGGTGCTGGCATGGGAGGCTGCAGGGCAGCCTACGTGGAGACGTGGGGGCTGCCCCATGCCAGGCACAACCAGCTACAAGGGACCCACCGCGGGGCACAGCTGAGCCCCTCAGACAAAATGGTGGCACCTCTGGGAAAACACACATAAGAAAGGGCAAAAATGCCATGCAGGCAGAGAGGAGTGAGGAAAAATGTGTGAGAAACAGCCCGGCGAGCACCAAGGTGAGAGCAGGAGGAGGTGTTCCATGCACCCGAGCAGAGATTCCCCTGTGGCTCATGGAGAGCTCACAGTGGAGCAGGTTTATCCTGAAGGACGGCAAGCCATGTAAGGGCCCACACTGGAGCTGAGGAAACATGTGAAGAGGAAGGAGCAAGCAGAGAGGAGCTGTTATGGACCCCATAATCCACTGTTCCCCATCCCCCTGTGCTGCTTGGGGAGAGGGGGTAGAGGAGTCAGGAGTGAAGGACTAAAGTTGAGCCTGGCAAAAGGGGAGATGGTGTTGGTGTATTGGTTTTGTCTTTATTTCACACTATTAAAATCTATTTTATTTGACAGTAAATTAAGTTAATTTTTCCTGAGTCAGTTTGGCCCATGACAGTAACTGGTAAACAATCTCCCTGTCTTTATCTCAACCTATAAGCTTTTCAAACTATTTTCTCATGCTGTCCTGTTGAGGAGGGGCAGTGAGCAGCTGGGTCAGCATCTGGCTGCTGGCCAAGGCTAACCCACCACAATCATACTAGATAAAGTGTATTCTGCGTACTTTTAAAGCACACCTTCAATGTGCCTCCTCTATGCTAACTCAAATTCCGCATACAAGATTTTCAGTGCTGGGACAGGACTGAAGTTCTACAAGGCCACTCTGCAGTTTGCAACAGAAGGAAGCCAGAAAGCAAATGGTAAAATTAAGAAAAGTTTCTTAACAAGACATCCCATCTTTGGTAGCAAATGGCTGCAAAGAAATTGATTCACTTGCCTTTGCTCGACTAAGAACATACTGTTCTCTTCAAAAGCAAGAGGTAGAAACTAAGATAAATTCTCCCAAAAAAGTGCATTCCCCCTCTCAAGACAGAGAGAAGGAAGCAATCAGTTTCCTGTGCACCTGCAGTAGTTTAAGAGAAAGATATACCATTGGGAGTTTCCATTCCTTTCTCATTCAGACTTTAATACTCTATCTTTATAGATGTCTCAGACTGAAACAGGTATCTCCCTTGGCTTTCCAGGCAACTCACTGGTATTTCAAAACATAAAAATCTTCATTACAACACACAAGAGCACACTGCTGAGCTCTGGTGTGTCTACTGACCGTGATCAAAGCAGCAATGAACACAAAGGTGTGTGTCTCCTAACGATTTGCTTTAATTTTCAGCTAAGGCAGAGACCTCAGTGACACAACCATCTTGAGACCGATTACTTCCCAGGTGGGGGCCTCCTCAAAGTAGAACACTAGGTTTTTTTCATCTTCAGTCTCCCTTTTTTTAAAATAGGAGACACTGAATTACTGTTGGAATCTAAACCCCCCCAAAATGAAGGCATGCTAGGATAAAACAGTGTAAGTATGCAAAACTTCAAACAGTCCAAAGATCCAAGACTATGGTACAAAGAACATGAATTTCAGTTTGATAAACCCAAGATCACAAAGTTATCAAGGTCTGAGGTTACATGCATGAAAACTGAGCCTTCCACTGACATGTTCTTCAGGAAGAACAGCAATGCTAATAACCACAAACAAAATGTATTGATAAATGCTGCAAAAAAGACAGAACCCCAAATTACTACTACTTTAGTTTGTAAAAGCAAAGGGCAAAATTAGGGCAAAACATTCTAATGGATATACTTAAAGGTAGGTCAGCATATTTGGGAGAATTCAAAAGAATTCAACACTCAAAACTCCATATCAACTTAATCCAGGTGGCTGGATTATAGAACCAGAGAGATCTGCATTTATGAAGTTACAGTAAAGGACTGCCATCAAAAACAAGACATTAAGTTTTCTTCTGTTAATAGAACTTAAGAGAAACACAGCAAAAAGTGGTAGTATCAAATTTACTTACTCGGATGAAGGAAAAAAAAGAAAAACCAAAACCAAACAACTTTATTTTCATTAGTTATTGGTGCCCTTACACTTCAACATCCTCATGCCTGTCCAAAGGTCGTGTAAGCCAATTTAACTTTTATCCTGGTATGTAAGAACCACGTACAGATGTACAGTAAAGCCAAACTTAAAAATGTGAAAATAAATACCGTTTGTTCCTTTACAAATTACCAAACAGTAAAAATACATCTTCAAGAATAGAATCACACTGAAGTACTGTTACATTAACCACAACACTAGCAGACAGCAAGCTCTAGAGAGCATTAGCATTAGCATTCAAGACAGAAGATTTAATGAGTAGATGAAACAAAATCAATGCTATGGGGGAAAGAGAGGAGCAGGTAAAAAGTCATACGAAATCTTCACTCATTCAGAAAATGCAATGACACCACTAGCTGTCATAGTTAAAACTCTATTCCACCATATAGTAGGAAGGAGAAGAAAAAAAAAACGAAACCAAAAAATCCCACCCAAACGCACAGAAATAGAATGCTTTTTTACAAAATTAGTATTTTAAACTCAAACTGGTAACTCCCTTAAAAAAAACCAAAAAAGTGTCTCCTCCAGTTTTAGTCAAGGGGTATGCTGCAGAGTTCCTTTGGTATTCCAACACTGATTTGGACCTTCGGTTTAGATCATCATTTATTCAAAGTCTTTTCAGTCATTGTTATGTGCCTGAAACTGTATTCCTTGCAGTGAGAGCCTGGCATCCTTGCTTGAATTCCTGCCTCTGAAACCTGGACACTGAACTCACGGCCTTCTGTAAACTGCCAAAAAAAGAGACTTTGAAACTGTAAGAATACATTTATTTAGCCAATTGCCCTTCCATTTGGCTGCAAATAGTGTTCTTCTTAGTGTGCAATTCTCAGTTTCTCCTGCAGCTGAAACAGTTGCTTCTGCTGAGACAGCGATGAACATAAAAATAGGTGCCTCTCCTTCCTTTTGTGGTAGGCAGCTTTGGCTACATTATTGACTGACCATCAAGTTTGCCCCCTAGAGATAAAATAGTCACTCAAAGGGTTAATTTCATCCCATTTTGTGGCTTCGCATTAGTTGTGTCCATCTGACACCTACATACCTATTCTGTTTGATAAGAAAAGTAGTTTTGAATGGCTGTCTAGCATTTGTTTCCACTTGTCCTTTAGTGTGACACTTCATATCACCCCAGTGATTTGAAAGCAATTTCAAGCTACTTAATAACCTTACTGTTGCTGTTAGTAGTCCTTTTAGACAACCATTCACTTCTTTCTCTTATTTTGCTGGTTTTGGAGCAGAAGCTCCTCAGCGTGATCCAAAAGAAGCTGAAGACCTACTTGCTGCCTTTTCTAGAACACCAACATACACCACACCTAGCCTAGCTGCCAGGATAACATCTTCTTCAACAGCTCAGTCACAGCACTGAAGAAAGTGACATCACACAAGTAAAACATGACCCAGCAACAGTCTCAGCTCCGCAGGAATAAAGAGCTGTCACTGCAACAGCGCCACAAAATGAACACAGAAAAAACAATGTAATATCAGGTAAGACCTTTGCAAAATCCAGATACTATGCACAGTTTCAGTGTGTAAGGGAGGAAGAGAGATCTGCACGCAACAGAAAAAAGGGAGCTGTTCAGCATCATTTGTATCTTGACTAATTAGCAACTGTTTTCTTTATCAATGAATCTAATGTTCCTTCTACCACACATATTGGATAGAGACCAGTTCCAGTCCTATGTTGCAGTATCAAAACATGGACCCATTACCTTGGCATTTGCCACACTGTTTATGCTTAATGCTAATAACCTATTCTGATTTGGAGCTTTTGTACACAAAATATTCCAAGACATCCACTGTTTCTATCCATTCTAATTCCAGGTGGTTTCCACACAGCTTTAGCAGAATTTTCTCCAAATCTATGTCGTCTAGCATGTTTCCCAAGACTGCCTATTTCTTTGTGTGCCCATACATAACATTCAATGCAATGAGGCCCAAACTAGGATTTTCAGAGAACCCACAATAACAGCTCGAGTCATTTTTCCTCCCAAAAAGGAGGTGGAATTTATCGCAGCTCAAACTGTGTGCATGGACAGAGAAATTAAATGTACTGTGCAGCATGCCAAAAAATGACACCAAAGAGGAGTACTTCAGTTAATTGGAATCAGAAAAGTAACCTACCCAGCCAAGGCGTATGTTTTTCCTTTAGCATCAGGATCCTTAATTGCATTAATAATTGCCTTTGCTACATCAACCACCTGTGAGAAAAATTCAGACAATTACCAATAGAAAATGGGAATGCATGCACACACTCCTCTTTCAGAAGTGATTTTCAGGGGGAAAAGAAAAAACCCAACACACACACACACACACACACACACACACACACACACACAGGATTTGGGATTGTCTTGTTGTATTGAAAACTTACATATACTGGTTGCTTCACTGTTTTTTTGCCCAGAGAAATAAGAGGCACACCACCAAACCAGCGCATGTCTGATAGAAAGACACACACATAACTTGAAAATAAAATCTGTTAATCTTTTCAGTAAGCAAATAACCAATACATTTTGCACTACACTGAGTGTGGATCTCTTCTGAAAACTGACTTAAAAAAAAAAACAAAACAAAAAAACCCCAAGAAAAGACGGAATTGGGAAGAATTACCATCCAATTCCAATAGCACTGTTTTCAACACAAATTTAGTTTTCTTATTAACAACAACAAGACTGTATTTACTGTTTACTTTGAGTGGTTCAGAGATATCTCAACTTTGCAAGACAAAACCAGATTCCACTCTATCCTGTCTAACAATTTGGTTGGCGATACATAAGAGTCATTACTGTTGCTTTTGAGCCAAGAAAAACTCAGGTCAATTTTTACATTGGAGCATTACCAACTGGAAAAACTACTTTCAGGGTAAACTACTTTGAAGGTTAAAATGACTAGACCTTAGCTCAGAACAATCTAAATAAAAAAAATAATACTACACATCCCTCCCCAACTTCTCCCCGCTCCCCCTGCCCCCCCCCAAAAAAACAATCAAAAAGCAAAGCCTAACTAGATTCAGAAGGAATTCATTCATGAGATGAAAATTTATTATGTTTGCCATCACACACCTTCAGCTAACAAAACACAGTATATTTCTAATAAAAACATACCTCTGCTTTTCAAAAGCAAATCACATTTTCCCTCTGTTCTCTACAGACAGGTATACAAATCATAAATGGTTTTATTATTCCAAGAGTACATACTTGCATAATGATTGAGAAATCGGTCCTCTCTCCCAAACATCTCAGAGGGCTTCAAAATTATAGCATCTGGAAATTCTTCCCTCACTGCTTTCTCTCCAACAGCCTATCATTCAATTAAAATGAACACATTCATTAGAACCATTCTGAACAGAAGAGGACGCCTTTTCAGAACTTAATGACACCATCAGTAGCACAAAAATTATTTATTATCTTAGCCATTTGATCTTTGAGATGCTGTGCCAAGAGCCAAGGTCTTACAGAACATCCCATAAGTCCCATAAACATGTAGATCATTTCTTCTATTTGAGATACAGTACAGTCTCACTACTGAAGTGACACAAATTTGAAGCCAAATTTCAAAATGGAATAAGTCTAACCTAAGTACTTCTCTTGCTTATGTCAGACCAGAGCTTGGAAGAAAACAGGTTTACATAACCCCTACTATATTATCAGAACACTCCAAGAACTGCTTAAGTACAGTTAGAAATTTCAGTGTCAGCTATCTACTTTCCACATGGAACTGGCATACAGTAAGGCCTAACTATCCGACAGAGTTGTCACACACCGAGAGCTACCGAATTTTAACCCTGTTTTTAAAAAAAAATTATACTAAAGACAAGGCAGAGTACAGTGAGCTCAAACAAAACAAAAATAGCTGAAAGTGGGACAATAGCTATATTAAAAAGAGAAAACAAGTAATAGAAAATTATACCTCCTAATAAGGAAAAAAATATTAGGATAACAAAACCAGGTTTTTTTTTGGTTTTGGGTTTGGTTTTTTTTATTGGGTTTTTGTTTTTTTTTTTTTTCTTTTTTTTTACAAGGGCAGGTAAAAGTCCCACTCCCAAGGACCTGCAATCATGATATTCATCTGTCTTTTCAGCATTCATTTTGGCATCAAATACTTAACTTTACTAGGTCACTCCAGCCTTAGATGTTAGGCCTGATACTGGATCCCAAACCATTGAACGAGCTCCTATTTGTTAGTGACAGTAATTTCTGATGCAAAGATATTCAAGGATAGAAAAAAGGAAGAGTTTTCAGGAATACAAGACCTATTTCCCTTCAAAACACATGAAGTACTAAGGAGGATTTCTAGCTCCAATAAGCACAGTAACTCAAAAAATCCTCAGCTGCAGAAAACATTCCATAGTAAATTCATACTGATTTCCTTCAAACAGACCCCGTTGGGGGAGGAAAAAAAAGCCACCACCAAAAAAAAAAGTAGGGGCTCAGAAAATAAATTCAAAAGGAATCCAGACTTACTTTACTCCTGAGGTATTTGGAAGGACTCTTCATGCTAGCATTCAGGTGAGAGATATGAATGAGTGTTTCCACACCAGCTTCCCTAGTTACCTGCGCAATACTTTGAGGAATATTTACAAATTCATCTTCAAAACCGAAGTTTCTAAAACAAGGCAAAAAACAAATCTTACTTTAAGAGCAATCAACAGTGGCTGCCTACCAACCAAACAGCAATCATTATACATTACTTGAATATATTTCAAAAACCTATCCTGATGCTCTTTGTTAGAAACAAAACTTCCTTTCATGATTAACTCTTCATATAATAAAAAACTAGAGGCAAGTGAAATGCAACAGTAAGCTTCAATTACAGCTTTAGTGCTGTCTGCTGTTAAGATTAAAACAGTATGAAAAATCCTCTTACCCACTTGCCTGTAACAAATAAAAAAAAAAAATCTGTTTTTACATGGGAAGAGTTTTCTAAGTGCTGCATCTTGAAATCTGAGCAAAGATGTCTTTTTACAACACCTGTTTAAAATTTTACTTTATTTGATGCACTCCATTACACTACAAAAGGAGCTGAAAAATTCCTAAGAGCGTAAGTTAGGGCAGATGCTAGGCATTGGCGAAGTGGACAAAAACAGACCGAAGAATACACAGGTGCTTATGCAAATGGAAAATTTTACATTGACAGAACATTTAGAACCATTTTATAGCAGCTGTAACGGACTTCAGGGAGAAGCATGCAGAAAGAACAACTCCCACTCACTTTATGGCACTCAAGGGGCCTAAATTAGGGGGTTCAACTGTAATCTAGTTTGGCATCTGATCAAGAACAATACAGAAGCTCTGTCTCCAAGCAGAACTGACACTATAGGCTGGCAACAATCCCAAAATTCCTTCCAACTATCCCAAGACTGCAAGAAAGAGTATTGGCTTTTCATTTCTTTATATTGTCCCTGTAAGCATCCCACTCCATCTTTTCCATTTGCTTTGGATAACAAACATCTTGTCCAAATGCCGGTCTCTCTGTCCTTATCTACTCCCACTGCTCTTCAGATCCCACTGGAGTCTAAAGAAAGCCTTAAAAATAAAAAGTTATTTTTGACACTTTAATAACTAATCTGATCCTGGGAACCATCACTCCTGTTCTACTCACAAAAATAGATTCTAGAAACACACAAGAACGAACAACATCCCTCCTGTAACTATGGAGTTTTCAAACAACATAGTATACACAGATGAGACTGTACACTAATACTAGGCAAGGAGGAAAGTATTTAATGGCAGGCTTGACTTTTCTTGCCTGATCTCTACTTCTAATCTGTTTTTTTTTCTTGCTCCTTAAGTTTTTCATAGACTTTGGGATGATTACAATGGTTAGTCTGACCCGGTGTTTAACAGACCATAGAATTTTATCTCAGGGTTCCAGCACCACCACTGATAACAACATGTATAAAATACATTATGTTTGTGCAATACAGTAGTAAGTTTTGGCATGTGCAAAAGTCTTTAACATGTACCAAGACTCCTCTGCCTTTGAATATCTTGAAACTGACCAGAGTGACAAGCTTGCTTTGGGGGTTTTTAAACTAGAATGAAACTTTTCCTTGTTGTTGTCGCACTCCCTTCCAACAACAAAGAAACCCTCCCTTATATAAAACTTATTTTTCACATGAGTACAGAAATTTTAAGGGGGGGAAGTACACATGAAATACATATCTGAAAGATAAATGGAGATTTCATTGCCCGTGGGCCCACTGTACAGACTTTCTTTTCTTCCCTCACTCCCACATTACAGAGAAATTTCTTCTGCTTTGACAGCAATTAGCATTTGAACTCTTACATCCATCATTTAGTTAACAGTGCAAAACAATCTTGACAGGTTGGTTTGTACATTTTTAACTATATCCCAAAGTCTGAAGAAGATATAAAAAGAACCAAAAACCTTGTCAGATGCACAAGACCAAAGTTAATTTAGGTTTGGTGGGCTTTTCCCCAAAAAACCCTATGTTATAGACTCCAACAGTGGGACAAGGAGCTAAGTGACTATCAGAAAAAGAAAGTACCTCTACAAATTTGAATGAGAAACTAAAGCGTCTCCCAGAAGTTATGCATGATATTTGACTAGACAAGAAACAGCTGAAATAGGTGCTTGCCAACAGACGTACTATTTTAGGGAAAATAGTTGTACAATTTGAGACTACTAATTCTATTCTATTAATACAATTTGACTACTAATTCTACAATTTGAACACCAAATGGCTGTCCACAAAAAAAGAGCAACAAAGGCATTAGGCTTGTAAACATAGATGAAACTGATATCTAAATTTGTTTCTGTCTACTACAATAGCAAAATTACATACCGTATAAAGGCAAATCACACAACTAATGAGTCTTCGCCTGGCAGTTCTGCACAAGGCTTTAAATAAATTGGACATAATTGCATGCATGCAGAAAAAAAAAATGTGGGGCTATTACAGGTATTTTTAACCCAAAACAAATACAGGATTTCAACGGATTTCAAAAAGCAACTATTTTTAAAAATTATTACCAGAAAATACTTACATAACTAATAGTGCCTGTGCCAAAATTCTATCAAGGAATGATGCTATTAATCATAATCTTAGGGATTCTCCATTAGCTATGCCTGGTTATTAACATTTACCAGAGAATAGGAAAAGCTTGATCATAGCTTATTCTAGTAGGCTACAATTCATCACTGTGCTGAAGTGACAGGACTAAAGCCCACTTCTGTAATAATGTAAATACGAGCTCACAGAAACTGGTGAGCCTCTGTCAGCTATAGGAAGGCACGCATGAAACATCTGTAAGGTGTATGAAGGCAGCATTTTGAGCTCTCTGACAGAAGTTCTGTACACTAGAAAATTATAGACAGAATGCACTTTTCAAAAGCAGATCATAACCAGGACTCTAGTTAACCATTTGAAGAAACGGAAGAACTTTTATATGCAAAAATTCAGTTTTGCCTTTTCATAGAAACCAAGAATAATGTCAGTGTCACTGCATACTGTACACATGGTGTAAAATGTGGCTACAATATCCAACAGCTGATGCAAAGCTATCTATATAGGAGAAAAAAAAAGAAAAAAAAAAAAGGAAGATTACTTTGTTTCCCATTCCTTTCCAACAAGATTAATGACCACATTGCTGTGTTCCACGGCTCTTCGGGTAGAGTCTTTGTCCTTACAGTCCCACTCCTGTAACCAGAGCATCAAATGGGAAAAAAGATGAGATAGTGCGTAAATAGGCACAATCAAAGAAAGCTCTTTCACACCATTTCCATTTAGAGGCTAAACAATAGCTGGAGTTCTGACTTTGAGAATGATTAACAGACTTCCTTGTATAGCAATGGTATTGTATTTGATCTAAAGCCAAAGCAAAAGACTTACTAAGAAGAGAAGTTGCCCCAGGTCACCCATTGGCCGCAGATACATGAGGTCATACTGATCACAGCGATAGGGTATGATTACTTGAGATCCAATGCGACCTAAGAATTTTAAAAGTTTCATTTATCTCAAGCTACTACATAAATTTAAGTAGACGAACTTCTGAATATACAAAACTTCCCTTCTTCCCTGGCATCAAAGCACAACAAATACACGTACATATCTTGCATAGTTATCTGCAAGGCTAAAAGCAGAACAGGAGTAACGCAATACCTAAAAATGTGTCACATCTAAGGATATTTGCATTTTTTAAGCTGCATGGAAAGGAGAAGGGAAAAAAAAAAAACCCAAGGGTTATTTTCCAAAACTTAAATTCAAAAGGGCAATTTTAATGAATTCCAATCAAATTCCTGCAAACATTTTAGTAAAATGTCTTAATAAGGCCAAAACCCGAAGAATCAAACACATGCTGTACCTCCCCTCAGATCTGCATTTTACAGACTGAAAAACAGTACTTGAAGGAGAATGACTTATTTTAATTACTTTAACAATCTTCAAAAGCTTCTAAGTTTCCTAGATTAAAAGTTTTTACTAATAGTCACATCTTTGCACTTCAGCAGACTAAACACTAAGAAAGTATCACACAGAACACTTTTAAGATCCAAAATGCCAGTTTTCTATATTATACTGCAACCTGAAGAAAAACTAGAGTTTTGTTAAACAATTTTGGTTTGTTTTTTTTTTTTTTAATTAGTACTCCTGGGGAGCATTACCTAAACGGTTCACAACATATCGTCCTAGGAAACCTGTAGCCCCAAAGACAGTGGCCACGATGCCACTAACAGAGGATCGTCCACTTCTTCCATGGGGGATCACCGCATGATGAACTTGGCGGTGCTGCTGTAACACAGACGGTGCTGCAGCTAACACAGAAATGCCAGGGCCTACAACACAAAACAGAAGAGAGCATGTGATATAAGCTAAAAGTTAGCAGCGTCAGGCTATAGTTAATGTTATTTTTCTCATTACAGATCCATTTTCTCTAATATGCCTCAGCAAAAATTCCCATGTCAAGACTCCTGACAGGCTATTTCAGGGACAGCTGTGTAGGTCAGAGGGAGCTGTTGATAAAAGTCAAAGACCAAACTAAGAGACAAAAGGAGCAGACTAAGGTTACTGATTCCTCAACAGCAAGCAAAGCTTAACTGGCTAGCACTAGTATGTGATGTATAAGGTGAACTACAGGGGTTAAGCAAATAAAGAATACTTGCTATAGGCAGGTCCCATCCAAGTACATTCACATCCTGTTCCCAGATCTGGGAACTGTGGGACAGAAGTCTCTAATCACTCTATATGCACTTAACCAGACTTTTTATCTCAGTCTAAATATAGCAGACCCAAATGTTGGAAGAGGCAGCAATCCTCCTATATCATAGCTCTGGAGCTAAGGGAAATGAAGAGGTGCAAAGAGCCAGATGCACAATACACAGAATACTGCCTCAAAGCTGTTCCTTTTCTCAAGGAGCTATCAAAACATGAAAGCCATGGAAACAGGACATCACTAGGATATGGACATAAATTGATAAGGTAGCTCCAACAGGGAGTTTGAAAAGAAGAAACATATGTCCTCTCCAACCAAGTGAGCCAAAAGCAAGAAATAAACTGCTTCTAAGAGATCTTTCAAATTAGAAGTGTTCAGTGTTACTATGTGTCCGTGCTCATAAAAAGAAAGCAACAGATGAAATACAGAGTGCATAAACACACTACAGACATCTCTCTGTTGACAAGAGCAGCCCATATGAGCTGTCATTGGAAAACTAGCTAGGGGATGTAACAGAAACCCAGTAACTGACCTTCCAACTTCTAGTAAGTCATGGCCATAAGTATTTTCTGGATAAGAATAAGCAAGTTTAATCTTCTCCATATAAATCTAAGTAGCAAGAATCATAACAAAAACAAGATTAATATTTGATTCAGAATGGTGGATGCATTAGGAATCAAAAAAAAATCCAACTCCTACACTGAAGGAGCACATTTTATCCAGATATGGCTAGGTATTATCAATTGATGTAACCATGATGTTAAGAAGAACAAAAGGACAGGATATGTTTGGACATAAAATTATATTTTGTTAGATCAGATGGTAGAATTCAAACCAGAAAATCCAGCAAGCCTATCCCTCCTTTCTTGATACCCCACAAACTGGAATAATAAAAGATACCAGATCTCCAATTTTGTCCTGAAAGGTTGTTTGACACCCACTTAACTAAATAAAGCCATCACACATATACACTTATACTTATCAAATTAATCTACTATGCCTAGAAACTATACTCCCATTGGCCGATGGAAACAAGATAACACCTATGCAAACTTTAAGTAGGTATATGACTTCCTAAAAAAGCAGCTCTTCGATAAAATAGGTCCAAACTCAGGAACAGTTAAACTGGGCACGGCACCTGTCTTAAAGTGGCAGATATGCAGGGCCTCTCTATTACTAAAGCAGAGACCTGGAGAGGTCTACTATGAGAAAAAAGGAAAATACACTGTATTACACCAAATTACTCTATTACACTCTAACACACCAAATCACAAAAACCCAAACCCCACACTGTTTATCAAAGATCTGCTGGAGTTTAATAGACATGCACACTCCTGTGGCATGCAAACAACGTCTAAAAACTTGACATGCAGTTTTAAAAGTGACACAATATGTTCATATTAAACTTTAGAATAGCTCCAACTGAAATTTTAAGGAACGTGCCAACTCATCACTGCCATATTCACCACTTGTCTTCACTCTCTGCTTTAACATTGCCCTGCAAAATCTTCACGCATAGTTCTGTGGAATTACAGTGAAGGTGAAGACAGCCATTTCAATGGACTTCCAGTACAGCACATCTTAAAACACATTACCACGTTATCCTTACAATGTTATTTGACACAAACATACAGCCCATATCCTAGGTTTTTATGTTCAAAACTCTTGGGAGAGGATGGGTGCTTTTTCTTCTTTATTCTTTTAAATGACAAACTACAAATGAAATCAGTAGTGTATACTGAATGCTCTGCACAGAATAAAGCCTGTAGCTGTGTAACAGGTACCTGGAGAGTGGACATTAACCAAGATCAGTGCAAGCGTAAAGGATAACGCTGAGGGAGACAGTTGGATGATCTTGTTACCTGCATTCTTGTAGTGTTCTAATTACTAGGGGTTTGTTATTTAATCTAATTTTTAGGAAAAGCAGACTCACAGAAAAATGACTGGGTTCTTTATAACGAGCAGGATTCCTTCAAGAATGCAAAAAAGCTACATGGTATGCTGAGATGGTGAAAGAGAAAGCTTGATGATCCATACTCCTCAATACTTTGCTTACATACACTTCTCTTTCTAAAGGTTTGGAAAAAAAATACAGTATTCACATGAATACTACCTCTGTAACTTTTAGATAAGAATACATTTCAGTCCTTACAATATAAAATCTAAAAGCAACAAGATTTCAGTCCACTGTGAGCACCTGTTGAAAAATTATTATTAAACAAATCAACCCATGTAAGAACAAGAAAGTTAATCTGAAAAAAAAGATTATACACATCTTTCAACTACTTCGTGGCTTTTTTGCTGTTATTTCTGCAAGAATTATTGATGCCACTCTCTTCATGATGCTATCACTGTCACACTAACAAATAACATCCAATTACTGTTTTGTGTTGTCCCACCTTTGTGTATACACCTGTTGTTGCTTGCCTTGCACTGTAAGGTCTTTAGTGGTGTACATCTTTTCTTGTTCCATAACTGTACAAGACCTGTCACGAATTATCACCATCTGTGGCTATGTGCCTAATTACTACTATGTTATAAAAACAGTTGAGATCTAAGGATATCCGTGAGACTGAAAGAAAGAAAGCTAGAGATCCTCACACCAATTCACAGCCAGTAAAGGACCTTCCACATCGTATGGAGCCCTATCAAAATGCGACGCTTAGTAACTCAGTACAACATAACTTAAAAGAGCCTTACAGCTTTCACTGTCCACATTAATATCTCCAGATGGAGCAGCACTTGCTTAAAGCTCTGTTCTCCTGCGTAACACAGACTTGCACAGAGATTCTTTCCCAGAACAGCAGGATTTAATCTTCTTCACAAACCAGAATCTATTTGTCCCTGGAAGTTTACTTTTACAATTCATATTTGCAGCAGTTTTATGAACAATGGTTTGAATTAAACCTCAATTAACCACAACCACCTTTTTCTGGAAAAGACAATTGCTCCAATTAAAAGTATGTGAAACTCCTTCCTCACCTTTATCAACCGACTAAACCTGTTTGCCATCTCCCACTTTACTCAGCAGAGGAGCATGTGGTGAATAAATTTAAGTAAGAACTAGCAAAGGCCCAAATACAAGCTTTAAATATAATTTTGGTACTTGAGCATGTTGACAGACCATGGCCAAAACGTCAAGGTCACCTGAGAAATCGTAAAAGGAATCCAAACTTTTAGCCTACAGGGCAGCATTTAATTTGCTGAGATTTTGACAGTCCCAGCGAGCCAACCTTCCGTACAGCTACACCGTTAGCCTGACTCAATCCCATGCAGCCCTTTGGGCTACAAACCCCAGTTCCCTGAAGAGAAGGAAGGCAGAAAACCGACCATTTCTGCCGCAAACAGTTATTTCAGCCAGCTGCTTTCCAGACGCCGCCCCGTGAGCTCCCTCACCCAGCTGTACGCCGAGGGCGCCGCGGGGGAGAAGGGAGGCCCGCGGGCAGGCGGCTGGCGCAGCACCATACAG
>NW_009259318.1:809316-822057 GCF_000687185.1 Egretta garzetta | reverse complement strand
TAGCCCCTCCAGCCTCGAGCTGGTGGGCTGGAGCCAAGCCGGCCCATGGGGGGGCGGGGAGGCCGGGCAGTGATGTGCGCGGCCTGCGCCCGACCGGAGAAGGACGGTCGAGGTCGCGGCCTCACAGCCCTGGAGGGTGGGACGGAAGTTTAGAAGCACCCGAAAGATTTCGGAGGGAGGGTGACCCCCAAGCGCTCGCAGGTGCCTTTGCAAACCCCAAGCTTAAATACTGGTCTCTGTAGGGGAAGTGCTGTTTCACAGGTCCTTGCGCCTGCTTGCAGGTGCCTGCCCAGTGGGGAACGAGCCAAGTCCAACAATGAAATGACAGTAACTCTGGCCGCTGCTGAGGTGGACTGATCTTGCTTGCACCTTGAATTACCTGGCCTCATTAAATTAGCCTTAAATGAGGATTAAACAATTTTGTGTTTACAGACATGCAATCACTCTAGAATTCCTAACTCCCTCTGTCATCCTAGGTCCTCAACATTTCACTGAGACGTTTTTCCCCTAAGCAAGTGCTGCTGTGAATGTTGCATGACGATCACACACAGGGCACTCTAAATCTGCCACTCGCGCTATTATAGCCTTGTTTTTCCAGTGGGTTCCTCTTGCTTTTTGGTCTGCGTTTAATACAAATGGCCGTTCTTTTGTAACGTGGCTTACACCACTGTACCTGGTGCCCGTATTCACCAAAAAGTTTTTAAAACATCAGTGCAGTAAAAGGCAGAACAGTCGGGGAATATTTCTGGCAATTTGGACAGATTCCAAAATACTCAACTTTAACTCAACTTCTGTTCTGACACAAATCCAAATGGCAGTTCTGCCAGAGCTGTGGCATAGCAGGTGATTTGGGGTTTGGGGCAAAAATCTGGATGCCCTGTGAACTCTGGCCATCTCAAGTTCTCAGCCACAACGTGCTTCTTTCCTTTGACGTGTAAGCCAGGTGCACACCGAACTCGGCGTGCTCCTCTCGTTTTGCTGGTAGCCGGGAACCACAGCAGCAGGCCCCCCTCCACCTCCCACCCCCAAACTACCTACCCGCCTCTGCTCTCTCCACCTTCATCATGCTTGATGGTCTCACCACAGCTTTTCTGAGCAGCCCAGCTTGCCTCAACGCCCTCAGGAAATCCAGTTTGTACAGTTGCGCTTAGATAACGGTACAAAAAAGCCGATGTTCACAATTACAAATGTAATGGGTGCTCATGAAAAGCGGTGCGAATTTACCAAGCAGAGCTGGGTACCTAGGCTCATTTCAGAAATGGCACACGGCTACATGAAAGTGTCTATCCAGTTCCTGCATCTCACACGCACATCTTGTTCCTGGGGACTTGACCTTTAAGTGTTCTATACAGTATATAAATGTCCATGGCAAGTGATTTTATAACAAATTCTAAGCTTGGACTAGAAGGAGAAGGATGAAATAAGGCTAAGGCAAAGGACTGTAAATCCAGAGATGTGCCTTCTGCTCCAGGCTTGCCACCCCCTGATTTTAGGAGAGATTAACCCAAGCTCTGTGGTTTCCACTCTCCATTTTTAAAATAATATTTCTTCTATTTCAGCAATGCTATTGTAGCCATAAGACATGCTAGTTGAGCAGAGATGCTCATGTCTTATGGTGATGCAATCATGAAAAAAAAAGAGGTAAGATAATGGACACATCGAAGTTGTTTCAGCTCCAATTACAAGTTAACTAGGTTAAATGTGCAATTTACAGGGAGCTGAATTTGATTTCAAAAACAATTTGGAACATCATATTGCTGATTAAGGCCTATCTCACTGTATTTGAATCCCAGGGAACTTAAAGCCAAACATCTAAAAGCAGCCTCAGGGCTACTGGTCACCTAAAATGTGTGAGGATTTATTAAGAGTCCCGTGCTGAGTGTTTCTGGGACCTCTCAGCTCTCCCATGTCGGGAACAGCAGGCTAGTCGCAAATGCTGACTTTAAGGGCTGGCAGGTGTTGAATGGCGTGCCTCAGTTTCCACACAGCCTTGCACCCTTGGTCTCCTTGTGGCCTTACCATTGCTACGGAAATACTGGTGTCACTCTGCTTTCTGGCTGGAGCAAGATAAGCAGGAGACCAAAGATCCTGCCTGGTGAGAACGACCCAACAGCTTATTTATAAAACCATCCCTCGAAAGCTCCCTGGGCCCAGCAAACACACCAGTGCTGCTGAGGTATGAAAGTCCAATCAATTCTTCAGATTATTCAGTGCATGTACAGGATAAGTAATAACATGAGTTAATGCCTGGAGACTCCATTTGCTTTCTGATTTCACCATCCTTCGAATTCACCTGGATGTTTCAGCAGTTTACTGAACCTCTCTAGACTGTTCGCCTCTGAGACTTCCCCCGCCATAATCTTCCCTTTGTCCCTGATGTGGCTTTTGCGAGAGGTGTGTGAAGAACAGCCGGCAGGCATTCTCCTTCCTCTGAAAACTCCTCCTTCCTTTTCTGCTGGGTTTCTCTGCCGAGGTGTTTGGGTGGCTTAGCCCAGCAGTCAGGAGGGGTGCAGGCTGGAAGGCAGGAAGTACCTCTGCTCCGTACATGCTTTGTTGCATCTACTTCATGGTACCTTGCATCTATTTCGTTTGCTAACTCCCTGAGCAGTGTTTGATTTGTAAGATGCTGTGTAATTTCCCCAAGGTGTTAACTTCTCATGCTGCAATTCATACACCCCATGCATCGGAATGAAATCTGCTTCTGAGTGCAAGAAAACAAGCATATGCTGCAGAGATCTTTGCGTGATAGGTGGTTTCCTGTGATGCTACTTATGAATTTGACTTAGATGAAGCTAGACTATATACTGTAGATGGCAGAAGGGGATCACAGCATTGCCAGTGGATCAAGCGCAGGGTTAGCACTCAGGAGACCAAGGGTGTGTTCCCAGTTTTGCTGCTGGTTCTTTCCATGACATACAGGAGTCATGTCACATCGTCACATCTCAGCTTCCCCATTCATAAAGTGGAATAATGATGCCTAATTTGTGAAACAATATTCTAATTAAAGCATTGTATTAGAGTAGTACTGATATTATTGTTATTGGCTAACTTTATTTCCTATAGGTAACATATTTGTAGGTTGATATCCCAATCCTTCAGCTTCCTCTGTTTATATAGAATTATAACTTTTATAATACTGGTTTTGTTTTGTTTGGGTTTTTTTAGTAGTTTCTTAGTAGTGTGATACTGTTATTGTTTTCTTTATCCTTGTAAGAGTGGTATCCTAAGTTATCCCATCCTCCCCACAATCTGTCTTTCTCATAGTGTACAACAATAAATAACTTTGAGAAAAACGGATGTGGCCATCTCACATTAAGACCTATATAAACAAAATATTTTAGTGCTGACAATAAAAGCTTGTTCTTAGATAAACTAAAAGCTATGGTGGATTAAATTCAGCCTGGGTTGAAATGGATGTTACATCTACATGTGGGGCCTCTGAGACAGAAGTGTCATAGGCAGAGGAAGGTGAGGGCACACAGCAACCACATCTCCTGTAACTCAGGGCAAGGTGCAGAGGGAACGGGGGTGCCCACAGCATTGCTATGCCACCTATGTGAATTTGTGGCTACTTTGGTCCATTGGTAACCCCAGGGAAAACAGTGAGCACCTACATCCACTGTCCTTCCAGTAGGTCTTGGATGTAAGCTAAGGGGTGGTTTGTACTTGTGCTGTCCTGGATCCCACTCAGCACGTCTGACCCAGTGTCAGAGTCCAATACTGTCTAATTAGATGCTTTTAGATATTCCACACTTGGTGGTGGTGGGGGTGTGTGTTAATATTTAATACCAGATTTACTTACCTGAAATTATTTGATGTTACATGGGATTTTGATTTAGCAGAATGGCACAGCAATGTATTTAGGTCACAATACAAATAGAAATTACCCTTAGCAGACTGTAGCAATTGCAGTGACAGCTGACTGACAATACAAACGTGTTTCTCATCATGTGTCTCTATAATATGCTCACCATCGTGATGGTGGGCATGCCCTGCTGCTGGGAAGTAAGACGTGGTTTGAAGCCAGCTCAGGCATGGGGCAGGGAAGGCTATGGTGAGAAGTCTCAGGCATGAATAGCCTAGAACTATTTCAAAGAGGTTTCTCACATGCACGCTCCTCATCTTGGTCTGGCTAATGCAGGAAGACATTTGCACTCTTTTGTTTCAGTCAGGGATGAGCAGTTCTACAGCTGGTTGATCCACGCAGCTGATGCAGCCGTTGATCTGGAGCAAAGGCCACCCTCCGGCCCCCTTTGTGCCAAGCGAAGTTGGGGTTTCTGTGCCACAGCTGTGGTCGGTCACTCCATGCATTCTTCCCTGAGCTACATGAGCACGCTGCCCTTGCCTGTCTCTTCAGAGGCTTTTTCCATTGTTGGGGTTCAGTCAGCAGTCACACCCAGGATCTGTGTAAAACGTCGCTTCGAGCAATTATCAGAATGCCTCTATTTATGTTGTCTGTAATCCATAAATCTTGATCTCCAGCAACTCTTCCTCAGCGAGCACTAATTGCCTTATCTGGTAAGAGATTCCCTTTCTGGGCAGGTCAGGGTGAATTAATCTTCCTTTACAGTTAGGTTCAATGACAGCAAGGTATCCCTGAGGCTTCCCATTCCCAGTTATCCTCTTGCTGAATTGCACTGACAGAACTGTTTTTCTTGGTCCCCCTTGCTCTCCAGCAAGGTAGGCTTCGTGCCACCATAAATGGGTGGAATGAATTGAGCTGGTTTTTTTTCTGGTTTAAAGGGATACAGTCAACTTGAAAATTAGTCATTTCCAAAGTAAAATTAACAAAAATAATTACAGGTACTGTATGTGTTCTTGAGATTTCCTTATCAGGATTTTGTAATCCAAGTTGTAAGCATTTTGTCCCACCTCTAGCAATATGGAACACTCAAATAAAGTAGGAAATCAGGTAAGAAGATGATATTGTTGAAAAAGCAATCAAAATGCATGTCAAATGCACAAAATACTTAAAAGATAATTCAAATTCTCCTCATGGCTACTGTTAGTAATATTAGGTGGTTTTCATAACATTAAACAAATTAAAAACATCCATGGAAAAGAGAACAACTATGCGGTTGACAACCTTCCTCTATTTCACCAAGCCTTTGCAGCAAAAGTAATACAAATTCTGCAGCAGTAGTGTTGCAGACTACAATTTCTGTGGCGTTTTGTGATACTTTCAGAAAATTAGATTTCATAAGTGCAGGAGGATAAGACAGCATGCGTTATGTGACTGCTGTAGCATTCTCTTTCAAATATGAACATTTGCTGAAGTAACCTTCATGGGCAGGCTCACTGAAATCAACAGAAAATCTTCAAAATTGCAAAATTAACCATCTGCAAAGACTTTGAAGAATCTGGAGCATTTAAAACTTTGGAGCCTTTCTCAACACTGTTGAGTAACACTAGTGATATAATGTCTGCTCAGATAATTATACTTTCCCATAATTGCAATTGTTACAGGGAAGATTATGTAGAAAATGAAAAAAAAAAAAAAAACCCAAACCCCAGAAAATTCCTTTGGAGAAAGATGAACTCAGGTTATTGGGGCAAAAGTATTTTGTATAGCATGAAAGGCAGTTGGCACTTGATTATGCATGCTACAAAAAAAGAGACTATCATAATATTTAACAAAGTAGGCACTCTCTCTGCTAAAATTGATTTTCAAACAACATGTATCAAAGCCATTGCTTATGCACCAACCTGGGAAGGTAGACAGATACCTCCGTGTGCACAAGGTTAGACTTCTGCGGTACACTGCTTCAGCAAATTCATGCCCATGGACTAAATGAAAACCCGATTAAAGCTGGCAGATTATTCACATCTAAGCCATCACTTCCTACCAAATGAGAATTTGATAGGTTCTTGTTGTGCTGCCTTTCTCTTTTTCACACTCCTCAGTTACTATTTCAGCATCTGATGAGATTTTCCAAATGCTAATAATATTGCTGCATTTGATTTGTGTTGTTCTCATGTGCAATGTGAGACCCCTAGCAAAGATAAAAAATTCATGAAGATATTTTAACAACAAATTTTGTCTATTTTAGATTCTAATTATACATGACTGTCTACAGGAGTCTTTCTTAGAAATGCTGAGGAAAATCACAATCTTTCAGCCTGTTGCAGGAACAAAAGATAAGTTATTTCAAAAACTGAATTTAAATACAGCTCATCTCCAGAAGAGGCAAGAGGAATTTTCTGGAGTTAAGGCATTAAATTACAACTTTCTACTTATTTTTAAAAATCTGCATGTGATATACTTGCTTGCATGAGTTTAAAAAATTGCAAGCTCAGCCTACGAAAGCTTCTTTTATTTTTGATACTTGTATTTTCATTCAGACAGAGATTTTTTGGAAGACCTTCATTTTCTCTGAAAAATCCCAGTTTCAGTGGGTGTGTCTGTCCATAAATGCAAATAAAGTATTAAGCTGCCAAATTGAATTCTGACATTTCTCTAGTGAAAACTTTAAAACCTCATATTTCCATAATTCATTGCATACTGTAACCTCTTCTTTTCTCTTCACATCCATGCTTTTCTTGGATTTTTATTTTTTTACTCATTGTTATCTGATAATATTGATTGGGTGCAGAGATCCAGAGAGCTCTGTAAAGTGGATCATTATCTTCTTGGAGGCAAGACAGAACAGAATGGGAGAGTAAAAGACGTGTTCCTTTTAATTATTTTGTGTATGCATCTGCATGTAGAAAAAAAACCCAGGAAAGCAAGAAAGAGGATTGTGTCTGGTTAAATATTTTTAAGAAAGTTACACCTTTTCATTGTTGAATTTGCTAATAAAAGGAACGGTCTCTACTACCAAATACCAAACCTTTGTACATGTGTGACACAACTTTGGATTCTTCTCAATGCTTTATTCTAGGACTGCCATCCCTTGAATGTAGGAATGTCACTGTTGCTTACATACGGTAGTTTCTGCTGCTTTGCAGGAAGGAATTTGTTGTCTAAATAAGGGAAAGCAAAATTCTTCAGTTTCTTGTATGGTAAATTGGGTAAGGACACGCAGAGAACTGAGACTTAGAATTCCTCAACTGATATATACATGTTTTCTTATCAGCCAAAGTAAACCATTGCATACTTTTTCAGACCATGTTCCTCAGTGCTTAATAACGTTATCCTTGGCACAAGCCAGGAGTATTTGAATTAAGATTTAGTGTGTTAATCCAAACCAAGTAGTTTTGAGTTGAAGCTAGACCTGAGTAAGTCTAGACTAGCTCTTTCAGACCGCTCAGCAAAGGTGCTCTGGTTTCTTAGACGAACTATAAAAGTTCATTTCCTGTATATGAGGACTTCGATATCAAGAGGGAGTATTTCTAGAAGCGCGTATAGTTCAGTCTGCATTCTCTGTGTAGCGATCACATCTTTAAAATTTTGACTGAACATTCTTTGACACAGTACTAATTTTTTATCTCTTCAGATTCATACAGCCGCATACCCTGAGTTTAACAGAATGTTTGGGGTTTGTTTAACTTCCAAATACTGATACAAAGATTGATAGGAAAAAAATGGCAAAACTCCATGTTGTGGATTGTTTGCAATGGCTTTAGAGAGAAACTAAATACTGGAAAATCCCATTTCTAAGTAGAAGTTAAAGACAAAAAACAGGTGAGAGGAAAAAGAGGTAGAAAGAAGAAGAGTCCGTGGACAAATAATGTTTTTTCCACTGAATCTTTATGATGATCTCTGGTATTTCAGCTTGCAATATATATACACCTTTCACAAATGACAGTGGTGGAGTTTGAAAGAAGCCAGTCTGAGGGAGCTAGGAGGAAGGAGACCGCTCTATCCAAAGGAGTCACTAGAAGAGGAGGCATGAGAAAATAAACTAGAACATGGTGAAGGATTACAATTCTTTGCCCTATGTCCACTGGTGCATGCCAGGGTAAATAAAAAATCTACAACATTCATGCAGACAGGTAGGCATATAAATCCATGCTCTGTGACAGAAACAGGAGGAGGAAGGTAATCATTTGTGGCACAGCCACAGCATGGAGGGTAGCTAGCTGAGAAGACACAGCTGGCCACTGAAGCAGATGCCAAACACACTGACTGTTACAGCTAGCGGAAATAAGCCTTTAAGTGTCGTCAGAGAGACCCAAATATTGTTTAATGCCAGTCTGAAAAAAATGAAGTTTTTGGACAATAAGGAGTGGCACAGTTGTAAGCTGCCTGATATTTCTACTGTGGCCATGGAAATTCTGTCTGGGTGAGAGTGCCACTGGTAAAATGGCTTATCCTGAATTCTAGCAGGCTAAATCAAGTCCCTGCCATTCTGTTGTTACCTACCTGAGCTACAGATACATAAATAAGGTCATGCCTATCTTGATGAGCATACCTGTAGCTATGCCTACAATTTTGAAGTCTACCACAAATTTATGCTTGCGTCAGTACTAAGTGTAGAAGATATTCTCCAGATGCAAGCCCTTCTTATGCCAAAGCCATTTTTAGGCATTCAGAGGGAATGAGCCTAGGAAATTCTACCTCTAGAATTAGTGATGCCTGCTGAAAAGACATACCCACATGCTGTGTCCCCACATTTTTCCCAGTAGTCGCTGCACTGATTGTACTGACGTGTACACAATTTTTCATACAATCCTGCTGCAGATGCTGACTTGGGAGCAATGCTAGGCAAAAGGACTAATTGTTTCAAATCCCCAGACAGGTTCAGACAATGCAAAATATTCCAAGATACCTGTCCATAAATCCCTTCACTATTCTGGGCTTCTCCTCTCGCTCTTTCCTTTTTAAATTTCTGTCTCCTCCATTCTGTGGAAGGACATACAGTTGGAGTTGGTGGCTGACTGTACACTGATTGTAAGAAACAAAACCACAGAGGAGTAGTGATTTAGAGTCTATGGTTTTAATCTAACCTGAAATTAGAAGTGTCCTCAGCAATGAGGCTGCAATAGAGCCTATCAGATAGCAGTAACCATCACTTATGGAGCAACAGTAGCCCTCAACTGAAAAAATAAAACAAGCTGTAGTGGCATAATGGCAAAATCAGCTAACCTTTACTCATATTAGTATTCACATAGTTTATGCCACTGGTAGAGCCAGTTGCTACCATTGACAACATACCGCTGAGATCAGTGTACATATTGATTCTTCTGTAGCCACCAAGACCGATCAGAATTTCACCTCGTACTCACACACAACTCCTTGACATGTGCCAAGGAACAAAGGTGTGGATAACAAAACATTATGTGTTTCCATTTTGTTTTATTCCTGAGACTGATTCAGGAGTCTGATCCACTCAAAATCTTGAGCTGGTTTCAAAAAGACCCTGAAAGATGTGCACTCAGTATTGAGGATACACTAAAAAACGTAAGACTGATGGAAATTCACAACAACCGTCTGCTGAGGTACAGAACTTCAAACACTGCAGTCTATCACCAGGAGGGTTCAGTGTCTGTGGTGAACACATTAGTCTGGTTGTCAGATCCAGCTCTGGGCCACCAGATTTTCACTTGAAGATGAAAACCACTCCAAATCCAAAGGAGCCAAAGGGCACAGAGGTTAAGGCCACTACTTGAAGGCAAGTGAGAGTTAGAAGAGGTTTGCTTTTATGCTGACAGACTCTCTAACCTTGTCATTGCAATGTCATGTAAAGAGATTAATGAAAACTCAGATGGCCCTGACCTATGTTTTGCTGTTCTTGGAAAGCCTACTCATAAATCTGTTGGACTGGGTACAAATAAAAATAATCCATCAGCAAATGTTGCTCGTGTCAATATGAAAGAAACTAAATATGAAGAGAGTCCACCTTCCGAGATGACATTTTTTATAAAGAAATAAACCAGTCTTCCAATAGAAATGAACTTTTCCAGAAGAGAAGGGTAGGACAACAAGAGAAGGGAAAATGCCATCACAAAAACATTTTGGCCAAGATGAATTTGCAAATAATTTAAGCAAAGAGATCCTAATTCATGCAAATAATGTGGTTTCAGTCATGGTGGTCTCAGTTATGAAGACCATAGAAGGTCAGGCAAATTACTCAAATATAGCTTGTATTGTGCTGAAAACATTTAACTGAAGCACTCTAAGGCCATGGTTGCAGACTCAATAGACTCCTGTATCAAAAAATCACATGACCTAGCAGGCAAACTCTTGACTAATTCAGATTTGGCTTCTTCAGTGAAGCTGACTCTGTTCACCCTAGGCAGTCATAAGGCTGCAGAAACTGTACAAGCAATGTTGAATCATTTGCATTCTACTTCGATAGTGCAAAAACCCGGAGGAGATAACATCTAGCGTATGCCTCTGTGAAGACAGGTTCACAAACAGAGGCAAAGGCTCAGAATTGAGGTTTGCAGCAGCAAGGACTGAAACATTGCTGAAAGAAAAAGAAATGACCTGTGCAGACGCAGTGGGTAACCACATTATTAAGTAAGGGTTTATCTGGCATGAAAACCAAAACCAATGCAGCCAATCCTCAAAATCACAACCAGGAAGTGAAGCTGAAACAAGATCACCAAGGAACATGCCCTGGAGTTCAGAAGTTTGGGATGTAGCCAAAATGTTACCAGATTCACAGGCTTGATTGTGATTGCATTATTGCCCATAGATTGTCATCTAATCTAGCAAAAGAATGCCAACAAGAAAGAATCAGAGGGTAACAATGTTAGCCAAGCAGGTCCCAGTGCCTTTGGGTTGTTATTACAGGAGTCCCATGGTCCCACCTTCCAAACATTTTCAGAAAGATGTCAGGGTCCATCAAAAGAAGCTGAAGAATGAGATCCACATAAGTCAGACACTGAAAGGCAGAATCCTGAAAATTACATGTCCAGTGCCACATTAATGCTAATCCAGAAGTTAATAAAGAAAAATAGAGGAGGGGTTTTTTGTTTGCAAAGTAGAAGGTCAGCTTGGAAATCCAGTTGTTGATGAAACAAAGCAAAATAGTGGCAAAACTACTAAGGGACATATTCGCCTTTCAGACACGGAACAATCCTGTGAAGAGACCATATCCGGACTGACTAAAATGCTTACTGATCAACTCGATCTGAGCAGAGAAGATAGCAGCAGTGCACAATTTATTGGCAGTCTGGTGGATGCAGTGCTAAAGCTGTGTCTTATGATAGTTAAATACAGCAACCCTGAGTCACTTTTGGCAGAGCTGGGGAACAGTGACTATGGGACAGGATCAGTAGGCTGTAAGGGCATGGGAACTGCTAACTCCACAGCTGGATCCAGTAAAGGTACTGCAGCAGGACACAGGGTGGTAGTGGTGAATCAATATCCTGCTGGAAATGTATGTAACAGCTCTGAGCCCTTTTGCAGTGAGTGATTGCCTCTCAGGCAGACATGCTTGTGCTTTGCTTCTTGGATGGAAATGAGGAGTTCGTTAATAAGGTGAGCAAGGCACAAACTGGAACCTGATTGTACTTAGTTGTTTGGTTGGTTCCCCCAATCTTACTGCCTTATGGGGAACAAAGATTTTCCTAATGAAATCTTCTCTAGACATTTCTTTTTTTAAACTTGTACCCTGAGTAGCAATGTGGTAACATTAAATCTAATGTCTTGTTACAAAATAGTAAACTAATAGGAATTAGAGACCTAAAGAAAAACATGTACATTTAGCTCAGCAGAGGTGGTGCAAAATTATCTTCTATGTTGTATTACCCACGAATTCAGTGGGTTTAATTTTAAAGGTAACAAATACATTTGCTTCCAACATTTATTACATAAATTAAGACATTTACATTCAGAAATGTTCTAATGTCAATGCCATTTAATAAAGAAATAATAAACATTATGAGTTGTTCACAAACATTTTTATCCATGTTACTGAATTGCTACAGATTCTGAGTATCCAAATAATCCAGAATCCCAAATTACTTTTCGCACTGTATTTATTATATTTCTTCCAACCTGGACAGTGAAGAGTGGTCTGAGTTGTGACTGGAGTCTTCTCCCCTTTACTAATGACCTAACAGACAGCAGCTCTTCACCTCTTGTAACCATTCCATCTGGCAGCCTCTTGCAGAATCCCACCATGGAGAATGTAAGCCCCCAACAGCAGGATGGAAGTAGAGGGCTGAGATGCATCTGCTGCATCATGCTCAGTCACACACACAGACATGTGCATCTGCGCAGCCCTTTCAGTTCCCCCTTAAAAAAATTGTCCTTATCAGGACATCTGGTATGTCACACCTGTGTATTGCTTCTGGTGTGTAACACACTTCTGTTGTGTTTCTGGTCTTCCGCAGCTTCAGAAACTGTCATCAGTAGCAGCGGAGAAGGAATATGAGGCAGGAGAAATTTTACAAGCAATGCTGAAATACAAGAAGGAAAGGCAGTCTGGTGAGGCTGTAGGCAGCTCCGTTCAGTTGCCAGTCTTGAACTGGCTGCTCGTGAGCAGGGCCGTTGCCTGCCATGTCCTCACCAGCAGCACGATGCTGGGCCAGCAAAGCAAAGCATGCTAATGTCAGCCAAGCACTTAGCAAAACTCCATCATCTCAGACTCATTTATACACCAGCGATTCGTAGGAGCTGATATTAGTTGTACTACTCCTGCTTGGCAAATGTATGAATTTAAAAAGCATGCAGAAATACCTGGGGAAATCTGTCTGAAAAAATGTCAGTCACAAAAATTACTATTTACCTGCCTCCTTGAAGAAAATTTTGTGTGCTCTTCTTGGCTGCCTCCACCACAGAGTTCTTTATCCTTCCTGAGTATCTTTCTTCAGGTGGAGTTTGGCCCAGCACAGAGGGACTTAAGC
>NW_009259318.1:794614-809065 GCF_000687185.1 Egretta garzetta | reverse complement strand
TGTCACTGTGCTTGGAGTCAAGCCCAGGAGATACTGAGCTGTTACCAGGTTTGCTTCTCCTCTGTACACACTGAACGCAATGCAGCTTGATTATCCCTCCGTTGGTTGGACAACTGCCTATGAATGGAACGAGAAAGTGGGAGCACCCGAGGAAAGGCAAGCTCCTTGCTCTCTGGAGCAATTCGGGCTTTGCAGCAAACCAGCCTGTCACTCATGCACTCCGGCCAGTGCTTGTACCCCAGCAAGCGCAATGGCCGTAGCACTCCACTCTTTATGCACATGAAAGCATTTGTGAGTTTGAGACCAAATTTTTGTTCTGTAATGCGTAGTCTCTTCTTTAGAAATCTGCCTAGTAACTTGAGAAGCATCACAGAGATCTGGGGAGAGCATGTTGTGACACAAACTTAAGGACTGGAGGTTAGGAGTGATTTTATATAATGTGGAAAACAGAGAAAACACAATATAACTGACATTCTCAGATAATGCCAGTAAGACTAAGACAAAAATTACCACTGAGGGCATAGAATATGACACAGAAAAAAAAAATTACAATATAAGGAGAGATTGCATACATTATGAGGAGACACAGAATAATATAGCATTTATAATATAATTTATCCTATCAGGAAAGACAGAATTTAGAGAAATGCAGCAAGGCAGCTGTAAAAAAAAAACCTGAAATACAAATAGACAGTGGAAAGCAGAAGCCAGGAAAACGGCACCAAAAGAAACCAAGGAGTGACAGTGAAGATAAAGTGAGATGTGAATTCAGTACACTATTATACAGAGGCAGAGAGACTACGGGGAAATATGTTAAGACCTGACTTAGCAAAGTTCAAGGGTACCATAGTCCTCAGTTGTACACCCCCGTAGGATTGTTCCTGGAACAGTAAATCTAGTCCAAGAAACTACTTCAACAGAAAAATACTGGAATAATGGAGCAAATTTAGAAGACAGAAAATTGATAATGGGATGCAAGATATGAATTTTTTTTAATAATTAAATATATCTATGTGGGTTATAAGATTTGTTGTGAATGGACATAAAACATGATGCCTGATTGTGCAAGAGACCTTTAAATATTAAAGCAAGAAGGGAATTTATTTAGAAATGTACTAGAAGGCATAACTAAAATAACAGAGGTAAAGTAAATACTAGTAAGTAATCACTACCTTTCATCAGGATTTGTAACTGTGTACTTCATAGCTGATCCTGTCCAGTCATTTGCATTACTTTATGAACACTTACCTAGCCAGTAGATACACATTAAGGTCACAAAGAAGGTCAGTGAATTGAGAACTCGCATGTTTCTGTTCCTTGCAGCCTATTAATTGTGGTTTTGCCCAGGTTTGATCGTGTTTGCACTAGCATTAAATCTGGAATGACTCCGCTGAGTTCAGTAAACAAACTGATCCTCTGCAGCCTGAAGGGCTCCTGCAGTAGAACTAGGACCATAGTTAGGAGACAGCACAAGTCTTGGGTGACCTGGGCTGTATTTTCCCAGATGGCTCAGCTCCCTGCATGGGCAGATTTTGCCACTCCAGTATTTCTGAGCATGAAACTGGCATGGCTTGTGCCTGCAGTCATGCTGTATTTTCCACCCCTGAAGGCCCGCAGAGAGGATCCTGCACAATGAACTCAGTAAATTATTTTGTCCAAAACAGCTTCTCTGTGCTTGGCCTGGTGAAGCCCAACATCAGACCCTTTCCATGTGTTCATAAAATACAGTGATTGAAAGAAAAATATCAGATAACATAATTCCTTTCACAGTGAACAGGAAAAGCTTCATGGAGAAAAGCACTCTGCACAGCTGGAGGACCACACAGATCAACCTCATTTGCCAGAGTACAGTGATGATCTCACTTCAGTGCATGATGTAGTTAAAACAGGGAGGTCTAAGCCAAAGCAGGTTTGCTTTGGATGGAGAAGTAGTATCAAGAGCAGGGAGAAGTGGAAGGATTGGTTTACCCTGTGTCTGTCATCTTAACAGAGCTAGGAGACAGACTTCTCAGCATGTAGATTAGTTCCTTTGGCCTTCTGTTTCCTTCCAAATGGACAGGTAAGAGCTGTCAAGAGCCCATGGGAACATCCAATTGGAGTAGTTAGAAAAGGACACAACAATCACAAAGTGAGTATTGGAGACAAAGGGAACCAAGCCGATTTTTATATCTGGTAACGGGACGTCTAACTCCTGCATGTAAGTACACCAAGTTCACTGTGGGAGCCCGTAGATCTCACACAGAGGCAACACAGGCTCCCATTGCTGCCATCAGCTGATGTAAGGTCTTTCATGAAGTCATACTGTGCTTGGACTTGTGCTTACGGCAGGAGCTGCTGAGTGTGCCACTGACAGAATGGAAAAATTTGTCTTAAAGAAAACATCTAAAACAAAATTATTGCTCCTGGACTCTGAGGAAATAAAAGTCTCTGAAATTAATATGTTGTTTTTCTCTGTAACTAGGTAAAAAGGTGCTGCCAACAGTACACCGGGCAGGGTGTAGGATTTCTGTCATCTCTGTCTACCCACATTTTAGTGTTCCTTGAATAAGCAAGGGTCTGGGGTTTGAATTGATTGCTCTTATCAGGTGGAGAAGGAATTCTCCTCAATGGCTTTAGATCTCCTTGTGAACAGGCAGGTAGGGAACATAGCTGGTAGCCAAGGCAGGTAAAAGATACTATGTCTAATAATTTCAAGAATTGAAAAACTAAGAGATTGTCAATATCTGCATTTGTGGTTTTTATACCAGTTCTTCATGCTACTTTCTGTGATTTATCTCATCACCTGAATTCTTCCCCACCTACTTGCCTAGTTTTTTCTTCCAGCTAATCTCAGAAATTTTGAGTACCCAGTGTTCGTACAATTCTCTGTCCACAGAAGCCAGAAAGAGGAATTTTAATGTTTACTAAAGTCTGGTGAATCAAGACCTCACTCAGACCCCCTTACTATATATAAACTGGGGAGGGGTGGAAGGGTGCTTGTTGCCTTATTCACTCTCTTGGAAAGCAGTGTTCAGCCAGATTGCCATCAGGCCATATTTCTTAGAGCTGGCTGTTGGTCTCCAGGTGAAGCTTCAGGGACTCAACACCAAAGCTATTCCCCAGGGCAGGTGGTCAGTTTAATTTCCCATTGTAAAATAGTATGACTTTCTAAACATTCCCAGCCAAATTTTCAATGGAGGTATAAATCAGCTGGTAGACTGTTACCATGAGTGCTGGGGGATTTGTTTGTGTGCCTCAGTTGCAGCAGCAGCAAACCTGAATTTGAAAGTCCCAGCTGAGCTCCATCCATTACAGTGGTGCTTTAAACACATCAATCTAATTTGCTGTCCTCAATCAGCCAGAAGACTCCTTTGTAACATAAATGATTTCCAGGTTTTGCTTTCCCACTGAGGATATTATTTCAGATTATATTTCCCCAAGTATGTTAGCATGCATTTTCCAAGCTGAATCCTGTTTTATTTTCGGCCCACATTTCAAATGCCTGTGTGTTATTTCTCTGTCATCTTTCATTTGCAGTTCTTCATCTCATATGTATATTTTCTTAAACTTTAGTTTGTATATAAATGGATTTAAAACATTACTGCACACCTTCCCAAGTTTAGCATGTTCTTGGCTAACACTCCTTTCTGTTTGTAGGCACAGAATCAAAGAAGATAAATTTGCAGGAGACCTGAAGACATCTCCTGGTCTATTCCCCTGCTCCACCATAGCATCAGCACTACCTAAAATGTTCCTAGCAAACATTTGCCTGGTCTCTGCTTAGAAGTCTCCAAAATTAAAAATTCCATTATTTCTCTAGGTGATGCATTCTGTCCTATTCCATTAACCGGCCTTACCAATAGGAAAAGTGCCACAGTGTTTAGTTTAACTTTCTCCTGAAAGACTTGCAATGGCTGAGTAATCACCGCTTTGATCCTTTGTCTTAACTAGTTTTCATTCCAGTGTCTTCTTTCAGGTCAACCTGAAATCCACGCTGCCTTAAAGATATGCTTCTGAGTAATTTTCAGTGAGGGTGAAAGAAAGGAATATTACCTATTCCTTAACATACTCATTATTCCTTTTTGTTTTGTTTTGTTTTGCTTTCCAGTTTTACCTTGAGAAATGCTTTGACTTGACATTTTAAAAAGTTTAACAGCACAGCAACTACAATAGCTAATGGCCACACAAAGACATCATAGGAAACATTTTACACAAAAGACAGTGAGAGCAGATTCTAAGAAATCTCAGCTGTATTTGGCAGTGTAGTGTTTGTAGGTCAATTCTTGGAGTTTTATTTTAAAGCAGCAGTTCACTGCTGGTAAAGGGAGTCAGCCTGACAGGCACAGCAGCTTCAGCCTGCAGCCCTCTGGACCAAATACCTTTCGGAAAGCAGAACAGGGTTTACATTCATCTGGCTGTTCCTCCAGACCCCTCGGTGGGGGGCACGCGTGGACTGATAAATTCATTATTATTGCCTTCATGCCCTTTTCCTTCCTGGTCTTCTGACCCCAGACCACTACGAAGAATGAAAAATATTTTCTGTCTGCAGTCATTGGTCACGGAGCACGTTGCTGCAACCATCTTTTCACTTAATGTGACTCACTGAATAGCCATTGGTTGGTAGCAACTTCTGGTAACCATGGGCCTCAATTGGACCTCATCCAGTCTCTCGCAGACCAATTCAACACTCAGAGAGGCAGAGAAATCTTTCCATCGACTTTAAAAAGCATTAGCTTGGGCCGTCTCCATAGACTTCACCTTCTATCGCAATATTCTGCGCCAATTAGCTGTTACTTGTAACCTTTTAGAGTCTATCTATCACTTAGCCACAAGTAAAGCTGAGGACTCCCTCTAAAAATGCCCCCAAATTATATTTTAATTTTACCTTAATCCAGAAACGTTTCACACCAGTGTGTGCTGAAGACAGTCAGGCCCCAGACACGCCAGAAGGTTTTAGCAGGATTACATTAGCACAGGTCAAAGATGACCCCTGGAGGACTAATAAATGCTGTCATAACAGTGTGCTGAGGATATAGTTGTGCTGGGTCTTTAAGGAGAGATTCCACTGCCTTTAACCAAGTGTCTTACAGGTTCAGTTTACTGAATGCTTTTTAGGAGTTCACTAGCAGGGAACCAGGTTTAGCAGAGAGCTGGTGAAGGGCAGGACAGTATTAGCACCAGTTCTCCTACTGGGGTCAAGGGAAAGTTTTGCTTAGCCTGTTCACCCCTCTGAGCCACTTCCAAATCACTCTCTGGACTGTGGGAAACCGCATGCATCAGATGATCTCAGAAAGACCACTGTGTAAGATTTCTCTTCTACCATTTGTTTTCTCCCTTTTTTCACTGTCTTCCTCTCAGGCCATTCTTTCTCCCTATCTTTTCTGCTCCTTCACATTCTTTCACCCATATCTCTTTTCACTCCTGTCTGCACTCTTCCACCAGTTGACTCAGCTGTTTGTTATAATCTATTTATTTACATGTTATTATTTCGACTGCAGTAGCACCAACAGGCCTGAACTCTGACTGAGTTCCCATTGTACAGTTTAAATGTAGAGCAAGAGACAGTCCCCACCCTGAAGAGTTTATACTATGAGTAGGCAAGAAAAACGAAGCAAAATGAGTTTTTCAAGGTCTTATAGCAGTCCAGTGACAGAGCAGAAATTAGTGCTGAAGTCTCTCAGCATGGTCTCCTGAGTCACAGCCTAGTCCTTGTCTGTTATATCTGTTACTGTCCTTCTTTGTGTGTGTGAAAGTACCTATTTTGTTCCTGGCAGTCTTGATCATCTGCCCATGCAGGACCAAGTTGGGGAATGGTAGGCAGAGTTTTTGCATTATTACTATATGGTCTTGTCTTCCCACACCTTTTCCCAGAACTTTGCCCCCAAAGCTGGGGCACCTCCTGGGATTTGCGTTTGAAAGTGCTATGCTACGTCTGTCTGCTTTTGCTCCAAAGCCTTGATACATTTGGTGCACTGTATGAGCAAGGCTGAGCCTGTTCTCAAAGCCAAACTTGCCTGCTGTTTTTCAAGCCTGCTTATAAGCTTTTAGCAGTCTCTGGAGGAAGAGGGGCTGAAAGCTTTCTGCTCTTAAGGTGTGTCACAGCTCCTTTGTGTAAGGCATATGACACAGGGATGAGGAGAAACAACTCAACCTATGCTATTTACATACCTTGGGTTCAGCTTGCTTAACCACAGAGTAGACACTCTGAGCCCCCAGTACAACCAGTCTTGTGGATAGAAAGTCACTGAGCCCCGCCTGCTTAACTCTGCTTCTCACCTTCCAGTACAGCTGTAACACCAGCCATTCCTCCACTTACTACCGCAACAGGGAAAACTCAGGAATTAACACATTTCTAGAATAAATTGCTTCAGAGCTGCGTTTCCCTTTGAGTATGAAGGATGAAATTATCTCCTTAACCTCTTTCACCTTGCCTTTGCCACCCTTTGCCACCTCAGCTTTTGATTGAAACTCTGCAGGCGTACTTCCAAGAGCTCATATGTGAAATAACATGGGAGGTCCATGCAAAAAAGCACCTTTACAAGACTAATCCTGAGAGATTTTCCCCTCTCCCTCCTCCTTTTTCCTAAATATTCTCCTCAATGGATCTAAACATAGGGTATTATCACTTCAACAGTCACCAGGTAAAAAAAAAAAAAAGCCTGCACTTCCTGTCACTTGAACAAGTGCTTGTTTAAATGGTCCTTTTCCAGCCCTATGGAAAGAAAGCTGAATTTATAATCAGTAACTTTGTCAAAGTCAGTCTGGGCCATATTAGCATCTAGGAAAGCAAAACAAAGGAAAACCCAAACCCAGCACACAAGCCTATTTGAGTGGCAAACAGAAGCCATAAAATTAAGGAAGAATCTCTGTGGATGGTTTCCTCTCCACAGAATATCCTGAGCTTGGAGACATTTTGACAAGCCAAATGCTGGGGCTGTATGATTATAGGTGCTTCTGTCAGTAGATTTATTTTGTGGGTCTCTTCAGAGATTATCTCCAGTTCCGTGGTTTTGTATTCTGATGCAGGGCGCGTTTTGTATTTCGATTGCATATGTGTTGGAGATATTCATTAGGCTTTCAGAAGGATATTCCATAGCTGTAAGCCTTTTAAATCACATACAATGTGTTTCTTATTTCCCTATGGCATTCTGCTTGCATCTGCTTGGTATGTGGAACGTCCAGGCCAGCCACATTTCAGTGGACCGTTTGTCTCCCAGTGATGGAGCACGTGGCTGATAATACAGGGACATGTAAGCATTCATGGTGCTTTTCTTTTGAAAGCACGTGCCTAGTGTTTAACACAGTCAATACTTTTAGGGACAAAAACAAGACAGAATTGTCCTCTGTACCCAAGAAGAAGGGAAAATATTGGAGCATTTGTGCTTGCAGAAACTTCGCATTTAAGGTTCATAGAAAATAGACTTGAAATTCCTCCTCCTAAGGCAACGATGAGGATTCACAAAGAATGTTAATTACGTTTGCTAGTTTATTTGCTAGCGAAAACCCTGGATCTGTCTCAGTGGCTAGAGAATCAGTTCAGTCCTGTTTCACAAAGAAATAGTTTACTGAGGGCTGCAGCAGGCAAGCGAGGCGAAGCCTGAGGAGAGAAATGCTGCAAGAATATCTGATAGAGAAATCCTCCTGTTCTTCCTTTTTTTTTTTCTTTTCTGCACTCATGGCAAAGGAGAAAAGCCTAAGACATGGGTTGGGATTCCTTAAATTCCTCAAACACCATGCAGCTGCCTAAACGCCCTTGCCTCTACCAAGTGTTTTCCCACAGGTCACTAAGCATCTGAACATCTGCTGCTGGATAGATGTACTTCACTCCTTTCCCCGACCAGGGTGAGTGCATTGAACCCTAGTTAAGCTCTATTAGTCTCCACAGGAGCTCTCCATCTAGTTCAGCTGCGGAGTTGAGTCTAATCAATGTTTTCAGAGCATACTTCCTAGGTGAGGCTCCACACACAGAAGCCAGAAAAGGAGTTTCTTTCCTTGCCTTGTACTGGACACTTGGATGAAATAGTTAACATCCAGGGTCAGATCTCTCTTCAGCCCAAGCATGTGTGTATTCATATCTCTGAAGCAGATGGTGATTACTCAGGTCAACAACTTCAGAAGAAGAGACTAAGACGGCTGCCCTTCCACAGATACTTCTGCATTGGATGTTCAGCTCACAGGTGGTAACCACAGCACACAGAGCGGGGACTGAGTCTGAACCTGGCATAGGCTGTTCCTCTTGTAGAAGGCTGTACCTTGCAAGCAGGAGCTTTCTTGGCTTAAACACAAAGCTCTAGACAAGAGCTCATTGGTGGGAAGCCCAAATAGGGATGGATGCTCTCCTATAGAAGACTAACATTATGCCATCTCCCATTTATTGGTGACTACATAGGTGTCTCCCCTAGTTTTTGGGGATGCTGTGTTTTGGTTTGTCTGACTCTCCACATGTGTTATTTTCTGGGTGCCTTACTCGATCATGGACCCTGAGTTCCACTGAACATTTTGGGTGCCTAAAAGCTATGAATCCTTTCGTGGATCTAGCATGGAAAGCTTCCTCACGGGACTGGGTAGACCTGCTAGAACTCCAGAGTTATCGGGACAGCTGTCCTCCCTGTCTTCCCTTTTCAGCAGTTTACAGTTTTATGTAAAAGGGATGTTGGGTGTATATTCTGCTGTTTCCAAAATGAAGACATTTAGTGGGACAGAGACTCAGCTGCATTAAGCCATAATGCTTCATAAAAATTGTGAATGTCTGTTCATATTCACTAAGGAACTGCCGTGGGTTTAGTCTTTTTACTGCTTGTTAATGTTATTCAAAGATTAAAAAATCCCAATATCATGCTTTTTAGTGGGGAAAACTGCAGTGTTTTAGTAACTGAGAATCTTAACAAGACATAACTGTACCCATTTTGTTTCCCCACTTAAAATTTTGCACGGCATGACGGAGCAGGAGGCGCCATCAAATGGGCTCAGTATCCCCTTTCACAAATAAAGCGTGTACAAAGTGTGTCAGCATTTCAACTGGGGCCCTTCTCCTGAAGGCCGTTAATTAGTGCAGAACGCAGACTTCAGTTCTTTTGCCAGGGTAGATGAAAATGATTTTGGAAGACAGCCCAGACAGAGGAATTTGTCATAGGTTAGAACTGTTCCAACTCTAAGAACCAAGTGTACAGCTTATGCAAATCACTTTGCTAAACACAGATTCTGTGTTAATTTTTTTAAGGCTTTTTCTTTGACTAGCAACAAGAGTTCACTTGCCAGATCTTGTCTGAAATGAAAAAGAAGCGATTCCTTCTCTGTACCCCAAAAAAGAAAAATGTTTCTAGTCTAAAACATGTCGAGAAAGAGCTGGGATGTAAGAATAAGGCAAATGTTCATAGGAAGTAGAAATGGAAAAGCCCGATGACATCACCGCTCCATCTGCCCAGGGCCGTCAGATTCCTGAGTACAATGTGCTCCACAGTACATTGAAGATGAGGCTGGAAGAAGCACTGAGCAGTGTCTCAGACTGCACTGAAGAAATGGGTCTGACAAATTGAATGTCAGACCATTTTCCTGATAACTGGCAGGTGCCGTCACCATTCCCACCAATAGACCTATTCATAGTACATAAATCCGAATGCAGGTAGGTCTGGCATCCATTTCAAATTATTAATGCTGAATTTTGTCAACTGTTATCAAGGGGTTTTGGTGCTTTAAAATTTTCCAAAGCAACATGAGAAATATTGACAAAAATCAGCAAGAAGGCAAAGCTTGAATGTGAATTGTCCAGATTCACATTTTAAGTTTTCCAAACATGGGTACATACTTACATCGGAGATGAAACTCAGCTCCAAAAGCAAGACCTCGTATACCTTGCTCAACCACGCAACTACTATGCCTCCTTTTAGAAGTTCCTGAAAATGCCTCGAAATGGCAATACTCTGCAGGGATTGGCAATCACTAGTGTTGAGGTCAGTACAGAGCATCAGAGAGACTTGCAGTGTGATCATTTGCAGTAGAAAGTTTCTGCTCATTTTCTTGAGATGACACATCAAATCAGAGTTAAGTGCCTTTGTCACCCCAGAGTACAAAACCTCATCAGGATAATTTTTGTTTTGATGTTTCCATTGTACCACCTTAAAAACTGCATTTGAACCCTAAGGGGGAATAATTTCATTTTGGATCCACACAAAAAGTAAATCACCCTATCCTTGATAAATCTAGAGATTCAAATGGGAAATTGTCCTCAAAATATAACAGGTGTTTATATTAAGGGGTTTAATTATGAGCCACTTATCATAAGGATTTCAGTATCTCTTAATTTATTACAAGCCATGAAATACAGAGTAAATATATCTAGAAAAACACTTTAAATTTATTAAAATGTTTATATTATGATCTTTGGGAGTCAAAGCTTTCTATGTCAAAGTGGCTTTCTATGATGGTGTGACGTCAACGGTGGACAGAGGGAAACCAATGGATGTCATCTATCTGGACCTCTGCAAGGCCTTTGATACGGTCCCCCACAACATCCTTCTCTCTAAATTGGAGAGCTATGGATTTGATGGGTGGACTGTTCGGTGGATAAGGAACTGGCTGGATGGTCGCGTCCAGAGGGTAGTGGTCAATGGCTCAATGTCCGGATGGAGACCGGTGACGAGTGGTGTCCCTCAGGGGTCCGTACTGGGACCGGTGCTCTTTAACATTTTCATCAATGACTTAGACAGCGAGATCGAGTGCACCCTCAGCAAGTTTGCGGATGACACCAAGCTGAGTGGTGAGGTTGACACACCAGAAGGAAGGGATGTCATCCAAAGAGACCTGGACAGGCTGGAGAGGTGGGCCTGTGTGAACCTCATGAGGTTCAACAAGGCCAAGTACAAGGTCCTGCACCTGGGTTGGGGTAACCCCCAGTATCAATACAGGCTGGGGGAAGAAAGGATCGAGAGCAGCCCTGCCGAGAGGGACCTGGGGGTACTGATGGATGAAAAGCTAGACATGAGCCGGCAATGTGCGCTGGCAGCCCAGAAGGCCAACCGTACTCTGGGCTGCATCAGGAGGAGTGTGGCTAGCAGGTCGAGGGAGGTGATTCTGCCCCTCTACTCAGCTCTGGTGAGACCTCACCTGGAGTACTGCGTCCAGCTCTGGAGCCCTCAGCACAAGAAGGACATGGAACTGTTGGAACGGGTCCAGAGGAGGGCTACAAAAATGATCCGAGGGCTGGAGCACCTCTCCTATGAGGACAGGCTGAGAGAGTTGGGCTTGTTCAGTCTGGAGAAAAGGAGGCTACGGGGAGACCTGATTGCGGCCTTCCAGTACCTAAAGGGGGCCTATAGGAAAGATGGGGAACGTCTTTTTCATAGGGCCAGCTGTGTTAGGACAAGGGGAAATGGTTTTAAACTAGAACAGGGTAGGTTCAGGCTAGAGGTAAGGAAGAAATGTGTTACAATAAGAGTGGTAAAACACTGGAACAGGTTGCCCAGAGAGGTAGTGGAGGCCCCATCCCTGGAAACATTCAAGGCCAGGTTGGATGGGGCTCTGAGCAATCTGATCTAGTTAGCAGTGTCCCTGCTCACTGCAGGGGGGTTGGACTAGATGGCCGCTAGTGGTCCCTTCCAACCCTAAACATTCTATGATTCTATGATTCTATGAATTCGATATGAATACTATGTACTCATTTGTATGTATACATAATCATGTCATATACATATCCATACTCTTGTATGCATTCTTTCGAAATAAATATTTGTTACTTTCCTGAAAATATGAGGGATATGACACAAATATAGATGGCACTTAACACATTCTTCTTCTACATTCCCTACAAGCTTTTGAATCTAATTTCTGTACTAATTTCCAGATCTAATGGCTACAATAATTTCCAGTTACAAGGTTATTTTTTAGATTGAAAATGTTAAAAAAAAGGACCTTTCTTTGCCACTGTGACTCCCTGTTCCCATGGTTCTTTACATATTAAAATCTTGCTCTGAAATCTACAGCAAAAGAGTTTGGTTATATTGTCATAAACTGATAGTTGTCTCCTGTTCCGAATCTTACACAAGCTTGAGGAAATGCATCTTTCATTGCTGCTGTTTTTCATCCCAGTCCTTTTCTCTGTCTTCTCCATTTAAACTCAGTGACCTCCTGGGCAGATAAAATCTGTTGATACAGGACCTGGACAATAGGACTCAAGTCATATTGGCTCCTTGTGTGGCTACCATACAGCTAATCAACAGAATCATAGAATCACAAAATGGTTTGGGTTGGAAGGGACCTCTAAGGGCCACCTAGTCCAACCCCTCTGCAATGAGTGGGGACATCTCCAACTCGATCAGGTTGCTCAGAGCCCTGTCCAACCTGACCTTGAATGTTGCAAGGACGGGGCACCTACCGCCTCTCTGGGCAACCTGTTCCAGTGTTTCACCACCCTCGTCATAAAAAGTGTCTTCCTTATAGCTAGTTGGTATCTACCCTCATTTAGTTTAAGACCATTAGCCCTTGTCCTATGTCAAAATACCTTCATGAATCTTTTTAGTCTCAGCACCAAACTGTACAGAAGATTTTTTAATTGCCTGGAATTTCGTCTTCATCTTTGTCTTGGTGATGCTTGGGAAACAGTTCCCTGCCTTTAAACACCGGGCGCTGGTTTAAGCAGCGGCGGCAGCGGCGGCAGCAGCAGCAGGCGGGCGTCCCGAAAGCCAGACGTGCCCCTGCTCTACCTGGTGTGCCGGGCTCACCAAAGCCATCTCGGTGAGGAAAGAAGCGGAAAATCAGCGGGCGCGTTTCTGAGCCCTCCTGCAGGGAGCGGGAGTGGCGGGGGGGGGGGGGCAGGAGGGCGGGGGGGGGCACCGAGCCGCTCCCCGGCACCCCGTCCCCTGGAAAGGGAGCCTCCGTAAACCCGGGCTGGGACCAGGACTGCGGGGAGTTGCTCAGGCCTGGGAAATTCAAATCTAAACCCAGCCGAGGTGTAGCTGAGAAACCAAAAAAAAAAAAAAAAAAAAAAAGGGAGCCGTACAGGTCAAACTGGGAATATTTGGTATGTTTTGTAGGTGCAAGGACTGAAATCCTAACATTGCTGGTTGCCCTGGCAAAAATCCCAGCAGATGGTGCCAGCACTTCCCTCAGTGAAAAAGTTAAACAAAATTCCAAAACCAGGCAGCGAGCATTCACCAAAGAGAAACCGGATAAAAGCTTCACAGGCTGTCTGGTTCAGTAGAGGCCATGAAATGATGGCACCGGTGCATATAATGCCAGGATAAATAAGAAAAGATATATTCTCCTTTTTAAAAATTTAAATAATTTCATAAATATGTTTTTTCTTGGCTGTTTTAAAAACAACTTCTTTTTTTATTTTCTTTGTGTTTTTTTAAATCCACAGATTTTTTTGCAGGATGTGTTGAGTTCAGTGAAAGGAGAAGACAGACCTGGTTTTGAAGCAGAGATACTGCTATTGAAAGTAGGATTGTCACCACAAGCAGTATGCCATAAACACATCAAGGCTTAAGCAAAAAATCACTGGTTGACGTTAAACCTTGGACTTAACCATGGTCAGAAAATATGTTTTTAAAGTCGATAGCTTTACACTAAATGCTGGTTAGCATTTACGTTCTATTAAGTAACGGTGCTTAACTATTGCAGGTGTCTTGTTTGGTTGGTTGTTTTTTCTCAAGTCCAACACCAGAAAAATTTCAGAAATGCCATTTTTATACTCTTGTAAAGGCAGTGGGAGGAGAAAAAACTTTATTCAGATTTAGCCACGACTCTGTGATGGGGCTTTGGAGGAACGTTGTCTTAGTTTCTCTGCTTCCCATGGCATTTTTTCTACTAGAAGGGTGAAGTATTTCCTTCTTTCCTGCTTCATCCTTCACAGATCAGCAGAGATCTGAAGCAAAACCTCCAGTTACATCAGGGAGGCCATGTTTTGTCTCAAGGTCCTATTAGAGCGACATTTGTCTCAAGGTCCTGTGTGAATGACAAGAGTGACATGTGAACTTGCCCCATCCCTTACTGCATTTAAGCCATTTCAGCTGACTGAACTTGCAGGCATTTCAGATGAAGAAAACATAGGTACTGACTGCTGCTGGAGACTAAAAAAAAAAAAAAAGACACCAGTTGCTGCCTTTTGCAAAGGAAATATGTTGGTCAGAGAATAAGCTGCATTCCCAGTAGGATCTTTGAAGTTGACACAAAGCATTTCTAGGAATTATGCATGTTTCCTTCGATGGCAATTCAATGCGTTTCTCTCTCTCTCTCCCCCACCTGCCCAAATCTTTAGCTTCAGTTCAACAGAGTGGCTGAGAACAGCTGCTGACATCCTTCCCCAGACATATAAATGTAAAAAAAAACCCTGAGGCCCAATTGTATCTGTCATTTGTACCAACACTCATGGGCTGCGAAGGCTGAAAACAATCCTCCCCCCTCCTGTGCCAGGACCGTGCAGTTATTGTTGTTCTCACTGTTTTGTCCTGCGGCGGCGCCCCCAGGATCCCCTGC
>NW_009259318.1:787315-794555 GCF_000687185.1 Egretta garzetta | reverse complement strand
TTGAGCAGATAAACAAGAAGGAGAAGATGATATTCGTTGTTTCCATTTTGCAGTCAGAGAGGCCAGACTCAGGAGTGGTGGCACTGAAGACACCAAGAAAGCCTCTGGCAGAGCCAGGAACTAAGCCCAGAGCTTGTAGGTCCCAGCTGGCTCTGTTGGCCAAAGGAGTCATCAGTCTCTCCTGAAACAGCTCCTGCCTCTCCAGCGTGCCGCCCGGCCGCCTCTGGCGGCTCCCTGAAATTCCCTCAGCCCGGGTGGAGGCTAGCGAGGGCAGGTGTCTTCCTGAGGGCTGCAGCAGGGCCAGTCCTCTGGAGGAGCAGCTTCTGTGCATCAAGAGCAGCCGCCAGGTCCCCCACATCCTCAAGGAAAGCATGGGTACGTTGTCTTCAGTTCCTAGCCAGGTCAAGTCAGCTGCCATTTGCCACCAGTTTACAGCGCAACCTGAGCAGGTGGCTTCTCCTCTCCTGCCCCTGCTCAGCGGGGCTCCCTGCAAGCTGTGGTTTGCAGTGCACACTCCTCCTTTGTCCCTTCCCAAGTCCTGCACTTTCCCAGGCATTATCTCACTTCTCTGCCTCACCAGTCCTCCTTTTTGCTTGCCCCTTCCAGGTAGCATGCCCTGGCATTTTGGGCACTGTCATGGTTACTTTGCGTGTATGCTGATGTGGCTGTGCAGAGAGTGCAGGCTCCCTTGCATTGCGCTCCTTGCCTTGTCCATGACTGCAAGCTCCCCATTGCTGGGGTGAGAGTGTTCCGTGCTGCACCATGACAACTTGCTTACATCTGTGCCTCCATCTCTGCTCTGGTCTCATTTTACAACATATAAATTGTACCTTCCCCTTTTATTTAATTTTCTTTTCTGCTGTTCTTCAACTTTCTGTCTTGTGCGTATCTGATACTTGTATTTTCTATTTATGATCTATGTACAGTTTAATTCCTATTATGTCTATTTGGTTCCTATATAAAGCGAAGTTTATTCTTGGGGCTGATCCAAAACTGGAAGGAAAATGTCATCGCTTTTGTTTCTCCCCATCAAAATTTGAGGTTTTACATTCAGCTCTCTGAGTGGGTAAGAGTTTTGCTATTTTCAGAAACATTTTAGTCAAAAACTCCGACTCTGTTGTCCAACAAGATCTGAAATCGCGCTGAAAGTTTTCATTGAAGCTTTGAGTTCCAGCCAGCTCTGTTTTACTGCTGCAATTCTAAAGTAATGTCACTTTGTGGGCATTTCCTAACAAATAGCTGCCATTTTGGGGAGGGGAAACAGTCCTTTAAATCCTTTAAAAGGATTGCCTGCCCTGCAATATCCCACACAATAACAATAAGATGCCTAAAAGAAACCAGAAAGATGCCCCAGGTTCAACAGACCCAAATTTTGAAGGGAATTTCAAGCCTGGTACACGCTGTCCATGGGCAGAGCGAGGCTCTTCACAAGCAGTGAGTATGCTGTTTCCTGTGTTAGCTGCGCGCACTTAGCACAGGAAAAACACTTTGACGTGCCGTCATTAACAGCACTCAGAAGATGAAGCAGAACTACCCAGGAGGTAACAAGAGAAAAAGCAGCACAAGTTTGGAGCAGTTTTACAGCTTTTATCATGGGTAAAACCTGCTTTTCTGCTGTATTCATAACCTTGCTTCATTACAAGGTGGCTGAGGTATCCAGAAAATGGGCTGGGAAGGCATGTCCCAGCACATGGCAGGATCACTTGGGGGTATACCACAATGGGGTCGGGAGGGTTTTGCTACCTCATGGCTTTGGACTTCATCCCTGCACCTCCCTGGCCTGCGTTGCAGCTCTCACTTCTGTGCTTCAGAGCTGGACATCCCATGTGGCAGGCATACAAAATTATATTACTGATAGATAGATACAATCACACCAGCATTGCACAGTCGATGGCTTTAGGAAGTGTGTGTTGCTATGCACCCTGTTTACAAGGGGACCAGAAGAATTAAGGACCTTAGGTTAGATCATAACAGTTCCAGGTATTAAGGCAATGAGCAGCAAGCATGTATGGTATGATGTCTTCACTGCTTTTCCTGGTTGCGGAAAAAAAATATGTGTGTGATACTGCTCACATGCATAATGCTGAGCAGATCTGACCATGACAGCAATGAGACACCTGACTTAGCACTTAAGCACACACCAAATTTCATGAAGGCTCTTAATCACCATTGTCTTCTGTACACTGGATTATTTTTTTAAACATTTAGAGTGCTCTGCCAAACTGAGGGACTCAAACCACACCACTACAGTTTCCAGTAAGAGCACTTAGCCTAGAGTCCTAGTGAGCCCACTGTGCTCACTGACTGGAAGAGACCCCAACCTGATCGCAGCCTTTGTCACTCAAGGCTCTCGCCAGGCACAGCAACGTCCCGGCTCTGCCATTCTGCATGCGGCTCTCATGGCAGCTGCTTACAACAACAGGGGCTCTATTTCTTCTCACCCAAGCAGGAAAACAGAAGCATGGTGAAAACATAAGCTACTCAGACAAGATTAAATGCAAGCCATGTAGTGAGGAACACCACAAGAAGCATTTAGCTTTCCATTCTCAGGTCTGTGCCTTACTGCCTTGAGTAGATACCACTCTGGGACTACTGAGCTCACCTCCACCTGTACCCCCATTTGCATGTTCCTCATCCCCACTACAGATATGGAAATATGCTGGAGTCCTACCTGACCGCATCTAGCAGAGATTTCTCTGTAAATCTGTGAGCAGATTTGCAGCCGAATGCAAGGACAGCAGCATTTCCATCACCACTATCATCAAAGGAGTCACTAGGACAGACCCCAGTGTTGATCACAGAGCTCTGCCTGTTCATACCAGCCCTTGATCTGACTGACTGCTTTCCTCTAAATCAGAAAACAAAGTCGTTTTCACAAATCAGCAGAGGGGTCAGGAAGAAAAATTTCTGTTAAGGCAGAAATTTTCAGACTGTTTCAGATTATAGCCTTAATGCAGAAGCAATTAATAAGCAAATACGCATTATATGTCTGATCTTGGCAAATTGTGTCCCAAATCAGCACAGCACTGAGATTAACTGCATGGGTCGCACTGCGTAGTCTGTCTTGCAACAGTTGGAAGAACAGTCTTTTCCCTTGATAACGCCTGAGTGTCAGGTTCAGGGAGCCCGTGTAGATTTGGTGGCCGTGCCTTCTCCCCTGGCTGAGATTAGCTACCATCTGGTAATGCTTCAGAGAGGAACCTTTCCCCATTGTCACTTCCTTTGTCTGGTGGTCTGTAACATCTGACCTCTGCTTCACAGGTCATGGCCTTCACCTCCTTTCTTTCCAATAGGAATAATGACAGCAGGGTTAAGTTTATATGATACCTCTGGTAAGTGCTACTTGTGAGCACTGGGCTTTCGCAGTACTCCTCCTTTCTTTGATGCTAAAGTTTCTGTTGTGACCTCCTTGCAACATTAAATCAGTCTGCCCTATCTGCCACCAATCTGGCCCCCTGGTTTGCAGGGATCTGCACTTCTATTTCTCTCTTCTGCCTTACAGTCTGTGAAAACCCTGAGCTGAAGGTGCGTCCCAGTTGTCTTTGCAAGGGTAATTTTTTTTTCTTTTTCCTTAATCAGAGACTTAAATTCTTTCTCTCATTCAATTATATAGCTCCTATTCCTTGTTCCATGTGCAACTGATGGACAAAAGGGCCACCAACTATCAAAGCAAGAGACAGTCTCAGCCCCAAAGCACTTCCTCTCTAATGTCAATCAGGGGACATCTTTATGAAAGGACTGAATTCCATGGCAAGACTCCCATCGGCTACTGTGAGAACAAGATTTCATGTTAAGTGACTTCCCTAAATTCATGGCAGAATGTTCTGGCAAGACAAGGATGGAGTCCTAAGTTCCTGAATGCCTCTCCTGGCTTGTAACAGCGCAAGTGCATCCTTCCTTACATGGACCCTGCACCAGTGTCACTGGCAAGAAGAGCATTTCCCCTTGGGAGCTTCAGTAATAGCAGGACTCTCCATGGTCATCCAGTGTCACTCTTCCTACTGCTGTGCAGTGTCTTCCTGTTCTCATTACAGAGACGGAGAAGCTCAAGCTGACAAAGAAGTCTTCTGCAATGGATTTAGGGTCCACATAAATGATAAGCTTGCCAGCCTTGGAAGCAAACATCTAGCCACATGTAAGAGGTATAGACATGGGAACAGAAATACAAATGCTCCTTGCATGAACCTGCCAATTCCTAGTTGTGGGGTGGAAGCTGTCCCTGTACAATGATACGATTTTACTTTCTGCGGCCATTCAGGCATGTGTTGCTGAAGAATTCAGACAGATGCTGGTGCTCTGCTCCCCGGGAAACCAGTTCAGGTCAGACACCTAAGCGCTTTTAGGTCCTTTAACTGCCATGAGAATGGCAGGAAGAGATGCTGAATGCTTTGGCAGTTCAGTGATATACCTGCAGGTATTCTGGGAACCAGAGGTCCCACAGCCGTCTTTTGCCAGTCACTGCCACTGCCTGGGAGGCAACGTTTGCCTCAAGAGCTCTGCCGGCGTGTGGCTTCACTGCATGGCCTGCAGCAAGGCTGTGATTATGCAGAAAGGGCTGAGCAATCTGAATCCCCAGCTATGGGAGAAAGCAAGGCAGGAGAGGTGAGGGCAACCATCCCCAGGTCACCTTGGGAGGGAGCCGCAGGCCCAGGCCTGCCTCAGCCGATGATGGAGTGGGGACCCCCAGGCATCCATTACCTCCCTCTGTGTCTGTTTTCATCCCAGGGCACCTCTTCCCTGGCCCTCCGAGGTGTTGTTAGCTGTTGTGCTGCTTTCAGTCATGTGCAGATGTTGGTATGCAGTTCCTGGCTGGGGAAGGCTGGAAACTCCTAAGGCACAATTCACTGCAAAGAGGCATTTAAGAAGTACGGCCAGATAGCACCATCACCGTGATCGGGGGCTGCATCAGGCGCAATTTCCTTTCTAGGCACTTTTCAGCCTTGTTTCTCTGACACAGCTATGTAAGTGCCACAGAGTCCACTGAAAAAAAAAGGTGTTCTCACCGCTGTTACTGTCACTTGGTGGACATTTTGCATTTCGTTCCCTGGTCTCTCATTGCTAGGAGCTGGGCTGGAATGCTGCTGCTGCTGCTGCTGCCCCTTCTGCTGGCACGGTGAAATCTCTTTCAGGAAAAAATTCTGAAAATATTTTCCAAATTATGACTAAAGAGGTTTTTAAAATTTTAAAGGTTTCAAAATTAAACTATTTCTAGTCATTTGAATGGACACAAAATAGCTCAAATTAAATTGGGGGGGATGGGGAGGGAAGAAAATAAAAAAGTAGTGATTCCATCCTTGACCTTTTGAAATAACACCATTATTTCTTAAACTTGATCAATGGTGTCCATCCACCTCTCTCTGGCAGCTTCCCCGAGAACTCGGCTGTGGGGCGACCCCACCGCCGGTGCCGGTAGAGGGCGGGCACGACCCGCCGCTCCCGTGGGATCGAGCCGCCGCTCCCGCGGGATGCAGCCGCCCCCCTGGGGTGGGGGATGCCGGGAACCCCGCAGCTCTGCTCCCCGTTCCTGCCGAAACCGCAGAGTGACGTATACGTTATATATGTAACGGCCTCCAGCCAGAGAGGGATGCTCACTGTTGGCATTGCGTCTGGGGATATGGGGGTTTAAGCTACCTGGTCAGCCTGATCTTTGTCCCCGGGCATGTTTGGGGACTTCTCAGCTGAAAGTCAGATTTTCACGGCTGCATCCCATTCCCAGCACAGCAGAGCACTGGCCTCAGGCAGGGACCTCTGGCTGCTACCGTGGTACCAAAAAAATAACAGAGAGGGGAGCAGCCTACAGCTGGGACTTCACAGAGAGACAAGTTTGCTGTGTTCTCTTTTGCATCAGCTTTTGCTCCCTCTCTGCTTTCACTTACCTGCTGAAACCTGAGCTGCTGAGACGGATTCTCTTCTGCAACCAGCCTCCCTTCAGCAGAAGACCGCAGCGTAAAATGGCTTTACCTTCCCTGAAAGGCTCCTTTTTGCTGCCAGCGGGACTGGGAGAACTTTAACAGAAAGTGAAGCCCACTGTTTTATGACTGGTTTAGGCTGATGTCTCTGAATACTGGCTGGCATTACGTACAGGCCGAACCAGAAACACGAAGCTGCTAGAATTGCATGTGAGTAACACAAGGCATGCAAAGATTTACTTGTCATCTTAGCTAGGGAATACCCACTTAAAAATGTTGTACAGAAGATCATGCCTTTTTGCCAGAATGGATAATGAGACACTTTTTCTGCACATCCAAGAACCTAGAAAACCTAGGGGAAAACATTCCAGGGCATTTCTCTTTGGATTTGGCTTTTACTGTAACATTCAGAAGTTAACCACACAGCTAATAAAAGAATGTTCAGTAATTCATTTTTAATGATCATTTCCTGGGTGTGGTAAGTGGTTTTGTCGCTTTAAATTCTTATGCAAATAAAATCAAGCTAATCTTCTTAAATAGGTAGCTGTAGCTGTGTCAGCCTATTCTGAGCTGGCAGGAGAGCTGCATAATACTTGGAATTCTCTAAATTGTTCATGTCAGTGGGATATCAACAATCAGCACAATAATAATGATAATAGGCATGTGTTTGCTTGCAAAGAAATTATTGCATAACTAAGGGCCTCATTAAGGGTTTTCAATACCTCAGAAGAATGCCCCTAACTTTCTGGTTGTCTTCATCCTATTAATACCAACATCACAAAAGCCACTCCCCAAGAGACTTCTAACAAGCATGTTGATTTAATCACTGGTTAGTTAGGAAATTCAGATGCAGCAACATATTTGAAATGAATTAACAGCGCAGTTATTCCTGGAGTGCTTTGATTAACAGAGAAGAGTGCCTGCTTACGAGACTGCCATCTCTCCAAAATAATGCACTCTCTTTCCGTCTTTCTTGGATGCTTGCAATGATGCTCCTGATGTGATTCCAGTCACCCTGCAGAAGGGGTAGAGGAACAGTCATTGTTAAATGTAGCTCTTCTAGCAATTTCTACAAGATTCTGCTAAAAAAATGACCAGTAACAACTCAACCCCACCTCAGCAACACAGGAAACCAAATGACAGCTCTGTGGCATTTGGGCAAGATCACCTACATCAACAAGTCCAGGGCATCACAGTCACAGGCGTCCTGCAGTCTGACAAGATTCAGGCCACATTTGTGCCCTGTCCTCCCACAGCACGTGTCACAAAATGCTCCATCACCCAAAGCAATTGGAAAACCTTTGCCGGAAAACCTGCTGTGCCGTAGGGAA
>NW_009259318.1:779559-787304 GCF_000687185.1 Egretta garzetta | reverse complement strand
AGGGAAAGAACTGCAGAGATGAACAGCATGGCCAGATTTCCAAATCGCACACTTACAGAGATTTTACTGGGTGGAGATGCCCAGATGACAGGGCAATCTGAAGGATGCTGACAGCCCTGAGGATGCCTTATATGCTTCTGAGACTGGTATCTCTGCACACAGTCACAAAGTGGCTGTGTGATTACATGAGGCAGGCCTGAGACCTTCAGGGTTGGATCTGCTTTTCCAGTTGTGGGCCCAAAGCCTGGGTCTTTAGCATTTCTTAAGACAGCAGTGGATAATCTAGGAAGCCAACCACAACCCACACTGCAAAGCAAGGAAAACAAAAACAACACAACAATCCCTGCCAATGTGACCTAGGGCAAAATTCCTTCCTGACCCTAGATCTGGCGATTGGCTTAACACAAGTATGTGAGCCACACCTGCCCACAGGTACTTGAGAAATTTTCCTATACCACTACAAGCATAAGCATGCTTGTCCAGCCTCCTTTCTTCCAGCCAGGGCAACGCCAGTGCTTCAAAAGTGAAATTAAACTCTACGGGGCAGGTGATAAATCATAGCAGTTGTGAAGACGATTTCTTCCTAGTCCTCAGGCAGCCAGCAGAAGCACGAAGCGTGTGGCTCACACAGGATGAATACGGTACAGAAAATGGCAACCAAGTCACCCTCGAACCCCTTTTCCTCCCTTCCCCATCACAACCTTGAGGATAACAACAAATCAATCCCCACATACCCTAGCCATGTCCTGATGTCCTTCCCATTTGCACATACAAAGCAAAGGGTTGAAACAAAAATACCTGGCAGGGAAAGTAAAACAGCAATCTGGAAAGAGCCGACTGAGCCAGCACTATGCTAGCTACCTGTGAGCCCTAGTCCTGTGCCCCTAGCTTGACTTGCTCTGGCATCTTGTACCAGACCTCCTGTTGCAGCCATCAGTGGTCGTGGATGCAGCCACCTGGCATCTTCCCCACCTTGTTACGCTCCACACTCGGCCAGTGAAGCTGGTTGCTGCCCTACTCCCCTGGTTTACTCTGCTGAGGCATCCAGCCAGTGCTCTCCAAGTTATTCCTCACAAAGTTTTCATCCAGACTTTGTAGAGTCCAGCTGTTAGGTCTATTTTTACCTCCAAAGAGGCACAGTTTACACCAGGGCTGTGCTACGCAGCCAAAATAAAGACACCACAGCCCCTGCACTACAGGGAAAGCCTAGGCGGGGGGGCCTCTGCCTGCACTGTTGCTTTCAGCCAAAGACTTCACAGTTCTCCTCAGTACCTCAGTGCACCCTGTGCACTACCTCAGCTTTGTAGGCAGAAGCAACTCCAATGGCACAGAAGTCCTCAAAAGTCTTTTGCACAAATACTCCCAGATAAAACTTCTACCATCCTTTCTAAGGTTGCTGCCTTCACGACTCCTTGACTGTGGTATAGGCTGGGGCGGGCTTTACTGTAGACACATTAGACGCAATTTTTCTGTCCTTTCATATGCACTGTGTTCACTCCAACTTCGCATCCCAGCACAAGCATGTGAAAAAGCAGCATAACCACATGCAGCTGAAGTTTGGCCCACCCAGTCAGTTCCTCGCTCATGCCAATAGGAGCCAGCAGGCAGTTCCCACCACAGAGGGCATGGAGTTGGGTTTTCTCTACTTCTCAGCCTCTGCTCTACCAGCATCACTGAAGTGATTTCAGATAGGGCCAGATTCTCTTCCCTTTGAAGTCAAGAGCTAAACCGCTTTTGTCTTTGCTTCTGCACAGGTTCAGTCCCCATGAGATCTGTGGGATGTAGGCTCCTAAGAGTCCAAGTCACACGTGAAATTGGTACTTCAGTTGGCTGCTTTTGCAAGTTTCTGTCCACTGTCCCTCAGTTAAGGCTCTCTGGCTGTTGGCAGCTCATGGGGCAGACAATATGTAGCTCACTTACACCTTTGTTCCTTGTCCTTCTCCTCACCCTGAACTTGCCAAGGACTATGGAACAGCTAGCACAACCATAACTGTGTGGTAATTACTATAGGCATTGTACCACCAGCTAGGAACTTGCAATACAGCCGTTACACTAAAGGGTAACAACAAGAAGCATGTTAGTGTTTTGTCATTCTCTCAACTTTGGTTACCATATGTCTGAAGGTTATGCATAAATATCAGCCTCCCTGTGCTTTACAGAGTGAACCATGTTCACTCTGTAAATGGAAGCTATCCCAATCCCACTCTTTTATCTTAAATTAAAATGGTTGTATAGACATTAAAAACATGCAAAGCAGATAGGCAATCACATCAGTCTGTGATAACTGGAAGATCTGTGTTCCGCACTTCAAGACTATCAAGCTCTATTTTAAAAAAAAATAAATAAAAGGAAACTGGCTGCATGTTTGTTTTTAAACTTTTATTCTGACAGCCTAGGATAAGGTCAGGGCTGGAGGCAGGAGCAAGGCTGGGGAAAGAATTATGGTTAAGGATAAACACATCCGGGGCTTCAGAAGTGAAGCAAAATGAGCCCGTGCAGTTCTTGTTAGCTTATCAGGGATTTCTGCTGGTGATCTTGAATACACCAAAGAGACCACCTGGTTGGCAAATAGAAATTGGAACATATTATTAATGAAGCAGTAATTTTCATCTATCTTACAAACCAGGTTCTGTGTTATAGCAACAGGCAGGAAAATCATAACCTCCTGATCAGTGCAAGGGGGTTTGGGAAGCAGCCCCATGCTGATCATTGCGAGCAGGATATGAGGTGTTTGGACTCAATTCCACCTTGGCCGTGGACTTGCTGTGGAAACTGCATCAAGTCCCTCACCCAGGCTTCTGCTTTCCCCCCACCTTCGGCCTGGTTTTATTCAGTCTGAAAGCCTGGCAACAGCCACTGTCTCTTAACATGTGTCTTCTTCAGCACCTGGCATGACAGTGTGATTTCACAAGGAGACTCTACATCCTACAGAAAACACACAAAAGCTGTACTAAAAGAACATTGTTTACACTGTGATTATCTGTAACACTGTGGTCCAGCAGTAAACAAAAAGTGGGCAAAGTCATCTGCCAGGCAGGAACGGAGATAGACTCTGCCTCATCTAGACACAGATGAGCATCCCTGCCATCCCTTTACCCCCATTTCCACTGCCTGGACAATCAGGATCTGTCACTTCTTCACTTTCAGACACGTGGCTGTGCCAGTTCAGTAAGACTGGTTTTGTACCTAGCTCCCTTGGATTTATTTCGAGGTAAAATCCTGAAAATTCTGCTCTGTCAGAATCCTGCTTATCAGTCTTACCAGGGAAGAGATTTACACCCAGAATACCTAGGACTGCAGCATCCATCTCAAAGGTTTTGTGTTTGGAACCACCTAAGTTCAGCATCAGCAGAAATAGACTTCAGACCTAGCAGCTCAGGAATGGTTTCTGCATGCTGTGTCAGTAGGCCTAGGATGGAAACCCAAGGCCAGCTGCCTCTGTAAGAAGCTACCACCAGATATTCCCAAAGGAACATCACTATGAAGTGAAGTTTCATATGGCTCTGGAGGAGCACAAGTGTCTGTGTTCAGTCAGTGGTATCATGGGAGATTCCAGGATTTTCCTGACAACCATGGAGAAAAAACAAAAGGATTTTTAAAGCCATTTCTATACCAGCTAAATCTATGTGAGATTCCATAGGATACAACAGGGTTTCCCATGTCAAAATGTCCCTCTGGTAGATTTCAAAGATCCACCATAAGAAAGGAAAATACAGATACATGTCATCATTGCTCCACCCTGTAACATTGGCAACAATAGCAGCAATGTTGTGCTCTGAAAACATACTCGGCAAGGTCAACAGAGCCAATTTGGAGCTGACAGTGTTACTCCATTGAAGCCAGTGGAGTTATTTCTGTGTGAGAGGAGAAACCAGCCAGTATTTTGTCCTGTGGAGCTGAGGCACCGCCAAGAACACCACTGTCTCCTGCTTTCTCTGCAGGACCACAGGTAAGATTGCAGTGGCAACAGCAGCCATGCTGAAACTAAACCCAAATACTTAGATTTGGCAACAGAGAAAAATAACACGTCTCAAAGATAATGCCTGTGATGAAGTCTTCAGCAGCTCAGTCTTTCAGACACTGCACGAATAGCAAGTTATCAACTTAGTGCCTTACGCAGTGAGATGTTTCTAAGATAATGTCTTCTTAGAAAGAGATCAAATGCGAACCTGTTTTGCACGGCTGTGTTTTGTACCAGTGCTTCCAGAATTCTGCAGCTCTTTCTTCTTCATTTTGCTCCAGATCGTACAGATGAGCATCTCACATCAGGTGCTTCTTAGAGGCCCTTTTAATAGGAGCAGGATATTTGAGGCATCAAAGTGTATCCCATGGAAGTTGAGGATTAGGCCATAGAGCAGTTTATGTTATATGTCCTAAAGGACCAATAGTATTTTGTTTTGTCTGTGCACTTCACTATGAAATGATGCGCCGCTCCACCAAATTTTGGCAATCGTTTGCCTTAATCTTGTTCTCCTATACTGTCACACCGCACGTGTTTTATGCTAGGATGCTGTATTACACTCATCATCTCCTGATGCAACAAGTACGTGGGAGCAAGAACAACATGATGTGAGAGACTAAACATCAAGGATTCGGTATCTGGTCTTTTCAAACACGAGGTCTGCATAATCAGTTGGTTGACTCTGAACTTCACTCTTTGCATTGCACACAGTTCAAAGCAGGAAAACCACAATCCCTCCGGATCACTAAAGGACTGCCCTGGAGAATTTCTCTTTTCCCCTTATGCAGCATGTTAAGCTTCTGGCTTTTGCCCTGCCAGACCAGCGGCTGGTGAATAGTTATGGTAATTTTTGTGGCTGATGAGTTATTCTGTGGAAGAATTCTTGTACTGTTACTATTATTTATTATTTGTTGAGTGCTGGCAACATGCTTCCATCCTGAAAGAGAGACTTTACATGGGGAAGCTTCTTTATCTGAATATGCACATGAATACATGCCTGAAAATATGCCCTCACTTCTACCTCAGATTCCAGTGAGTCGTCATTTCTGTGTGTTTCTGCATGAAGTGTCCCTACAGGAGTGATGCCTGGATGGAGAGACAGCCCAAGATGGTACGCATGGACTTGATCAAGAACATTAGTGTCTATCTTCTGGAATGAGTGCTCTCATGTGGGAGAAGCTCGTCAGACCAGCCTCCTCCAGCTGTGCAGAGCAGCCCCAAACAGGAGCCACATTTTGTGCAGTCATGGCTGACTGCATGCCAGATGTAGCCACTCTGCCCATCTCCAGGCCCACGCCAAGAGCAATGGCAATCCCATTGTGAGCGTGTCTCAGAGGAGATGCAACGGTCCCAGGGCACTTGGAGACTAATATGAGGAACGGTGGGAATTGGAACAGCTCTTACCAGCACAAGCTTCAGATTACCCCTGCTGTAATTTTAGAGTACTGTGCTCAAAACCATGTGTACCCCACGGAGAAGACCAGACGTTATTCATGACAGAGCTCCCTTGATCCTTCTGGTCTTGGGAGTGACAGCCTAAAAGCTCTGGGGCAGCTCTCTCTAAAACCAAACTGGAATCCAGTATGAACATGAATAATACAAGCTGCACATTAGCCTCTATTATTTATTTTTATATTGAAGTACATTTATCTTAGCCTTTCCCTAAACATCCTCAGCAGTCTTCCACCGAAGTGGGAAGAGCAGCACAAGGAATACCACAAATACCAAGGTAATGTTATCTGTTTTTTCTAAAGTGAACTTGGCAGATTTTGAAAGGACACCCACTGTGGCAAATTCCAGGCTTCAGTAAAACCTTTTGATAATGAAAATATGGAATCTCAGATATCGATAATGGAGGCCAGATTCTGCGTTTTGTTGTGGCCTTTTCAGACTAGGGCAGAAAATGAACCATGCAGTTTTGCAGCAAGGGAGTGGTGAGAGAGAAGCTCAGGGACATGCCCTGCCCTGCAGCTCCCAAAACAAGGGGCACACCAGGGAGGTGTGGAGATGTGATGGGAATGTGCAATTTCAGCTGGTGAAATGGCTCATGAAGGACTGGTACAAATTAGCTAGGGATGCACCACTAATATTTTCTCGTTGCACTGCCACCTCACCCAAGCCCCGTCGTTTCCAACTGGGCAATACATGGGCATTGGGCTGGATGGAGAATCTACCACCTGAACTGCTAATTACATGTTTCAGAAAAATTTCAGCTGTGTTAATTCTACCACTTATTCTCATGGTAGGGATACTTGTGAATACTTGCTCCCTCCTTTGCAGGCAAACGGATGCAAATGCAGCAGAGAAAATTTAGGCAGAAGACTGGAGAAAATCTACTGAATGATGAGACGTATTTGCCTGCTGCGTAGTGTCAGCGTAGAAAGAAGATGCTGCATTTGAATCACCAGGGACTTCAGTATGCAAAGCCCTAGAGCCCATGCGGGGGCAAACCAGTCCTGCCTCAACTGGAAGTGGACAGTCACGCCGTGTGCCCTGGCCAATTTTTCTCGCCCAGAGCACAGCATGTAGAGAGCTCTGAGGAAGAAACCTCTGTCTCTTTTTGTAGACAAGGGCTATTGTATGCGTGCTGAAAGTAGGCTGTGTTTGAGTTGGCTGGAGATAAACCGGTCCCTTTGCATCCCTCGGCGTGTTTGTTTTCACCTCTACCTAGCCACGGGTACCATAGCGAATGTTTCTAAACAGCAGATTATCAGAAAGCACGAGGTGAGGTTGCAGCCAGACTGCGGTTTCTTCTCTCTCTCTTTGAGGCAGAGAGCATTTGTAACCACTTTCCTGTCTTCACAGAGCTGCTGATGACTGCATCTTCTTGGAATTTGCTTGCTCGTGCTGGCGCACAGCGGCAGGCACCACCACCACAGCCGCCGGGGGCTCGCAGATTGCCTCTCTTCTCCCGTGGCTCGCTGGGGTCACTCTGGTTTCTGCTTCCAGGGAAGGGGATTCCAGTGGCGTGTGTGTGATCTAGCTCCAGCTAAACTCACGGCAGATAGCCGAGCCCAAGGGGGGTGGGAGGAAGTGGGAGTGAAGAGGAGATTAACTCCGCTTGAAGCCCGGAGAAGCGCTGAACCACGCTGCAGCAGCTGACGGGCGGCAGGGTGGGTGTGGGATATTTGGCCCTTACCTCTCCACATCAAAGCTCTCGAGAAAAAAACCAGCATCCCGAGAATAAGGGAGGGTAATTCAACAGTGTCGCAGTGCCTTTCCTACAGAGAGCCATCGCTTCTAACAAAAGGCAGCTGACCAGGGCAAGGGCCATCTGAATGCAGCTTCAGGAAGATGTCTTGGGGTTGAACTTCCCATGAAATCATTGTGTGGCCTCAGAGGTGCTTGGCTCCTCGACCTCTCCCCCGCAGGGGGTGGTCTCGGACTCAGGCGGGAGCAGCAGCATTGCAGTGGACACGTGGAAAGTCTGGCTCTGGCCATCAGCACTCCAGGTCAGGTCTCAGCGGGGATGAGTCTTTAGCCCCATTGGCAGGAGGGCTTTCCCATTTCACTCCAGGTGGGGATTTGGCTCACCTGCTGCAGTATCCATTCAGTAAAGCCGCATAACCTCTATTTGGAAAAGCGTGTCCTGAGGAGTTCCCTGGTTTTGGATGAATTCTGTCTCGCCTCAAATCTGTCTATCTGTCTCGCTAATCTTGCCTCCCGGGATGTAGCTCTCTCTATCACTGCTTCCATCTAAAGCTGGTCTAACCATAGCCCTTTCTTTTTTTTTTTTTTTTTCTTTTCTTTTTTTTTTTTTTCCCTGTTTACTTTTTTCTAATTA
>NW_009259318.1:763371-779351 GCF_000687185.1 Egretta garzetta | reverse complement strand
TTTTTTTTTTTTTTTTTTTTTTTTTTTTTTTTCTTTTCCTTTTTTTTTTTTGACCAGTTTAATTATATCCAATTAGAAATATGTGTGCTTGCGCTGCTGCTGCGCGCTGGTGGGAAGCTGCTGGTGGGAAGGCGCAGGCTGTTGATGTCCAGAGCAGAAGTTAGGAGGCTGGGCGCTGCGGGCCACCTTTTGCAGCTCCTCCTGACCGGGCTGCCCGTGTGGTCTCCTCGCGGGCTCTGTAATGTCTGGCGCAGCCCACAGACTCTGAAGAGCAGCAGCTTGCGGTAGTGAAACGCCTGCTCGGTTTTGCTCAGGCCTGCTCAGCCTTTAAAGTGTTTTTTGCTTCTTCACACTATCTCTTTAAGCACAAGCGCCAGGGTGAGCACCAGCGTCCTCTCACTAACCTGTTAGCTGTTTCAGCCTGACGCTTTCAGGGAGGGAGTGTGTGAAATCTGGGTGCCCCTGTCTCTCTGGGTGATGACAGCCCCTACCCTGGGCCAGCATCCTTGCTTGAAGAACTGTGTGAAAGTCAGATCTAGGATCTGATCCATTGACAGATAAACCTAGGGTGGTAAATGATTTGATTCCAGCCAGGTTAGTTTCCCCATTCAGCTGACCCTGTTGCAGCTAGAGATCTTGCAGAGCTACAGCACGGGCAGTGGGAATAGGCAACCAGTGCCAAGGGAAAGAAGGAGAGGACCACCACTTTTAATGGCTTCCTAGCTAAAAGCAGTTCTACTTCAGCTGCGGACACCGCATCCTTGCTATCGCCTTCATTCTGAATACCCTGAGTCCCAAATCCTGCTTCCACTTTCCACACAGTCCAGTCTGTCCTATCCCATCCAAGCACTCTATATGGCTGACGTTCCTCTGGGTTTGGACCTTCCTCCTCACCTTAGAACTTGACTCCTGATGTTCACGTCCATACTTTTCCCAGTGAATTACTCCCTGACAGTCAAAGATCACCATGGCTGACACAATTAATTGAAGCTGCAGCGGCCAAATTTTCTGCTGTTCTCTACCAAAAACATCCCCAGACATTTAGGACAAGAGAATACTTGGTCCTACTGTACCAAGGTAGAGGACAATATGAGCAATTAATGGCAAGAAATGAAAAAGGAGAATAAGATTAAAAAAAAAAACCCAAACCCCAGGATATTGGGCTAAACACAGGTCTACTGCAATAAGATAGTGCCTGTGTCTCCATCAGTACATACTGATGACATATATTGCTGATAAGCGCAACAGGGAAACCAAGATGTAGCCCTGAACAGCACGTGGGAACTTTCAGCTTTCGCATTCTCCAAGCAGTTTTACAAGTTTGACGTCTTTGAACACTCAGGGCCTGATCCAAAGCCCCATGAAGTCAACAGGAGGAATGCCAATGATTTCAGAGCTTCTTGGATCTTGCTTGCCTGCCCTGACCCCTGAAGGAGAAGGGGAGGCAGAGTTGTTAGGGGAAAAACAATTCTCATGCTTCAAGAATTTTTTCTGGATTCCTCGGGGCGTGTCAGGCTCGCAGCATGCCAGCAGCTGGAAAGTGCACACTCTGAGTGCTCTCCTTTGCCATGACCTCCCATTGCTAATCGGATGAATAAAGGACCTTCGCTTCATCTGACTTACTCTGTAATGCTATTGGTGCAAGCCTTGAATACCCCTCTTGAATTTTAAAGTCATTGATGCATGGATTTTGCCCAAAGTGCTCTCAGCCTGGGAAAAAATGGTGCTGTCCACTAGAGCGAAACACTGTGATCTCTTTAGAGAAGTACCTTTAGGTCTTGAGAAGTGGAGTGAGGAAAGGAGGCATCCACTGCAAATCCTCTTTTTACTCCATTACAGCCTTAAGCCTCAGTTCAGAATGATGGAAATCTGTCTGCCTGTTTTAGGGGCAGAGCCCAATTCTGGATCATCAAAGGCAATCCCCAAGTTTGCAGCCTGCTTGCACTAGAAACCTCTTGAGATTTTTGTTAGCGTACATGATCTCCACTACCACAAGCAGCAAGTAAAAAAAAATACATTTCTAAGAGTCTGAGACAGAAAGGAAAAGTACAAATTAAACGTAAAAACTGTTAACTGGTCAAAATGTCAGACAGATATATATCCTTAGCACATCAAAGACCGCAATACCCTGGAAGGCAACAACCACCCCAATTCTATTTAACCTCCACTGGGTAAGGAGAGGAATTCAGGTGTGACTTATGCGGGTGAGTTAAAGCACAAGCCAAGGGCTGTTCCAGACTCTGAATAAAGTGATCAGTGAAGGCACAAGTGCTGGAGGAGGGGCACACAAAAACTGCCCACAGCCTCACTGGGTTTTCAGAGGCGGGTGCTGGTTCTTTCTGAACTCCAGGATCATTCAGAGCAGGGACAAGAGGTTGGGAGCATTTAACAGCTTCCTGATTATCCTCTTGAATCCTTTTCAAAGGGCTTGTCTCCTAAGGACTGCTCTAATCTATAGCCAGAGCACAGGAGGTATAGCTAAAGGATACTAACGGATGCCCAGGACAGATAAACTAAAGAAAAAGAGAGGAATTTCAGTTGCGGAATTTGTCAACAGCTGAGAACGGAGTTAGGTGTAAAGCCTCCTCAGGCCAGATTGAACCCCTCTGACACAGCATGGGTGTCTGCACGTGAGCAGGAGGCACACATGGTCAGCGCTGCCTTTTGGTGGGTGTTTGGCACTCTCTGCATTTGTTCTTGCTGCAATCCTTCCATGCATGCCTTCCAGTTTAGAGCAAGAGAAGGGAATGGACCCGTGTGAGACCATATGCCCGTGTGAACACAGGCAGGGGCTAAACCCCACCTGACCACATATACCAATACCACTCATACCAATAAATACCAGCAACAACACAGCGAGCAGGATCAGACAGCGCCGGCCCCACCACGTGCAGGCGTGCTGGTGGCCCTGAGTAAAGCAAGGATAAGAGTGTGTCAAAACCTGAGTCTACAGCCGGAGGGAAACGGCTAACCAGCAGAAACAGGGACTGTGGGGTGTGAAAGTGACACTCTGCTGGTGTGTGCCTGCGTGTGTAATCCATTGCACAGGTGTAGCCTGCTCTGGGGGGGGTGTGTGTGTGTGCACGCGCATGAGATATGCCTGAGCCTTCAGCATTTTGAATGACTTTTTTCTGCTTTTGCCAGCATGGGAAGGCTGCCTCCCACTGTTCACCACACCTCTCCCCCCTCTCTTGCTGTCCAGAGCGATGCTGCTAACGTTTCAGCTGCATCCATCTAACCCATGCGAATATTTAAAGCTGTTAAATTGATGGGCTGAGTAAATAGGATTAGCTCCGTGTGCCCAAGGGGGGAGCTCCACTGCTTGCACAGACTGATAGGAAGACAAGGGGGAAGGCTGACGAGGAGAAGATTGCTTTCAAGCCGACAAGAATATGCTATATGGGAGGTACACAGATAGCTTCCAATCTGCCGGTGATTGGATTAGACATGCTCTTAAATGTGAAGTGCCTATACAAGTCTGGAGCTTAGCTGGTGCCGGTCTGCTGAGAACCTGCCGAGGTGCTCCCCAAGGATTGCTGCCACCCCAGCAGGCCCTGGAGACGTCTGACTGTCAGGGGGCAGAAAGCCCCCGCTGCTGGGCCCTGTCTAGCCCACCATCCCAGGCATCAGATCTTTAACCCGCTCCGGGTGAAAGCTGAGATCCTTTGCCTCCATCTGTTCACATGAGATGGCTTTACAATTGCCCCTGTAACCTACCAAAGGAAAGCGTGAAGTGATCTCTCACTGCCTGGTGGAAGGAAATCTCTCCCTGCCTCCATCACCCCCTCCTCTTTTTTTTCTTCCAGATGAAGAATCCAAACGTCTTTCATGGTCTGTTTAAAATATAAAGTGGGTTCTTGACACATTTTTTTGAAGCCATGCTTGTCTGGGTGTTGATTATTGTCACTAACAGTGAAGTGCGCCAAATGCTTCCCTCTTTCCCCAAGCTGTGATAGTATCTCCAAGTACTTTGGCTGCCTTTTTATGAAGTCAATTTCAGAACCAGAACACTAATGAAAAAGTTACACCTGGCCTATTATGTAGGATAGTGATGAATGGCACTGGGCGAGACCTTTCTTAGGTTTATAGAAAAATAGCTCCAAATATTTTTAATTGGAGTAGAAAGAAATCTGAGCAAAAATATTTTGGTTGCTGAGCAGAGAAAAAATGAAATTAATTTTCCAGCTGCAAATCTTTTGCACAGTGTGCAGTTGTGATAACTGGGGCTTATTACATGGATATTATCCTTTACTTATTTTCTAGTCAGAGGGAAAATATTGGTGAGGAAAACCCTTGTTAAACACCTATTTTGACAGTGATTAGGCAGCACTCTGATGTCCATGTGCTCACTCTTAATTAAACACTGTCCTTGTTGTTGAAACAAATGCTTGCCCTGATATTCTATAAGGGTAAGAGTTATACATCTTTATTTTCTTTTTTCCTTGTTTTTGTTTATTCTGGCTGGAAATAACAGTATCTCGCCTGTGAGGTCTAAGCTGCAACAATAATATGGATTAATAGAAATAGCTGAGAAAAATAGAGGAACGACCATGACCTCTGTAGCCCATTGAAAAAATTACTCCTGTTTTAGCCAGGGAGAAAAAGGAGCAAAGATGTGATTTCACCTCCAGAAGTCAGTTGTGGAGCCTGAAGCCAAGTCCAGGTGTCAGTACTGACTCCTAACCTGCTGCTGCTGTAGTTACTTATCCTGGATTATGGGCAGGTAAAAGCGTGAGGCAGGAGTAGAGCAATGCCTTACAGGCACAGCCAAAATTGAAGTGAAGCATTTCTCTCTGCAGGTAAGGGCTGGGCTTCCTTATCATCACTCAGAAGCTGACTGAGAAATACATCTAGACTTTACGGAGACATTCATGTCAGAATAATATCTAGCTGTGTATATAACATGCATGGTACCAGTAAATAAAATAATAAAGAGAATGCAAGAACTTTCAAACATGATGAAGTTTCTTCACCATATCATGGTAAACCCCATGACATGAGGAGAGAAAAAGTTGGACAGGGTTCCTCCCTGGCCAAGTTTGATTTTGCTGCCCTAAGGATGAAGGGCTCAGGCTGGCACACAGCCAGGCTGCTTCTGACACTGGGAAGAGAGGAGAGGGAAAGCAGAAAGGGAGATGCGAGTTAGTGAAGCCCAACCTCCCACCCCGGCAGCAGCCACTACCTTGTCCTTTGCCCTCAGCAACAGCAGCAGCAGAGGCAATCCTGGTTGTTTCATATCAGCAAAGTGGGCAGCAAGGTTACAGCTATTTTGCACACATGCCTTGCACACCCCAGCTTGTAGCCCTGTGTAAGAACCTGCTTTGCCTGTGCCTGGGAGTGCCTCATGGGGCACCCCTGTTTGAAGGTCTGCATGTTAATGCGGTGGGAAAACAAGTCCTGAGCCAAATATCTCATCTTGGTGACACAAGGGAAGCCTTGTGTTGCTCCTTGTCTCCGCAGCTAATGAAGCCTGCCCCAGAAATTACTTTGCATGGAGTGACAAATGCACCTTTTTAAACGAATCGGTAATACAAAAAAAGGAATGGGGAAGGACGTTCTTCTGAGCCCTCATCCCACACCCTGTGTGCAGATCCTTCCACTGGCATCCACTGGTATTAGACGTCCTGTTTCTCCCCAGCCCACATGAACACTCGGACCTCCCTGGGTTCCTGTACTGGAACAGAAGGGCAGGGAGCACCAATGCATGAATCAACATGGGGACTTGATTCTCATCACAAGTCAGCTTCAGAGCAGCAGAACTGGGCTCAGCTCATCACTTGCTCCTGCCTCATGGTTGAACACCTAAAAGATGAATCTGACCTACCATTTTTTTGATTCCCCAGATGTTGGCATCTGCTGATATCATACTTGAGGCCCATTGCTCACCATAACAGCAGGTTGAATCCAGCTGCCTCATGGTCACTGGTAGACTGATGCTAACATCATTGGCAAGAGTGCGTCCCAAGTGGTTTCTCTGCTTCTGAGAACATGAATTATCTCCCCACTAATTTAGGAGCTGTGGTGATGACATGTTTGGTCGCGCTGTTTTCCCGTTAGGCATGGGGGTATCTTGAGTGGGACTGATTGCATTATCTTGTGCTGGAAATTGAATGCAGCCATCTAAGCACTCCTCCTCCTGTCCTGGGGGCTTGTGTATATCTGATAACTACTGCTGTTTCTCTTCATTTTCTTCCTTTGGCTTCTGCTCAAGTAATTTCTCAGTCGCCACCTTCATTCCATTTCTCTGGCAGTCTCCTCCATTTACACACATCAGGTGCATTTACTCCCTTCTAATTCAGCACCTCTAGCCATACAATTGTGGCCAAATTCCCAAACTGCTCACATTATGTTGTCCTTCGAAGCACATCTGGGCATCAAAAGAGGCCGCTCGTCAGAACCTGATCACTGGGAGAAGCTTTAGACTGTCTACCCTCCAGGGAAGAGGAAGACGGGAGCAGCACCCCAGCTTACTCAGCTGAGGATCAGCTCTCACCCTCAGGCTCTAGAGCTGTGTCCAGTGCCCTTGAACATCAGGCTTTTTCAAAACTTCTGTCCAGCAGGCAATGACACCCTTCACCTTCTTTTTGTGGCAAACAGCTGGATATTAACATCCACTCTTTGCATGAGATGAAATTCCCTTCCTTCCTCACCTTTCTACCAAGTTTAATTTTAACTGATATGCCAATGGAACTGAATGCAGAAAATTGATACTTTCTGTACAAACTTGTGTTTCTAAGCGCTCCCTATTCATCTTTAATCTTCGTCAGACTTGTTTGTGGATGCGTGTACCCAGGCATTCCTATGTGGCCATCAATTCCTCCTTCTGATCAGTCCAACCCCTCTGCAACAGATACATCAGTCTACAGTAGGCAGAGGTGCATGTCTGCACAACAGGACTGCTTCCCCAAATGACTGCAGTCTTAATTCCTGTTTGTGCTTCCTGCCACCATCTATAGACTACCTACTTCTTTGTGGAGACTGAAACTACCGAATGCTCTACTATTTCAAAGGCAACCTTCTGACTCCAGTCTCCTCCTCTCCCTCCATGCAGCCTTCAGCTTCTTCTGTCTTAGCAGTGTTTCCATTTCTTTGCTTGAATAGCACCAAAAGGACCTCGGAAGTCCCCTGAGCTGACTCCATTTCTTTTCCTTTTCTGGCCTCATTAAAGCTGTTCTTGATTTTATCACTTCTTCCTGCACTTGTGCACTTGAATGTTATGTAATTAGATCAGATAACCTATTCAAACAAAGTAAAAGGAAATTAGAGATGGAAAGGCTTCTTTAGATTGATGAGACAAGCCCCACTCCCTTGGGAAGATGGCAAGAAGGGAACATGCACTCCTAACTCACCCAAGTGGAGTGGTGTTCATTTCTCTCTTGAGAATAAGTGCCAGTCTAATGGACTGGAAGCACTCCCTGATACTTTACCTAACACTTCCACTGCTTAATTCTTTGGAACACACTTTGGTTTGCTCTTCGCCACAAAGGGTCATTTACCCTCTAAAAATACTTGTTCACATCTACAGCCATCATTATTCACTTGAGCTTTACAGTCCCTAACAACAACAATGAAATCCTCCCACTGGCTTCAGTGGTCTTTTTGTTGGTTTCTTACCCTTTCCTCCCAAACAGAGGACTATTATCACATCTTTCTAAGGCACCTCTCTCCCTCTCTCAAATGTACCTATGCAATTTGCTCCAAGGAGAATCAGATTCCCGAATCCACTGCAGTGATTTGTCTCTATTGCTACAAGGCCCTCCATGAGGTGAAACATCCTTGGTTCCTCCCATGGAAAGCTTTCCTGCCATGGGGGAACACTTGAGACACCCCACGAACTCACCTCCGTGCTCCACAACTTACATCATCATCATGAATGCCTGTGAAACTACCTGCTTCAATTGCAAATGATCTTTTTGGAAAGGAATTCAAGATTGGGGGGGTGAGAGGGACAGTCAAAGGAATTGTTCCCTTAATTATCCTTCTGGCCCTGGCAGCCCAGGGAGTGGCTTGTACTAAGCCACAGCCCACGTGTACAGTTGGCAACAATGCTGTGGATTTGCAGGATTACATCTAGATTTCTGCTTGTTGTTCAAACACCCTCCAGAGCACTTCACTGTGGGCCTCCTTGGCTCTTTGAGACTGCTTAGAGTGATAAGGATAACGCTACACAGAAACAAAACTGCGTCCAACCACATGACAATCGACAGCAGAACTACTGTCTCTTTGGAAATGAAGGCAGCTAATAAATCTACTGAAGTTTAATGCTGATGAGCAGACACAAGAGACATCTGGGGATAGACAAGACCTCATGGACATTAGGCTGGTTGCTCTGGTAAGAAGCCATCCTGGCCATTGGCCTCACCGAACAGCAGTGTATTAGCATGATATGAAGCTAACATATCAGAGAGTTGAGAATAAAGGATTTTTGGGTTAATATAAACTTACACATCGACTCCTGTCATCTTTCCCCTTGTTACATTTACTTACCTGTGTAATAAGCATAATATTTATCTTCCTTATCCCATCACTGTGATGTTTCATTGGATGGTGTCTGCACAATGTTATGAAGCTGCTAAATATTGTATGATGGAAGTGGGAGATGGTAAAATGCCATTGAGATCAAAGAGAAGAACAAGTGACCAGACACAGCAGCAGTAAACTGGCATAAGGTAACTGCTGATTCATGCCTGCTGAAAATCTAACTTCAATGAACCAAAGGTGAAGAGCAGCAGAGGAGGAATAAGGGAAAGTAGGAGTCCTTCAAGAGGAAGAGATGGCCACATTCAGGTGAACTGAATGTGAAAGAATGAGAATAAACAGGATGTTAATTTACCAGGAAAAGAAAAGAGGAAAATAAATAAACAAATGGAGAGAAAGAAGAAAAAAAACCCCTCAAGCTTCAGAAAACTAGTAGGAGATAGCAAGGAGAGCTTAGAAACAGAAGACACAAGAGGAATGAGGAAATGAGGGAAAGCAGGAAGCTACAAAAGAACAGTTCAGATTGCTGGTCCTTCAGAGCAGGAATCATAGAAGTATTTAGGTTGGAAAAGACCCTTAAGATCATCGAGTCCAAAACTAGAATTATTTTGCGTTGTCTTTTTACAGTGCCTTATACATCTGTGTCATGTTCTGAGATGGCTCTCCAATACTAACACAATGCAAAAAAAGTAATAATTGGCCACAAACATTCAGTAGATGCATCACCTGATTATAATCACTGTCAGAATAATACTTAGGGTAATTTACCTTATTTAAACATGTTATTTTTGGTCCCTAACAGCTCATCAGTAGTCATTGATGCTGAAAAAGATCTCGAAAGACTGTTTCAATCTCTGTTAAATATTTATCATGTAGACACACTAAATTAGAGAAAAAGCTGAAATGCCTTCAGAATACGACCTTCTACTTAACAGGAACCAATAGATTCAAAGCATATTTGGTGCAATTTTCTCTTTAAACTTCTGGATTTCTTGCAATGATGGTGATAACACTACATAAATACTGCAATAGGTTTTTACCATATTTACTGAGAAAAGGAAGTAACACATCATGGAGAGCTGTACCACTCTGGAAGTGTTTGCTTTCAGTGAGCATTCCAGAGACCATATCTTACTTTCTCCAGTGTTAACCAATTTCAAAGACATCTAGATAAGACTCTGGATTTATGGAAGGACACACACATTAAGGATTAGCAAGTTTTTGCTTAATTTTAAAAAGCCACCTAGAAGGCTAAATTCAACTGACAACACTAGCGTAATTCTAATGCAGCTCCCACTAGGCTCATATTAACACTGGCGGAAAAAAGGGCAGAATTAAGACAATATTAAACATTTTTCAAGATTCCATTCTGCAGGATTCAGAAGAACAGAAGAATGTGACTTCCTCAGACACCTACACCTATCCGCCTGCAGACATTCCAGGTATTAAGAAAAGCTGTGGGGCCAAATTTGTGAAGGTACTTAATCCCATCAGTTTCAGTAGGAGTCAAGCATTGCTGCTGCTAAAAATCTGGACTCAAGCTATTCAGACTTTGGGCCCTTTACTCAGGTGGTTGTTCTTTTAACAGTAATTCAAATATAGCATCAGAACAAGTTGGTTTCTCTTTTTCTTAGGCTTTGACCCGCCAAGCAATTAGTCATGAGTCACCATTAAGAAGGAATATATATCTATTACTTACAATAGTAACAGTCATAGAACATGTTTTTATGGCATCTTCCATTCAAAGAGCTTTTCCATTATCCAGCACCAGCACCCGGAGAATGAACATTTTTCACATTTTGTAGCTAAGAAAACTGACACCTAGGAGGATTAAATGACTGCTGTAAGATCCACAGAGTACTTAATACAGGTAGGGATGTCTTGGACACATGAATTTGCTCATTGCAATCCCAGACAAGCACGTCCTAAAATTCCTTCCCTGAAACTCATTAAGCACCATCTTAACTAAACATCCTGCTTAGACCTTTCTGCCCCCATGCCTCCAGTTTGGCTGAGCCTAAAACTGTAGTTTACATGTATTTATATAGGGCTTAGCTTAAGCACAAAAGTAAATGGGTTGCTGAGCTGGGTTTCAGGTTTCCTGCCACGTATTTGGGGATGTTTAGCATGCAAGCAAAAGTACCTCTGCTTTGCTCAGAAATGCAGCTTCCCAGAGGTGACCTCAGGATGTGGCATTGCTCTCCACTGTCCAGACCAGCCGGTTCAAAGGCAAGAGGCACAACAGAGCTTTGCTGAGTCCCCCCTGATGTTGTTGAGTCACCCTTGGCTAGCTGTGTGGATCCCTGCCAGCTGGCCACCTGAACTGCTCGGGTGCTCTCCTAGCCAGGCACTGCTGCCTCCTGCATCTCAGCCTTTGCATTCCACACCGCTTGCAAGCACGTGAATAACGCATGGCATTCCTCTGGTTGTTCCTCCCTGGCCTCCCCGCTTTGCTGGAACTGAAAGAAAGTCTTTCCCGTAAGAGGAAATCCTTGGAGATCCTAGTAGAAGTTCCCTTGGCTGGGTGCTGTTAGGAATAAAGGGGCTGAGTGGTATTTCCATTCCTGGCAGGGCCCCAGACTTGCACAACATAAAGCAAGTCACTTGACCTTTCCATACCTTATTTCCCCTTTGGGTGAACTGAAAGACATAGTATCTCATGTTAGTACTGGGAATGCTGTGGTGAAATACCAGGGCAGAGCTTCAGGCTCCTCTGAAGGCTGCCACTGATACACAAGCTGCTTCCCATACCATGGGCTATGAAAGACCCACATTTCTCAGGAGTAGCGTACTGCCCTCCCAGGATTTCTGGGAAATCGTTCTGGTGCAAAAACTGGAAAAACAGAGATCAGAACTTGGTCCAATGTGTTTCCTCTTCCATCTCCTGAGTTGGTGTTAAACAGCAGCGCTACAGATTGTTCTGTCTTGTCACTGCTGGAGTCCTGATGGTATTTATCTTAAAGAATGGATATATACCCATTCCCCATCAGCAATGCAACTCCCAGGGCAGATTTTTAAAGGTATTCCAGCTACCTACATGTGCCTAAATGTACCTTCAAAATCCTCTGCTTTTCATGTGCACCCCGACTTCATTTAAGTATTCAAGTTCATGATATACTTGAGTCTCCGGCTAAACAAGGAACCCATGGCTCCTCACAAGCCCTACTCAGGTGTGGTATTCGGCTGCCTTTTACAGATCTGTCCATCTCCTCCTCCTCACCTCCTCTCTTGCCTCTTCATGTAAAGCCCCACATTGCATTTATTTCCTTTTGCCATAGCACAGTGGTAGCTCATGTCTATTTTGCCCTTACCGCCCTGGATTCCCTCAGCATTGATTGCATTCCAAATTCCACCCTCCTGCTGAGCAGTGAGATTTCTGAATATTTTTTCCCAGATGTGTGAGAAGCTTCTTTTTGACTAACCAGATTTCCAGTTCCCGCTGTACTATCTGTCCATCCCCACCACTGTGCAGATTGTATAATCTGCCAAAATTTTCATCTTCTTACTCATATCAGCTAGCAATTACTTGCAGAAGTTTCAGTAGCTGAAGCTGTCCTTGCATACCCATTCTGCACTGTAAGAGGCACCAGCATAGCCGGGTACATTAGTACTGCTTATCCTCACACACATCTCTTTACATACAACCAACTTTAACAGCAGTCCATCTCCGACCCCCATCAGACTCAGGCATGCTCCAAGTACTACCCCTTGCACAACAATTTTCAGTTCCCTGTATGCATCTGACTACCCAGCTAGGCTGAATTTGGTTTTCGTGTTGTTTGTGATACAAACTCCATTTCAAGGCTCTGCCTCTCCTGCATCTTCATTCATTAACTAGGTGGACAGGCTTGGACAGGTTTATCTAAAAGGCTGAGGATTTTAAAATTGTACTTTGGTTATGAGAACTTTGCATGCTTTTAAAGCTCTTGGTTGGGTGAGACTTTCTTTGGGATTTGTCAATGGAGAAATAAACCAGCTAGCCAAAATGCACAGGGGCTGGTTCTATGCGTAGACGTTCTCACTGGCAGAGACAGCGAGACAGAGAGAGTGTGCTAGAGCTCTATAGCATCCTGGCCTTTTTACAGTGGAAGGTCAAAACTCAAGGGGTCTTCAGAAAAGAGCAGCCTGCACCATTTCCTTCAGGCAACACTCAGAGGTCAGCTCTCCCTTTCCATATGTGAATTCATGTCAGGCACCGTGGCTCGGTTTATGACCTGCAAAGTGATTGCATGCCTGAGTACTGGAGGGCAGGGGGTCAAGCTCTCAGTCCAGTGCTGGCCAGCTGGCAGCCCTTGTGCTTCAGGTAGCCTGTGGGAAAGTTTGTGCAGCCCACGGGGACCAGGTCTCTGACCCCTTTTCCTTTCTCTACTTTTCCTGGAGCAGAGTCCCTCCCATCTCCCCACAGGTCCCTGGCATGCCCCAGCTGGGCTCTTGTATAGTTTGCATGCTCCGATCCCAGCACAGTGAGTGACTGACACAGAGCATCTTCCATTTGACTGCAGAAGGGAGCCAGCAACAGTTCACACAGGAGAAGTTGTGACCTGGCCACAGGAGACTGGATGAGCCTGCTCATGAGCGGGGCCACCAGGGATGAACTTTTGCATGCCAAGCGCTCTTGACACCTGTCCTCATCCCCTCCACTGTCACGGTCACTCTGCAGGCACCAAGGCAAAGCCACTTGCAGTCCTGCCTTTGCAAAGCCTGCTGTTTAATAAGAGCATCCCATGATCTGCTTACCCTTAACAGGATCTTCATCAGCTTCCCAAGAGTAGCTGCTGGCCCTTGGTCTCTCTGCATAGAGGACAGGTGATTTCATATGGGGGCTTAAAAGGGTCTTACTACTAACTTACATGAAATTGAAGTTAGGGCCTTTGGCTGTGACAGACCCAAACTGTTTACTGGCATCACACGATTTATGAAACATCTGCTCCTTTCTTCATCAGGCTGCTCTGTGCCTCTCTGGGTACGGGTGTAATTATTTAAAAAAAAAAAAAAAAGATCATCCACTTTGCACTGCTATCAAGCCTGGCTGAATCTCTACAAAGATGCCAAATATCTCAAAAGATGCTCCTATCCGTGGGGAGATTTCTTCCATAAATATGAAGAACTTTCATGCAAACACAGCTACCCTTGTCCAGGGTGAAGAGGATTGCCTACACTCTCCCTGTGCGGTTCCTAACTACAGCATTTTTATTGCGCGGGCGACATCCTGGTGATACAGGGGTTTTACATATATTTCCTGTTTCAGGCAATACGTATGGAAATTTGTCTTCAGATGTCTATCAAGGTGTTTGACACATCATTTGCTTTCTCTTCTTGCTTCACTATTCCCCCTGTGTGATCGGTCCTGTCAGATGAGATGTTGTAGGACACAGTTCCAGCCTGCACGTCTCCCAAATGCAGCTCTTACCAAGCGCATATTCCACCTTCTGCAAGAGCATCAGTAGGAATGTTGGCTCAAGATATTTACCACAAACAAGTGAAAGTGTTCAGACAAATGAAATCAGAGTTGATCTGAGGTAGACTTCTAAGATAAGAATACAGGAACAGGTTGCCATGGGATGGATAAATTTGCCGTGCGACTGTTCCTCCGCAGGAAATACACACATGCATGCTGTGTTTACTCAAGGGAGGAGGAAGCAAAGCTGCCTTGCTGTCCCGCAGGGCATGCTGGGGTGACAGCCAGGGGTTTACAGCTGGGGCAGTGGAAGCTGGCAGTCGACCCTCTGGAGAAGTGCTTCCATCCCCGCAGAAGTTGTTGCCTTCCCTGCTCTGCCCCTGGACTAGAGGGACACCAAAGCAGCATCTGGCTTGCAGAGACTCTGGTGGAGCTCGTCAAAGTGGCGAAGGTGGTGGTTTCGGACCCGCCGCTATTGGAAGCGACTCCCCGGGCGGGACGCCCCAGTGGGCGGCGGCACCCAGCAGGGGGCAGCGGTGCCCGTGCTAACGCACCCCGCCCGCCCTTTGCCCCCCCCAAAACAACACCCCACCCTGCACTGCCTCTAGGCTGGCGAGCAAGCCCCACATGTAAGCTCACTCTCCTTCCCTTCGCAGCTGCAAGGTTGGCAGATGAGCACCTGTAACCCGTCTACACCCGCGGGCGCTTGCCGACCCTTAAATAGGTGTGGTGGCCCATTGGCCCTCCCGCCGCTTGGGCAGCCATGCGTAAGAAAGCTCTGAGACGGAGTGAAAATATGGTGGGAGTACTTCTAAATGCCGTTCCCTTTCTGGGAAAATTGGTTTTCTCAGGGAAAAAAATGAAGCCATGACCTAGTGGTTAATGTACACGCAGAGGAGTCAGAAGTCAATTTCTATGTGGTTTGAACTGGTTCATTCATATCTAATTAAAACAGAAAGGGGAAGGCGGCTCATTTTATGCTCAGTTAATCAAGAGACTGCAGAAGCTACTCTTTTCCTCTGGGGATATTGATAACTGCTGGATTCAGCCCTATGGAACTAGATTGGTTAAACTGTTCCTCTCCATTTAAAGTAATTTCAAGAGACCCTTTGAGAAAAAGGCCAAGGCAACAGAAAAAAAAATCCCTGCAGCTTAAGTCTGTTTCAAATCTGATTCCAGCCCTGAACCATATCTGATTCCAGCCCTCAAGCCCATCTCTGTTTTGTTCCATTTATAGATAGCTGGTCCTGCACCTACTGGTATATTACATAAGAATATTGGGGTATTCAGAACTTGGCTAGGGAGGACCCTGAAAAACCTTTCTCAGAAGTGAGATTAGTTCTGCTGTAAGCGGGGCGTTGGACTTCAGAGATGTCTGTTGACCTAAGTTATTCTGTGACTTTCTGGCTGTATGGCCCACATCCTGCCATTCATACATATTCTAGATACATCGTGCGGGAAGGAGCTAGTGAGAAGGAGCTTCAGCCTTCTGCCCCGTCTCCCTGTGCTCACCATGCAGCCAAGAAACCATTGAAGACCACTTCTCTGCCTAACAACTCTGCTAATACAACGTTTAAGGAGTTCCTTTGTGACGACAAGGCTGAAGCAAAAGGGAAGAGCCAGGCAATGGATGCTCTAGACACTTTCAGGGGATCTGCTACAGAAGAAGAGGGTGCACAACCAGACCAAAGTGCCCCAGAGCATGCAAGCACACCCATCACCTCAGTGATACTATTCATGATGCTTAAAGCTAAGCATAGGCTTATATGTTTAGTCAGATGAGAACCATACATCCTACTGCAAGTGAGGACCTCAGGTGGTTTCTACAAACCTTCAGGGATGAATTGTCATGCCATCCAGGTAAGCACTAGTTTCCTATTGACAGAAGCAGAAGTAGTGAAGATCCAGCTTAGGGTCTTATAACTACAACCCATCTTTTCTTAGAAACTATAAAGTAGTTGTGTAACATAGCATATAAATGCTTGATTACAGGTAAAACTTTGTCTTTAAAAAGTTTAGGAAAAAAAACTTTATAGGTGCCCAACTTGACTGTTTTCTTCTAATGATACCAGCTGGATTTATAAAGGATATTTTATTTGCCTAT
>NW_009259318.1:721211-763107 GCF_000687185.1 Egretta garzetta | reverse complement strand
CCTATAAAGCTGACCTCACTTATAAGGACAATCACATGCAAAGCAGAAGTGATCAGTAGACCAAAGTAAACTGATTAACTGAACTGATGAAAAATGGGCTCTGAATTCCACTATATTTTCTTAAAAGCTGTTCCTCTTGGAGGCATATGTGAACAGCTTAGTATAAATAGTTATAGAATCACAGGACCTTGTTCTGCTTTCACATCAGAGTAATTCTGAAGTAATTCCATTAAAGTGAGCAGAGTTACACTGATGTGAGATCACAATCAGTTAGAAATGGAAAATTCCTAATAGCTTATCCAGTTCATAACCCTAGGGCTAGCATACAGTTATTCCTTGCGCTAAACCCATGTTTAATTCTTTAAAATATGAATAGTGGAAAATGGTGCTTGGGAGGAATTTTGGTCATTTTGTGGGGTTTCTTTAATTCCTTATCCAATTTCTCCTCTTGGGAAAATCCTTATTTTTGACTGAAAGCCAAAACCTCAGCTACATTGCCCAATAAATGAAATATGGAACGAGGTAGATATGCCACATTGTCGCAGAGTAATTCCAGGTGCCTCAAGTGCCCATTCTCCCCTACTGGTTGTGGATCACCATTAGGCTAGTGATACATGGAGGTTTTAGAGAAGTTATTGTAAAGACAAAGCAACATGGCAATGCTAGACAGCTTGGGGTATCACCTCCAGGGCTCCATGGCAGTACTCATGTGTTGCATTAGAATAACACATTGCACACCATGTATCCTTTTGTCAGAGACATTTCTGTTTTCCAGTGAAATGTCTAAATATTCTGTAACATGAAGACATTTCTCACTGAGTTTTTTTCATTTTCAACTGAAACATTAACCAGACCTCGCGGTAAAGAGGTTTCAGACAGAAGAGAAACTCCCTCTTTTATCTTAAGAATACCTAAATATAGCTATTGGATTGTTTTTATGCACAGGGGTTTGGCTGATGTATTTGACACGGGAGCATTGCAGGAGGGGAGCGCCACTTTGCTCCCTCCCTGCTTGCTTAGCACCAGAGACGTTTGCTAAGAGGCTTTGCTGTAGTAGGGAGCAAAGGCACCTTTGTAGAGGTGTAGAGGGACCTGGGGCACCCCATGGTTGGTATGTGCTGCTTCCTGCATCTGAAATAGTCCATACTAGCTGCTGCAGAAGAAGCTGCCGATCCCAGGCCCTGACACTGGCACTCCAACTGCAGAAATTAGTTCCTGACTCCTCAGGGCTAATAGACATAGAAGTACCAAGTCATCAGCTTTGACTTCTAAAACTGCTGGTCACTTCTGGCTCTAGCCTTGCCATTTCCCAGCATTTCTTGCAAGTTGCATGGTGCTTGTGGTCGGGTGAAGGAGCTGGAGTGAAGAAGAAGGGAGCTTCTTGGCCAGTGCAGGGAGCTAGAGGTACTCTTGGAATACAGTGATTCAGAGAAGGGTGTCCAAGCAGCTGGGGCTTCTGTACATCACTAGGCTGTACATACATCCATGATAGCAAACATTTCTTGGTGCTGTTGGAAATATACTTTACCTGAACGTCTGATCCCTCTTGTTGCAGTAGCAGGCTGCCAGCCCTTTGGTGCATGGAGAACCCACCCACCCCCAGTTAAAGCATATTAGAAGAAATGCACAATCATCAAACCCACGAGGTTCTGGCACAGACTTCTGAACACAGTCACAAGGATAAAAACTCTACCTACCTTTAAGATGAGCTTGTATTGTTGTAAAGAGTTATATTGCTATATATATGGCTTGTAATAGTTATAAATGATACAGTTGCCAGTGACATAAAGGGGAGTGAAATCACTTGTCCATTCATCCCTTATCCTTTACACATGTGAACTCCAAAAATTATGAAGCAAAAAATCTCTCATAACTGGGGAGACTGACCTAGGCTGAACAACAAAAATGTTTTCCCACAGAGCAAACTGCTTAGTCGTTTTTATAAATCAGGGCACCTGCTTAGATGCTAAACAAGGTTTCACAAATAAGTTTTCTATGAATGAACCATTTGTCTTACACCTTTAAAAGCCGCGGTCTAAAATCAATCTGGTTGTGAAAGTCCTTGATAAAGCGTGTGAGATAAATGTGACAGTAAATCACACAAGCCACTAAGCAGTCTGATACCATTTCCCTGTGAACAAAAAGCAGTAAGAAATCTCACAGCTGCTGTTCCTGCCCTTCAGCAACTTTTAATTTTTTATTGATTGACATAACACCTACGCACCACATCATCCACCAGAGGCATCAGGTCTGTTTCAGGAAAAGCAAATTATTCTGTATTGTCAACAGCTGGCAGAGGCCACCAGGAACTGCTTCTTCATTCATTTGTTTTTCTCAGACACCTATAAAGAGCTGTCATCACATATCAAACAAAAGCAAGTATCGGGCAGCATGTGTGTTTCGGTGCTGGCATACAAGGTCTCTTGCTCCATCACTAGGAGGCATGTAGTGAGGCATGTCAGCCACAACGAGCGAGCAAAGCGGGTACAAAGTGGGCTCAAGCACAAATGTTTCACAGCTGGTCGCCTTTGAAGATCACTTTTGCTATGGATGGTAATGGCAACAGGACACGGAGGAGAATCTGGACCTATCCAGACCAGGCACACCGCCTCATGAGAAGCTGCATGTGGTGAAGACTGTTGCCTCCGTGACCCTAAGTAATACTTGCACTTCACTGTGAACTGATGGGGGCAAAAGGACTTTGCATGACAAAGTCAAGAGCTACCCCCTGGCATTATTTGCCCTCAGATAAACTGGGCTTTGAAGAGTGTGATGTTCTTTTTACCTGTGCTGATCTCCGATTAACATTTGTGGGAGCACTGTGCATGTACGGGCAGGACACCCAGGATATCCCTTGATATGTATGAAAAATGGCACATGCAAAAAGTTTTGTCATATGCGTGGAAAGCCATTTTGGCCAGTATTAAAGCCAAAAGGCAGCATGAAATACTGCATATCCTTATGAATGCATTGTGCAGCAGTAGTGAAGAACAAAATGTTTCACAGAGGGAGCTGGAGGTGATTGAAACACTTTTTCCATGCTGGAATGTGATCAAGACACCGGGTAAATGCCACTGCTGCTGAGAAAGGACCACAGACATTTCAAAAGCCATTAAGTGGTGAGGAGCTTGGTTTCTCAGTCGTGTCCAAAACTCAGCAGCTTCAGCAGAACAGCCCCCCTTAGCACCGCATGCGGGTGCGTGGTTCAGCACTGACTCAGAGGGAAGAATGCTACCCACTGAGTCACCAGCCCCGCTTCCTCCAGCGCTGCCTTCTCTCGGCTGGTTATCCACTCAAGCCCAAACATGCTTTAGCGCACAAGAGCTAGCAGGACTGCAGCCCTGGGAAGGATGGGTGGCACTGAAGGAAAGCCATGGGAGTGCCAACGCGTCCAGGTAGCCCACAGGAGAGTTGCTGTTTCTGAGGCCTGATGCATGATTTGTGGGATGAACACCGTGCTCACCTCAAGAAGACGCAGCACATCGTAGGTGTTCACCTCCGCTCTCCGGTGCCTCCACAAACATGGCCTGCGTGAAGGTGGCATTGGACAGATTGCTGAGCCCAAGCTCATGCCATGCAAGGGAAGGGTTCAATCGCCTAAGGCATGCAGGTGTCTCTCAAACCTCTCCTCTGGAAATGTCCGAGCCTCCCAAAAAGGACAAGGAAAAGCACAAAACCCCCTGCTGTGTTTGATCTGAACTGTGCTTAGCCTATCTCTTTTCCTTGAAACTATACTGAACTCATTTGTGGTGGTGAGAAGAGAGCTTGTTCTGGAAATAGAAGATCTATATTTAACGCATGGCCCTAACACAAAATAGAACCACTGTGACCTCTCAAAACTAGGAAGTTCTGCTTGGAAATGCATTCCAAGGTTTATCAGATTTCTCTCATGTGCGGTTGATCAGATTTCTCTCATCCAAGAGAAAAAAATTCCTAGATATGGTGTGCTTGCATGACCAACCGACTGGACCCAGATACATACTTTGGTTTTAAAATTACAAAAATCCTCCGTTCGCACACATCATGCACATGTAAGTAATTTGCAGTCTTCAAGTACTAACCCTTCACAGCCTGAAGCAGGGGCTATTCTCACATGCCTGTTATTGTTATGCAAGCTTTCATTCTGAAACTCAAACTCAATTGAAAAATACCCAGGTTAGTGAATCCGAAACTCAGCCTAAGCAACCCAAGTGAAAACACTGCTTGTCTGTTAACCCATGCTTGTTTCTCCTCTTAGGGGCAGACTACTTATTCTCCCAGCAGCCGAGCTCATCCTGCTGTATATGAAGTTTTCTGTGGGTATGATGGTTTGGTTTCAGCTCCTCAGACTATTCACGTGTCTCTGCCCCGCACGCTTGAATCTGTGTTCTTCCACGTCTCCAAGGAGGGATGGTGTGGAAAGAAGATTCACAAGTATCTTCACAACTATTCTTTCTTTACTTCTTATTGTATGGCCACAGGTAGCGACCTCAGATGCTGAAGGCTGTGCTTCCTTACCCCGCAGTCCTCAGGCAAGCTGCTTCTGCCATTGCCTAGTGATGTAGATGTGAGGGAGAGTTTCTGGGGTGAGTTCCGAGTGATGGAAGATGTAGAGTAAAGTAGGGTTGAAGCTTGCACAAGTCCAGCGTCCAAGTGCTTCCAGAAAGTTATAAAATTGAGTGTCACAGCAGAAGAAGCAAAGCAGACTGATAGATCATGGGATGGGCTGAAGAAGACATCAGCTCTAATGATTAATTGGTTCATGGTTTTGGTCAAACTAGTCAATATTTCTGCCTGTATTTTCTCCACGCATAAAATAGATATAATAATACTTACTTTTTGAGCTCTTTTAGTATTGTGATGAAAAATCCATTCTTCTTTTTAAAGCCCTATGAATATGTGCTATTCAGAGGACACAGATGGGAAAGATTGCCAACAGATGATAATATCTAAGGAGAAAACAAGGAAATCAAAGCACAGGTATTAAAGGTGCCAGAAAGAATAAAAGATGGAACCAGGGAGGAACAAAGATTATTAGAGACATCTAAGTGCTGGACAAAAAAGGGAGTGGAAGAATATGATAAGGAAAGAGAGAAAAAAAAAAAGAACAAAGCAACAAATATGAACAAAGAGAAAAAGCAATGGGGGAAGAACTGAGTTAAAGAAGGAAGATGGAAGTGCTAGTTTCCCTTAGTAAGACTTGTTACCACCTAAGTACCAGCAAGTGGGCTGCACATGAGAAGAAGAGGACAGAAAATAGAAAAATTAAAGAAGCAGGAAAGCAGATAAGTAGGAAAAAAGTACAAGTTAAACCTAAAATTTTAATGATTTTTTAATTATTTTGTCAGTAGCTGTGGTTTTCTTTAGGAAACAAATATTTTTTGGTTAAAAACAGTTTTCAAAAACCTCCAGTTTTGGTCAGAAAGAAGAACATAAAATCTAAGCTTGGAAACCCAAAACCTTTCTGTGTTATTCTTAAAACTTCCGTGTTTTCACGTTTTTTTAATGAAAACCTGATGTTTCTGTGGGAAAATCATCACTTCACAGACACCTCTATTTTTAGGCCTGTGTTCTCAATTAGCCTGGTACTCATTTGCTGTAGGGTTCTTTGCAACACTGCAGCAATATGGAATACCAAAGGGTTACAAAGGAGCCTGCCTGGTACTAAAAATCCACACCGGTGACTTCATGGTAGCTGCCAGCCAGCTTTCCTTTTTCTCTTTGTATCTGGGAAGAGAAGCACAGGATGTCAAATCTTCCAGTGAGAACTTCCCATGGCACAAAATCATGAGGAGAAAGAAAGCGAGCAATAAAAGCACAATGTACAAGAATAACCTTAGCAAGGCTGAACCCTGGATTGCACCTTGGATATGTGATTGATCCCTGCATCATCCACAAGTAATCCTTCTGCTTTTGCTGATACATATCTGAAGCATCAGCTAGCCTAACTGCTCTGGGAGAGATTCTGTAATGATTCTGTCAGAACAGACAATCGCCGTGGTAAATGTGAATAAATCACTTGAGCATATCTGTTGCTTTCTGCCCACAGAAATTTGTCTTAGTGGCACTGTTCCCATTTACAAGCTTTGTGCTTGAGGGGATGAGAAAAGCTGCCCAGATGATCATGGGAAAGTTTATACATACAGCGACTCAGCCTGCAAAGCAATTGGTGTAAGACACTGCAGGTGTGGTAGCTGCCCATGGATGGGGCTCTGAGGGCATCCAGCTTCTGAGCAGGTTGGCTCACTGGGGCTGTGGATCATTCCCAGCACCCGCCCCACGTTGCCGACCAGAGCAAAGCAGCTGTCCGAGCGGCAGGAGGGCACCGTGCAAGAAGTTAGTTGCTAAATCATAGAATCATAGAATGGTTTATGTTGGAAAAGACCTTTAAGATCAAGTCCAACTGTTAACCTAGCACTGCCATCCCACCAGTAAGCCATGTCCCTAAGCACCTCGTCTACCCATCTTTTAAATACCTCCAGGGATGGGGACTCGACCACTTCCCTGGGCAGCCTGTTCCGATGCCTGACAATCCTTTTGGTGAAAAAATTTTTCATTATGTCCAACCTAAGGATTCTTAAATGTTTCAGTGGACAGATATATTTCCCTCTGCTGTCTAGTTGAACATCAAGAGTCCCAGTGGCTCTAGCATCGCCCTTACCCTGCTGACTGCACATTCCCCTCTGCACTGGGCAGCCCCCAAGCCGAAGCCCCTGGCTGGCACTGGCAGGAAGATCAAAACCTGGTGTCAGCAGTTTCCTGCTGTGATGGAAACCTAGACACCTGCTCCTCCGGGCTTCACCTACCAGGCACAAGCAAGCGCCTGTATTTGTCATCATTGGTGTTGCTATGGCCACTGCATGCAGGTATAAACCTTGTCCAGGGGACATCATTACAGGATAGTAGGGTGCAGCCCAGGAAAGGGTACTACCTTACCGACATGATTTATTTTCATGACCCATCTGGGTCTCTGGAGTTTATCCATTCAGTTTTGCTTTTCCTCACGACAGAGTGCTTGTGCATCTCGTAATAATATTTTTCAGCTATATTGGACTCTGCGCATTCCAAGTGCTACACAAACACAAACTCATTCATCTTATCTTTTTATCTCATGACAGTTGCCTGCAGTGCTGAGTTGGTTTGATCCCAGTCTCGCAGACCTTTCAACGGTGGAATTGTTACCTGACTAATTATCTGTCTAAATCACCATGAAGGACTAGTAGCTGGGCTCCACTCTCAGTTTTAACCAGCAGCTCCCGTCACTTTGGTGAGAGGCCTCTAGGTTTCTGCTGCTGAAGACAGGAAAAAAGAAAATCTTGGACACAATTTTACTTTCTTTTTTTTTTCACCATGAGGACGTTCACTAATGCAAAACTGTTTTCAGAATTACAGATATGCTTGCTGTTGATTAATGGGAAATGCTGTCAAGCATCTCTATATTAATTTTACCCACAAGCAATAGGGAGGTGAGGTTAATATAGGGCCAACTTGTATTGCTCCTACCCTTTCTCTCTTTGCTGTCTCCAAATTCATTCATACCTCTCTGGATGAATAATTGATTCAAAGTTACCAGGATTGTGAAAATAGACCAATCAACAGAGACAGCTATGTCTTGGAGTCCAAAACGTTTAGAGATTAAAGTGAGAATTTTTCTCCAAGCTGAGCTGAGTTAGAGGATGAAAGGAAACTGAAACAAGTAGCAGATGTTGTTGTAGAAAGAGGGAGAACATGAGGCAGAGATTAGGCACCTCCTTAGACATGGTCTAAAACCTGTATACTTTCTCTGCAGCTGACTGCAGCCTGGATAGGGCCAAACGTGGCAGCGAAAAGACAGTATGTCAAATGGGAAGGACTCCATAGGTATCAAAATGGTTTTATCCACAGCGACAACAGACTTGATGAAGCTCAGTGCACTGAAACTGGCAGGAAAAGTTAAGCTTTACCCCAAAATGCTGCAAATAGCAGTATGCAGTAATTAAGTGCAAAGTCTAAGGCCATGCATTTAGAGAATTTTTATCCTAAACTGGTAGGTCATTGGTAGCAAATAAGTAAGAACAGTTTCCATAGCAGGCACTGTTAGGCCCTCCCGCAAGCTGCATGCAGCTCTGGACACTGAAGTCTAATGCTAATGAACTCAGACTGGAAGAGCTGCACAAAAAGACTTCAATGAAAGTCTACATGGAGTGGCTGCAAAGGATGGGGAAAAAAATGAGTAATTTTCAAAAATAAGTAGGTCCTAAAATTTGGAACCATTATAAGAGTGATAATTTCCAAATGCTGAACTGAGTTAGCTCTATCAAAGGAAATAAAGACAAATGGAAATAGTGATCTCACACAAAAAAGCCAACAGAAAGTGGCTTATTTAGCTTTTTTACCCTAAGAAAAAAAATCTCAGCAGGTATATGACTTTCCTTTCTGAAAATAAGGGAAAAAGAAGAGCTATTTTTAAGCTAAAGACAACGTTTGCACAAAGTAATGCATATAAGCTACCCTTAGAGAAATGTATGCAGGAAATCAGAAGAATGTTTCAAACCATCAGAGGAAGGAAGTTTTGGAGGAACTTTCAAGAGCAGCAGCAGTAGAAAACTTTCTACCCCATTTTAAAAAAACCTGGTCAACATATGAAGGGAATTACACTATGTGGTTTCCCGTGGCATCAGGAAACTGGACACAGTTGCTTCTGATGTCATTTCCAGACCTATTTCCCTTGTTCCTCCTCTCTCCCTGCCACCCCAGACATTTTTACGTTAAATATGTGATTTAAAACTTTGGTCTTTAACATTAATGCTGACCACTAGGCATGACAGATATGCATAGGAAAAACTGCTCCAAGCTTAAGTTTTCAAGAACTTTCTTAATTTACCCTTAGGAATGAGAAAACACACAGCACGGATTTCTCACTAGCCATCATCTCTCCCATCATGTTGGCTGTCTTCGGGACCTTGCTTCATAGCAGCAAAATGAAACAAATCATCACCATAGTTACTGGTTTTTAAGCAACTTCCAAGACTTTTCTTATTAGGATTGAAATGAAACAAACCACTTTACATAATGCTGTGTAGCCCAGGCCCGGCAACTATTCAGGTTGCCAGAAACATCAGCTGTGTAATAGAGATGGGCTTCTAAGCAAGGCTGACGTATGCTTTTAGAAAATGCCTTTGGAGATTTTTTCTGAGGTGTCTTTTGCAACCTACTACCCCCAGTTTTTGATACCTGAAGCATCACTCAGAGACTTGGAAAATAATTCACCAAGAATTTTATATTCAACTAATTTATTAAAAGCTCCTTAAAACTTAACAAGATACTTTTACCAAACCTTTGTACATTCACCCAGCACATCACCATTATTCTGCAGTGGAAAAGTTTGCCACAGAACTTAGTATTTAAGACAGTATTGGATAGTGTGTCCTCTCCTGATGGAGTCCTTGTGACCCAAGGCAAACATATTTTTATGCTAGTATTGTCAGTTCAATGTCTTCTGTTGTGTATGTTGTATCCTTAACAGCTTCTCTGTGCATCTTTTCTGCTTCCTTTCTCTACCTGAAGAACTGTTCTGTAGAGAGGAATGGGAGTAAGAAACATTCGAACTCCAGCACTAACACTGCACTCCCAACTCCGAAGATTTGGTTGAGGTACCTACCAAAAAAATGGCTTTCTGACTTTCACTTAGTAATTTCATGACAGAGAGCAAGAACAGAAGCATGGCCTCATGCTCCAAATAGAGCCATTCATTAACACCGTGCTTTGCAACATTTGGACCCACGTTACCTGGTGCATTTGAAGCAAAGTCTTCTGTTTGCCTTCCACCACACCTGCTTTCTAGATGATATCCTGTCAATGCTCATCTCTGACCTTTACTGTCAAAATCCAGGTGCTGAGTCTCAGTTCTGTGGGCCCAGGCCCCTCAGCTGGTCTTCACTGGACAGGATGTTCTTGGGTGACTGTCCCAATGTTGCATGGAGCACTTTTTTATACTGTTTTTGCCACAATTTCTGGCTGTAGTGTATAAGCCAGGTACATCTAGACATAGTACAGTATAGGAATGAATGGACAAATTTAACCAGCTGAAAAAAAATTATTTTATGAGGCAAACAAAAGCTGCAGTCACTGATTCAGTACCTTGATCTATTTCTTCTTGAGAGAAGCCCCATCTTTTTGTTCGAGTCATTGATTCAAGTTAACACTCATCGCAGGAGTTAACCAGGATCAGGTAGACTTCTTATGGCTTAAACATGGTGCTTGAGAAAGCTTGAAGTTCGAAAGTCTAATGGTCATCTCTGAAAGGATGATCCACCACCCCTAAAACACAAGTGCAACAGCCAAAACCAGGTCAAACAGTTCCCAGGTCCCACCCTCCTGCCAGCATTTGATGTGACAGTTTTAACATCCATAAAGAAGGCTGTCCTCACTGCCATTTGCTTTTAGCCCAAGTGGGAGTTGATCTGTAGGACTCTAGCTGAGAAAGCCTGTGCAAAATCAATTTGGCAGACTCAGGTTGGTGACAGCTGAGCTTCCACTGGTAGCCTGGGGCACGAGCTCTGCCTAGCAGCCTTGAACTTCACAAGCTGGCTACGGGAAAGGTTTCCCCCAGTTGGGGAGTCAATGCTCTGCCCAACCTTGCCCCCGTGCCCAGCCCTGAAGAAGGAGGCTGGTACCAGAGTTAGTCACCATCTGCTGCAGCCTACCTTCAGCTGCCAACTGCATTTCGGTGCCCGCCGGGATGTGAAACTGCTGTTTGCGCACAAGGTGTAACTGTTTGACAGCCTCGCCTACTACGTCCTTGTTGCTCCATGTAGTACTGTTATTGCTGTCCCAGCCTTTGATAAGGCAAGGGCCTGAGATAGCTACTGTACTTTCAAGTCTGCCTCCAAATAAGCGGCTACCTTTCATCTTTGTTTTATTGCCAAGGACAGAGACAGACAGGCCAGAACACTGGCTGGCTAATAAGTAATAGGGAACTTTGCTGAGTCCCACAGTCCTCCTCATCAGGTGATATATTTTTTATACATACAGATTTATACGTATATATTTTTATATCTATAGCTCCCATAGTGTGAGGAGCAAGCAAGGGCCAGCACATGGTGTGTGCATATGCCAGTGGAAATGCACGTCTGCAAAGGGACTCAGCTGTAACTGAGTAACTTGACAGGTAGAACAAACTCTTTCAGCCCTTTGCTCTTTCCAGTTCCCAAATATGACAGCTTAATAATTTTCTAGACGCAAAATGTCACTGAGATAAAGCAAAGTTTATAAAGGAGGACTGGTCACATCACAGAAAAATCTGGTAATATATCAAAGCAAAGAAACTCAAAGTTCAGGAAACATTTGCTTTCCTCAGAGCTTCCCCCTTTCCTCTCTCTCAGCACTCACAAAGCTGGAAATTCAGCCTGAAGGTTCCTTAAACAAATATAGCTCTGTCCTTCACATCACCATACGGCTCACCATCAATGCCACATTTGGTAAACTGTGAAAGTCGAAACCCAGTTGCTTTGTTCCAGCCCTTCAAAGGTACATAGGCACTGAAACTTTGCTGAAATAACTGAAATGGTAGTTTCCTGTGGTAATTAGCTTATAGCTTTATACGGCTCTTAGTATCATCAAACACATTCAAATTTAGACATGATTTTCTCCCCACCAAAGCGAGAGCATCTTAATCCTTTCAAAGCCACATTTCAGCTGACAGAAGCACTGCTTCACTGTGAGGGATGGGGTCACTGCATTTCACCTCCCTTCCAAGGACATCACTTACAACTCCACGGAGGCTCATCAGCCTCTCTGCTCAGATTCCCATCCCACTAATCTGGGTTCTATCACTAAATTTTGGCTAGGAAGCCATGGTCAGCTTTTGCCTTCATGTGCGTAGCATGGTTGAAGTCACCCACATGAAATGCCACCACACTAAAGTCAGCATGGACAGGAGGCCATTCTGGCCTTCCACATTTTGGTCTGTGCTGTTTGGTTGTTTTGTTGTCTGCCTAGCTATTGTGCTAGGTGCTGTGCAAAGAATGAATGACTAGGAGGAAGAGCCCAAGAGGAAGAGTTTGTTCTTCCAAGCAATTCATACCCTTCTCTCAATAACGGCACAGCATTTATTATCTACCTTGAGAAGATAAGGGCTGTTTTTCGTAAAGTATATAATTGGGTGTGTAGACTGTACAGAACTGTCTCTGACCTCTAGCATTAGTCATGTGGTTTCTTGTAAGTGCTTCTTGGGTGCCTGGATGAATCACCAAATTCTGAGGTTTGTCATTGGTAATTTTTGGTAACACATCTTATCCAGAAGCATGATTATCCATATTTGTTCGCTTTTTGTTTAACATTTCTTTACCAGAAGACCTTTGGGGGTTGGTGGCTTTCTACAGCTGACAATCTGAATGGTAAGACTGGGCTTACTAGCTGTATTTAATTGCAAAATCTTAGTGCTCATAAAAAGCCCCGAGGCCTGTACAAACTTGCTGGAGGATGCAGTCCCAGCCCTGGGGAACTTTCATTCTCCATCAAGAGCCACAAAGCACAAAAGCAAAGCTATGAAAACAAGGAGAAAGTTAACGACATCAGCCATGGCTTTCCAGAAGTACATAGAGGCTCAAAGATACATCAGGTACCAATACAAATGCACAATAAAAATGCACAATACAATGTAATAATTGGGTTGGGTGTTTAATTTCCATGAAGGATTAGCAGAACTTAAGTGCCTTCTTCCCTTTGTTTTGTATGCCACCATAGTGCCTAGGCTTGATGTCTTTTATAAACCGGCACCTGGTTTTTTTTAATTTTTTAATTTTAATTTTTTTATTAATTTTTTAAAGTTGAAATTTCATAGACTGATACTGGAAAAATAAACCCTGATGGGGGGGTTATTGGAGATGGAGGGAGGATGAGAAATGTATGTAGAAGTGGTGCAGAGGAAAAAATAAAAGTGAGAGGGGAGAAGGTAAAAAGACCAAGAAGAGAGAGGGGTTAGGGTGGGGTTTGCAGTGGGAACGTTTGAGTGTTTTCAGCAGTAAAGAGGAGCAGGATAAAGAAATCAGAACCAAAAGCAGCGCAGGAAAGAAAAAAAAAAATCCAATCCCAAGACTAACAGGCCAATTTTGCTGGCTTTCTGCAGCCCAGGTCTCAGGAACAACCGTGAGCTTTACAGTGATAGCAGCAACTACCCTCCCCTGCAATAAAAGCAAAAGTAGCAGGTTGCATGGTAGAGATAAATGCACTTCCTTGCAACTCCAACCCTGAACCTACCTGCTGTGACTCCTCTTGCTTCTTTTCTCCAAGGACTGTAACATTTCACACTGTGGGAGGCTGATACAGATCACGTTTGATGGATAAACATCAGCGGTTGTGGGCATGGAGCTCAGAAACAGAGAATCTCCTTGGATCTGAATGCTGCAGGTCTGTCCCCCAGAGCTGCACCATTACCTCGAAGATGCAAATGACACCATGTTTCCCAAGCAGGAGCCTTGAGTTTGCTGTCTTGGAGCAGATATTTGGGATGGGGTGAGGGGGACGGAAAGGAGAAGGAAAAGGAAGGGAAAGCTAAGCTATTGCAAGCAGGGACTCACAAAAGTCCTTCCCCATTACAAGGCTTTAAGCTATCCCATTTGAAGCCTAGAACTCCCCAGGTGGCTGGGTCTCCCCCTGGCAGGCTCAGGCAAGGTGTTGGGGCTGGGACTGACAGATGGGGAACTGCAGAGGGGAACTGTCAGCTCTGTGTGCAAGGTACTCAGGCACAAATGCCTGAGGTATGGAAATACTTTGCTTAGCACATGTTCATGCCAGAAAATGCGTTACAGTACGTCTTTGGCCTTGGTGATGATGACAGAAGGACAGACGCCACCACCTCGTGCATAAACAGACACCTCTCTTGCTGTGGAACACAACCATGCTGATTTTGGCTGAAGTCCAACTGCTACTTGAGGGTTTTCATCCAGGTGACTTTGTGCATAGCCAAGCTTTGTCTTTTGGTTAGGTTTTTGGGGTTTGGTTTTTTGGTTGGTTTTTTTTTTAGATCTCTAACATTCTGGTTTAAATCAGACTGACCTCAGTGTCAGCCTAGCAGAGCAGACAACTTGGTGACACAGAGAAAGGAAAATTTTTCTCTTGGGAAGGAGAAGAAAACTTCATCTGCAGGCCAAATTGTAAAAAGCCATGCTTCTACTCCAAACCTGTGCCTAGATTGGGTGGGCAGGAGCATTCTAGAAACCAGGAACATTGAGCATAGCAAGAGACAAGTCCAAGTGCAGATTGGTGAGTAAGCCTCCTCACATCAAGCACTGGAAGGCAAATAAAGTGCAGAAAATGCTTAACAACTCCTGCACTATTCTTTCTGGTGCTTTAACAACAGAAATTGAGAAGCTAGACAGCTACAATACTTTCTCATGCTGTGGTCATTTTCCTTTGTTTAAAATCAACCAATTTATGACAAGTAGCAAGATGTCACTGGAGTCTGAAACACTGTGCTTTTGCTTTTGAAATTTGTGTAAAAAGTATCTATGCCTGATTCAGTGAAGTCCTGATCACAAAGTATGTATTATAGCCTCAGCAGCAGTCCCCTCCTTTAAAACCCTAGTTTGAAGCTATCACACTTGCTCTCTGCTCAGTTTATTCTGAACAGAGCCTTAACCACACGCAGGACTTGGCCAGCCAGCCAATGACTTTCACCTCTTGATGCTTTCTTGATCTCCTATAACTCACTGCTGACCATATTGTTTTGCTTTTTTTATTTTTAAGTATGTGTGGGTGCGTATTAGCTGTTGAAAAGCAATTTACATACCTTAGCTGCACTCAGCCAAGAAGCAGCCGCAGAACTCAACCCAATAAATCACAACAAGGGGAAAACAAAGAGGAGGCAACAGGGAGGTGCGGAGCTGGGGTAGTGGGGCACTGACGCTGCCTTTGGGGCACCAGGCGCTGCTGCCAGAGCTGCTGGAGCCACCCTTGCTGGGCTGCAGAAGGAGATGTCCTCCAGCAAGGGCAGCTCCCACAGCCCTTGTTGAGCGTGGCAAACAGTTTCAGCCCAAAGGAAGAGGAGATGAGTGTTTCCAGCAGTTTCCAAAAAACAGTACTCGCTTATTCAAACTCTGCCCCAGTTCTGCTCCAGCGTGGTTTCTGTTATCTGGCCAGCTCTCATCAGTAGTTTCTTCCGGACCCACAAAAAACAGGCACATAGAAAGAAATTACTGTCCTGACAGAAGGACCAGGCTATTTTCAGAAAAAAAATAAAAGGAGGAAAGAAACTGCTTTTTTGGAGCATGTCTGCCACCAACTCCCCCTTCTCCATCACTTCCTAGCAGAGCACACCTGGTTTCAGTGAAGGCAAGTTGTTTCATGGTCTCCCTTATCACAGGTCCACTGACAAAAGCACCGCTGGAAAAAAGTGTACTGAAGGCTAGAGAATAACTGGGGTGAGCACGGCCACTAGCTCATGGATTTGCCACCATATGGGGAAATACGGCTTTCCTCGGAAAAACCACATGGAAAAGCTTTTAATCTGTGTCTACCTTAGGATATAGAAAAGGTCTTGGGTGATTTGAAAGCTTTTCTGTTTTTACCAATGGTATCAGGAAGTCTAGCAAAAGAAGCATATTTTATGTATTTTATGCATATTTTATACCTACCCTATGAGTTTTCGTGGTGACCAAGGCCTTGAACTTTGGCGTTGATTTTAAAAACATCCTGGTGCTTGGGATGTTTTTCAGTGATGCAACAAATCCAGCTCTGGGGCTCCTGGCATGGGATCAAAAGCTCCAAAAGAAATGAGGCACGAAGCTGTGATCATACACAAAATTTGCTCTGCCAGTTCAATTTTGCAAAGAAAACCTGATAGTTAGCATTCCAGGGACAGGCTTTGTGCTGGACCAGGGCAGGCCTAAGCGATGGTTGGCATAACAGCAATGACGTCAGCATATCACGTACTACGTCTCCTTTGGTAGAAAAGGCACTGGACATCCATGCCTAATTTGGATCTTGCAAGGAGGGTGAATGAGCAGGGGGTACACTCATCCACTCTTAATGATGGTGGAAAGATGGTCTCTTTGTGACAGTAACAATGGATGAGTAATTAGAGGCAGAGTTATGGTCTCTGTGGTCTGCTGTTGCATGAATGTTTTCCCAGTAGCCAAACCAACATGAGGCAGTTTGACCCTTAGTGTTTCCCCACCTGGCCCAATCAACCCTTCCCTCCCTGTGCTGCAGGTCACCACACCAATTCTGCCAGTACAAGCGTTTGCCACAGCTTGAAACAAGGTACATGGAGAAGAGCACCTCTAACAGAAGTGATTCATGTATTCGCATCTAACTAATCCCACTTAATTTAAAAATACATACTAAAGCATTTATTTTTAATTCAGAAAGCTCAGACCTATGCCACCTCAAGCCACTGTATAGGGGACGGTAGTGGCTGTCCTGTTTTGCTCCTCCTCCTCTCCCCACATTGCCCAGCCACATGCTCTCCCAGCCTTGTGCTCCAGCACTTCACTGCTTTCACTTCCATGAGCTGCTTTGACTACCTCAACAGAAAGCTACCCAGCTGGGCTAGGTTTCCACTGCCCTAGCACATCAGAGCAGCTCAGACAAACTGGATGGGTGAGCAGTGTCCCCCCAGCATCTTGGGGAGCTCTGCCCTTAGCATGCAGACTCCTGTTTCAGCTGAGCCAGACCAAGAGCGAGATGCTGTCCATTCCCCACAGCCCATCCATTCCCAGTCCTCCCACTTGTGTTCAGTGCAGCCATCAACCCCGCCATATAAAAACTCATTTTGGTTCCCTGGTGTGAAGGAACTCTATTCTTTGCTGTTGCCAAATGAGTTTTCAGTCAGATAAGCCACTGGAAGTGACCCACGCAGCGGCCACACGACAGCTACTTTCGGTGCTCGGGGAGCAGAGGCAAGCAAGTACCTGAAGAAGTGCAACTCCGCTTAAAAGGCACAGCTCCCATCCAGGCCACTCATCCTAATTTAAGAGCTGCTGTGAACCCTGGCTCACTCCTGCCTGTAGCTATGCGTTTTTGTCCTTTCGTTTGTGCCAGCACTGATGCTGATCCTACCCCAAGGAGAACCATTCCAGCTTGCTAAACTGAAAAAAAACCTATTCACTTTCTTTTTTGAAGGGTTTTGCTGCAGGTTTAGTGGGCTGGACTAGCTTACCTTGCGGATTGCAGAAAGGGCAGAGCAGCCCCGGTTCAGATCAGCTGCAGTCACTGTGGAATCTCAGCTACAACCTGAGCCTGCGGCAAGTTTGAAGCAAACTGTGACACTCAGGATTTACCCCCTTCATGTTGAGGGGGGTGTTAGCTCTGAAACAGCATGGTGGTAATACAGATAAGCTCTCTGGCTGCTGGTAGTTTTATTAGAAACATCCATCTAATAGGATAATCCCTAACTCAAACAGCTCTCCCCAGGGTCAGAAGCCACAACTATGCTCAGCCCATACAGAAAAACCTCAGGTTTTCTCCACAACAGCTTCCTGTAAATGTCACACATTTGTCAATACAAAAATCTGCTGGATATTGAAAACAGAGAATGTGGAGACAGTATGAAATTGAATATAATTTGAAACAAATAACACAGGGACTACCACCAAACATATCACTGGCATTTATACACAACCGAGTGAAACCCGCTGGACTTTTCCTGTTTAAATGAAGCTGCCACATAATTTTGAGTCTGCTGCCCCAGGTGTCACACATTTTAGGAATGTGGGAAGAGACTTTGGCTCCATGTTGGCACAGATAGCATGCAGTCTTACTGAAAACCCACATTCAAGTACAGGAATTGGCTAAATTAAATACAAAGGGGAAATGACAGATAAATGAGGCCCAAATATTCTTTAAGAGTAACCAAATACAAGAAAGTGGAAAGTGAGAGACAGCTAACCAATGAATAAAATGTTCCTGAAATTCTGGGAGTTTTAAAATTAGACCCTTTCACAGGAGTATTAGAAGCGAAGTAGAAGCAAGTTGGAAACAGCAAGTGACATTGTCCTGTCTGTTTTATTTTCACCGAGCAGAAGTGCAGAGAGTAAACAAAAAGTGCAGAGAGAGAGGGGGAATGCAAAGGTTAGTTCAAAATTATTTTAGCTTTAAATTATCAACAGCACATTGGCCAGAAGCTTTAACTCCATATGTGTCTTTCTGACAAAGGGAAGTATTTTGTAATTCATTTTTTCTGAGCGGTCCAAAATCCTGTCTCTATTTGCATCATTGCTTTGTGGGTTATTCTGACGCTTTACTTAGCATGTGCTTGCCTTCCTAACAAGACAGGGCAGCCAGTGCAATGCACTCCTCGGTAGCATTAAAAGAGAAGAAAAACTGCTCCAGAAATACATGGCAGGGATGAGTAAGCAAGCCTTCCTTGTTGTTGATCTGCGACATACTCAGCAATTCCAGCAGAGGAAATATTTATCTTAGAAGGGTGCGTAGCTTCCGCTGGGTTTTCACTCCAGCACTAAAACCCGGTGCTGAAAGCTTTAATGATCAGATGGTTTTCTTTCCCTTTTGAGTCACAGCAGTGACTTTTGCTGTGTGCTTTACCTGCTTGAGCAAACAGTGAGTGCTATTTGATGTATTTCAGGGGCCGAGCAGGAAATTCTCGCAACGTGCAGTGACAGCGCGAAACGTTCGCCTCCCTTGCAAGTTAGCAACATGGATAAATAGCAGAACAGATTGGCTGGGTCACAGGTAGGCGACCTCCCCTCCTCCAATAAAATCTGCCTTCCTAGGCTGGGTCGCTGGAATCCTAACACTGCTGTTAGGCCAAGAGCAGAGATCCTCATGCCTGTGGTATTTGCTCAGAGGGCATGACCACTTTGGGCAAGTCTTTCATGTGAGTCAGCTTTAGCTGATCCATGGGAAAATTCCTTTGTGTTGTCAGGCAGGGTTTGCTCACAGTTTCAAAGGATAATCCGACTGAAAGGAAAATGCATCTAAATTTTAGCATATTTCGGTCAGCTCTTCAATTAAACCTGGTGCAAAGCAAAGGATGCTCAGTTTTCCTTGCAGGTCAATTTTAATAAGGAGAGCCCTCAATAAGGAACCTGTGCTTTCTGAAATACGCTGCCCTCTCACTGGAGTCTACATCATCTCTGACCACATCAAGCGTCATGTGTGAAAATACCGTCGAGATGATAGATTCAGAAGAAAAGGGTAAGTTCTGAATATGATGCCTGGAGAAAGTAAATTAAAGAGCTAATCCTGCAAAAATTTATTCATTTAGCTACCCTGTGTCCTGTCAGGTTCTTTAGTCACCGAAGAAGAGGCAGCAGAGTCAGGGCAAAATCAGGGCAGAGTACCTTCCACTCCCCTTCCATGTTCCTGCGTGAGGAACATCTAGAAGCCTCTGCTCAACCATCGCTGTGGGAGAGTTGTTCATTCAGGACAGGCCAAGGGCACTGGAAATCCTTGTATCATTTTATTGCCCAGTCAACGGCTGCCACAGTCAGGTCTCCATCAGCTGAATTCACTGCTGATATATGTGAGGCCAAGGACCACGTGCAGCCTAAGTAAGAATGGCAGAATACAGGCACACCTTCTTACAGAGCCTGCAGTAATACACGCCTTGTCCATCCCTGGGATACCGGGCACTGCTGCTGTGTAAACAAATGATGGTCACTGTACGATGGCAAACACGTAATGGACGTTCATAGCCATTCTGCACTGTGTCTGCAACCTGGCTGAATTCTCTTCTAGTGCAGCTATTGCATCCCTAAAAAAGCCCCGTTCATTTTCCATGATGCCTCACCTAAAGACAAGGTCAGGGACTAGAAGGGATTCGTACGCAGAGAAATTCTGCTCTTCTGACACAAAGAAGCTGAGGACATCTGCAGGGAATGAAGTGCTTCCAAACTGGATGCATGGACACAGTAGTTCAGTCCCAGACCTTTGGCTGGTATGAATTGTCGTAGCCTATTGACTTCAGTGGATGGAGCTGTGTTGGTCTATGCCAGCTGAGAAGGGCAATATAATGCATTGTAATCACTCAGCCATCAGTCATGTCAAGAAATAAGTTGCTAATCACACTTTTTTTTTTTTTCCAGTGTAAGTTGCCAGTCCTTTTTTTTTATGAAGATAACCTTCAAAATGCCTTCAAGCTCACTACCTCTGGAAGTCTGTCAAGGTGAGCTTTCCTACAGAATTCAGATTAGTCCCTTTTCACAGCAGGCTCCGAATCTTCAGAAGGCCAAGATTCACAGCCTGAATCACAGTCAAGCCCCCTCATCCTCACAAAGTGAAGGTGGTTGAGGGGTCTGGGTGCTGATCTGAAGATGCATTGTTCAGTTACGGACCTCAACCACAGCATTGGAGAAGTCACTTCAGGCTGACATGTGGAAGAAGTTAGCACAGCTCACCAAGTTACTGGACATCCACTGATCTCTAAGGAAAAGCATGCTCTTACAAACCTCCTCCGCAGGAACTTCAACATTTCACCTTGTGCTTGCAGGGAGCTCTGCCTGATGTGGTAAGTCACATGTAAGGTGAACCCTGTGGGAAGATTTCTGATGGCTTGCAAATGCAGAGAGAGTGGAAATCCCACTAGATGTCCCTCTGCCCCTTTATGCACTTGCCTAGCCTTAACATTATGAACTGTCGAGCTGTGTTTGGGTGCTGGACCTGTAAAATGGGATCAGTAGACACTTTCCTGTTGCACGCAGGTTAAGGAAGGAGCAATACATAAACAGCTAGGAGATGCTTAGATGATGCAGCCTGATGTCTCACAGCTACCTTTGCACATAACTACTAATTACTAGAATCTACCACACTTGTTTCTCATAAGACTGTCCCTGCAGTTTGTCTTGTCCGATACCAATGGTAGTTATATGCAAAGAAGGAGGAACAGCCTCTGGTCCTCCAGTGCTGTAGAAGATGTCCTGATGGATGCTAGAACCCTCCATATCACCAAATACCATATTTGGTATCCAGCCCTTTTGGGGATACATGCTGCCTATAATGACTTCAGTGGCTGCTAACATTTTCACTGTTTAACAGAAGTTTTATGAAAATCCGTTTCAACTTCTAGGCTGTTTATGAAGAATTTCTTGTGACTAACATTCGCATACTTGTTGTTCGCACAGGTGTTTGCAAAGATTTTGTGTGTCTATGTTACTTGCTACAACATGAAGAACACAAAAAGTAAATACAGTGAGAAATTCAGGGCATAATGTTCTTCAACTCAAGGCACTGGAAAATCATTTGGAGGTAGTATGTCATATGTGTAGAGGTTTCCAGAGGTGGTCTCTATAAATTCTGTTGAAAGTCCTTGTCTTACAAAGGCTCCTATACAACCACTCTAAAGTCTGACATGGTCAGACCCTTCCAGTTGCATGAGGCTCCTCTAAGGTCAATGATGGTATCGTTTCTGTACCATGACCCATCCACTCAAATTTCAGAAGATGACTGAGTCAGTCCCAAAATGTCTAGGCATCTAAAATCCATTGATATCATTAACAGTTAGACACTTGCCCATGCTAAATAATTGGGGTTTTGGATAGCGTATCAGGTGGAAGAAGGCACAACATTCACATACATAGACACAAACAGTAAATGAAAAAATGACAGCTGACTTTAGTATTATCCTAGAATTGGGATCAAAATGATCAGCTGCACAACGAATGAATTTGCAAACCAGTAGGGGCAGCCCCCCCCGACAAATAAATGATTGCTGAATCAGATACAGCTGTAGAACAGCATGAGGTTCTCATGCACAAGAGTCATGGGACACTCTTATGTGAGAGTCAGACTCAAATTTCTTTTTCATAGCATTTTTCTTAGATGCTGGTAAAGTAGGAGGGCTCTCTGGAAGATATCGAGAAGCCCTACCACCATTCATCAGAAACACAAAAATTAAACTGCTAAGCCAGAGAACATTTGCCTTGTATCTCAGAAACTAATCTCAGTTCTTCTGAGATAGCATCCCATACACGAACAGTCTCTGCAGCTATTGCCATGTATTTCAAGACCCTGTGTTCTGGGCTCAAATGCTGATCTACACAGCTTTGAACTCTTGATCTTCCACTACTGATGTCCTCCGTTGGCAGTCATCCTTGGCCATGTTATATGGCCAGACCTCAAAATTTCATCCAACATTACCCCAAGCCCTCTTCTGTGGCTGAGAGGAGCAGCCTACATCAAATTTTCCTCCCTCCACCACTGGAGTCCAGCACCCAATTATTTATCATCTTTGGCTCCTCTGGAAGTGAATGTAGGCTTCCTCTACATGGAGAGGAATTAGAGGATTAGAGGACAGACGATTAATTAATTGATCATCTAACTGTCTTGTGTTCCAAATAAGTCAATTGTTTTATGGAAAGATAATGTGTGGTCATAGAGCTATAAGCTGTATTGTAACAGGGCTGGGGTGAGAAAGCAACAGAATTAAGCTTCTGTCTGTAGCCTTGACTGTCATGTTTCCCATCTTTTGAATGTAAGGCACTCTTTAGACAAGGTGTTTCCTGTGATAGCTATTATTTGCTTACTTAATTCTTTATTGAAGGGACCCATCTCTTTTTAGTGATTTTTACATCACCTGTTGCACTTCTGATGATAGTTAAAAATTAATTGGAAGTGACTTTAGTGTGCAAAGCTGTATTAAATGTACTATTCATTGATTTAATCTTTGATACATGTAATAATTTCTCTGTGATTTTTTCAGGCTTACAAACTATTAGTAGCACACTTACCCCAGTCAGTAAGTTAGGTAACCCAACCCACCATCACAAGCATATTAAGTGTAATTAGAGCTAAGGGGTGTTTACAGATATGTGCTTACCAGTATTACTGATACTAGGGCTAAGAATAATTTACATATGAGATAGGATCCAGTGCTCCCGTCTGGGCCTGTAGAGCACATGACTTTTGCCTTTACATTTGAAAGCAGGGATTGCTTTCTGGGGTGCTGGGATTACTTTCACAGAGGCTGGGGGTTTCTTGAAAGTAAAAAAGCCACCTGTCTGCCAATGCCCAGCTTCTTTTCCAGCCACTGTTTGCACTACAGTACTGTCCAAAGGCCTCTCTAAAAGGCAGAGCCTTGGGCTCCCAGACCCATTATTGAAAATGAGACCTGGGAGGCAGGGCAGGTAGCCAGCAGGGCAGGGAGTCAGAGGGCAGGGAAGAAGCCACCATCCCAGCACCTCTGAAGGAGGCAGAGAGGAAAGAAGCAATGGGATCGGTAGTCTCTGTTGTGGGGACCCAATGCTGAAGGACTGTAGCTAGAGTCCTGAGCTTGCCACTCTGTTTTTGGCATAGCCTTCTCTCCCTCAAAAATTCTGCAGAATGGCTGTATCAAGTCATCAAAGTACCTGCTTACAGATCATTGTACCTTCTGCAAGGTACCCAACCCCACAAAGGCACGTCTGCAATAGTTGAAAATAGTGGCCAATTCACCTGAGTAGAAGGATATGGAGCAGGAGATTCTACCCCAGCAAGCTTCTGGCACTAAAAAAGAGCTTTCTGAAAGTCTGGAGCATTTTTGTTTCCCCTTTGCTTTTCACTTAGATCACAGCTTGGGCTTTTCTAACAATGGCTGGGAGCCAAATTCCCTAAAACTGCTAGAAAGGCAGTTCTCATACTATTTACAGCATAACCGGAAGCCAGAATTAGCAGATATCTCATGAGTAAGCTCATTCTCATGAGATTTCTGGTCCAACTTTGCACACTGGAGGAGATACAAGTGTTATGGCAGGACCATGTTAAGCTCTGTATAAATATTACATGCCCAGACCAGTGTATTGCTTTAAACTGAAATATTTTAATAAAAGGTGTGCCAGCACAGTGAGGGAGCTCCCTAACAACTAGGTTATCTCATGTTCTGGTGGGGAGAGCTTTTCAAAGCCATTTTGCTATGTACTACACACAGATGCAGCCAGAAAACAAGATGTTTCCTGACTGCTTTTGGTGAGGCTGCCCTCTTCCAGGAGATAGGAGATGTGGTTTTGATTTCTCCCCCCACTTTTTCCCCAAAAGACCTCTTCCCTTCTCTATGTGAATATTTAATTATTGGGCTATGAGGAACAAAGAAGACACATCCCAGGAAGGTCAGTCCATTTGGCTTCTCCTGTGTGCCAGCTTTTCTGAGGATCCCTCTGGTTTGGACTCAGAGGTGAGACAAGCTGGGGTGAGAAGCCCACTCCAAGAAGAACAGGCATGCTGACAGCTTCAGGGTGTGGGGGGTTGCTGCACGGCCCCCCACTACAAAAACTTCAGTGCCAAGGGAACTTCAATCAAGCAATGCACCTGGAGAGCTAAGGTGCAATGAGTATTTCAGAGTCTCGGGGTGCCCAGAGTTGGACTTAAGGACCAAATAAACACATTTTATGGTTTTAGACCAATGTGTGCTTCCCTTTTCCATTTTCTGGATCTGCATTTTGTCCCAATTTATTCTCAGGTAGCAAAAGTGAATACCACACAATTATTCTAGGTGAACACCCAATGTAAATTATCATTTTCTTTAATCTGAAAACACAACATAAACCTAAAGTCATAAGCACTGCTTCTTGCTAAATAGATACCCATTTGATGATTGACCAACACTTAAGGTTCTCATGTCAAACTTCAAAGCAATTTAAAATGATGAATTATGAACCCAAATGGTATGGAGAAGTCAAGAGACACAGAAAATTTCGTGGGCCTTCCTCAACGTCAGCAGCAGGACTTCCATTTAGTTCAGTGTGTTTAGACCTAACTTTTAAATTGTGTTCAATGAAGAAGGCTTTTTTGTTATGGTTTTTGTTAGAAAGGAAGATATGTTCTTATGCATACTAGAGGCAAGCGCAAAATTCTTCTTTTTATTTTTTTTAATATACGTTTAAGATCAGGATTAAACCTCTATTTATTTATACACCAATTAAAAAGTTCCATCCTTCTAGCTGGGAAAATGCTGTCAGACCAAATTTGTTACGAACTGTACATTTTATTTTTGGAGCAGGGAGCTAACAGTAAGCTGAGAGATTTTTTTTCCCAGCACAAAAGATATAGTGAATGTTTTTAGACACTCCTGGAATTAGATCAAGTTTTGAACTGGAGGAAAAATAAGGTGGCTCACATCATGAAAAAAAAAAGAAAAGAAAAACATGTGCAATTATATCAGGCACACTAGCGTTGACAGCAATTATTGTCACTGTTATTTAATGACCGATATCTATCTCAATAGGCATTCGTGAGGTAAGACTGATTTACACCTACCTGAGAGACAGATCTCTGTGTTTTCGGGAAAAACATGGCAATTTTTCAACAAATTCTCATTCACTGTTTCCAGCACATCAGTTTCAATTCTGCATCTCCCTAATGCTTCATCTTCATAGTAATCAGTACAGTAAACTTTTTATGGAAAAGCTCTTCTGTTTCAGGGTAAATTCTAAGCAGATGCTGCAGAATAGTTCTGTGAACTGTGTGGAATCTGCATTTGTGATTTGCTTTAGAAATCTAACTGCAGAATTTACATTCCTCAGGGAATGGGAACATTAGCTCTGATGGTATTTTTCCAGTAAACCAGCTTGAAGTTCAAGTATTTGCAGCAAAAGGTTTCTGTTGACCATTGGGGTATGTGTATGGATCACAACACTGATATAAATAAATTTAAAATAAGTCAATAAGACAATTTCTAGAGCTAGTCAGGAAACAAGGATTCCATTCCACGCCTAAGAAAAAATTGACACCATCGAGAAAAGCACTTTACATATCAGTGAAACTGCATTTACCAACAGAAGCTGAAATTCAGCAAAAATATATAATCGCCAACTGCAAGTCAAAGGAATAAAGGTTCATCAACAGTTATCTCTTTTACCTCAGTTAATCTTAATGGACATAACGCTCAAACCATATTTTTTGAATCACATGCTGGAAGGAGTTTTCTCAGTCTGAAATAGCTGTCTGACAGGTCTTTTTTGAGCTCGGGACATGAAGAGAAATGGGGTAGCTAAAGAAAGTATTTTTACAGTATGTATGTCCCTTTGAAAAAAGCAAACAGTTATTTAATTTTCTAGCTTGTGCTTGTAAAAAGAAAAAAAAAAGAAACAGTAAAAGCAGCTTGATCTAGAAACTCCACAAACTTTTTGTACCTTGGGGTCAACGCAGCATTAAAAGCAATATGGCAGCAAGGGCATCACATGGTGTGGGAGTGCCTGATGCATGAGCAAGTGCTCAGAGGGAGGGATGCCCAAAGCTTTTTATAACACCTACAGGAAACCCATGCAAACTCATGCCTCTGGCTAGTACTTCATTAAACTTGATACATTGGGCCACCATGTAAAGAGCTTGATGTAGTAAAATTCTGAGGAACTCCCATATTGCTAGTCGGGAAATGTCAGGACTAGTGAAACTTGACAAAAATAAAAGCATCTTTCATTTTCCTCAGTCAATGATGCTTAGAAGTGAAAATTTTCAGACAAAGCAGAGACTCTTCAAAAGCAACTCGGGTTCAATCAAAAAGAAGTTCTGAAGGAAGATTTTGCAACTGGCAGATGTATTTGTGTGTATTACACCTGTGCTAGTAACACAGCTTAAATGCAATGGGCTCATCCTGCTCCCACCCCCTCCCCACCCCCGCCACCTCAGCCCAATAAAATCACCACTGGGCCTTCAGGATTACATTGGTATGAAAGCAAAATCCAGCCTCATAGATGTAGCCTGTCTGCATGTTCTCACTGTGCAGGAGATGGTATTACTTCACCCCTAGAACTTTAGCAGGTCAGCAAAAAGAAGGCAATACATCTGAGAATATCTTTATTATAAAAAAAATTAAATCTTGGCTAGTTTTTATTATTTCCAAAGCAAGTAATCCTTTCTTTTTAATGCAAGAAGCATTTTTTAATTCAAAAATTTCTAATAAAATTACATGTTTGGGATTCTAAACTTCTATACAAATTCACCTTTTCCCAGACTGAGACAGGAAAATATCCTCCTCAAAAAAGAGAGGTTTGGAAAGCTGTAAACATCTGAAATCAACATGTTTTAACAGATCACTGCAGTTCTTAATAGCAGCAGACCCAAAAGATGCTTGCTACACTCAGGATGAAAAAACAGTTCCATCTCAGTTCAGAATACCAGACTTTTTTCTTTTTTTGAACCTCCACAGGTTTCTTGCTTTGGCAACCTGAGAAAGGCTTTACAGCATACATATCCTACCCCCTGCTATTTTTTTCTAAAGTCTTGAATTTATTTTGTAGGAAGCATGAGCTGATGGTGTGAGGAGGAGGAAGAGGAGCAGGTCTGCCTGGGTTCTGTCCATGCCACTTGGTCTCTGAAGTTCTAGTCAGTTTTTGATATCGTCTCGCTTTGTCAGTGCCAGACATCTTGGTTTACCGATTTTATTAAAGCTAACCTAACTGTATGATCTGTAACTGACCAAATACCCTTGTATTGGATCACTGGGACTGTGTAAAAAAAAAAAAAAAAAGAAAACTCAAAAACTTGCTCATTAACTTCTCTCAAAGTCTAGCATTTGTCTGAGTGGGAGCTCGACCCTGCTTTGCAAGAGGAGAGAGAAGAATTTATTGTTTGTGATCTGATATCTCATAAGCACTGCTCAAAAGGAGGCAGTGGAAAAGTTGCTTAAATATCCTGGCCTGCCAATGTGTTGCTCCTGCACTGAGTTGTGCTTTCCCCCTGCCATCTGTTCGGTGAGGAGTCAGAGCACCGTAAGAGTTCTTCGTTTCAGCCTGCCAGATCGAAAGACACTTTTATCTGGGAGAAACGTGCCCTCAGGGGGAAAATGCTAAGAGATAAGCCTTCTGCTAAGACTGTGCTTGCTCACACGCTGGCATTGCGGACAACATTCAGGAGCGCTGAAGAAAAGTGGGATTAGAGTAAAACTGCTGACACGTGTTTGAATGAGATGTATACAAGACTGTTGGTCAAATAGCACGTTGCCTAAATTTGCATCTATTCCAGGTGCGTGCCATGATCGGTCTCCACAGGGGGTAGGGGTGAGACAAAAGGAAGCAGATCAGAGAGTTCGCTTTTGATATCCACGGATTTGGTTGCACAGCCACACACGAGCATGACCTTAGGCTGCCATATGGACAGGGCATGTCTATGAGGTAGATTCATCTTCACAGCCTGGGTGAGCAAACAGAGCACCGGGAAAGGATGCCAGCGCAGGAAGCCAAAGGCTTGCTCGTCCAAGGGTGTCTACAGGGGTGGCTGCTTCCATCATACAGCCTCAGCCTGAAAGGACAAATTTTGGGCAAAGACAGCTATTGCCAGAGCTGTAGCAAAGCTGGTTGAGAGACAGAGTGGGTTCCTTGCATCTCTCCCACCATTTCTAATGCAGGTTTGTGGAAGCAGTAGAACGGTGTTACGCCTGCACCCATCCAGCTGCTTGCACAGCCCAGGGGTTCAGCTGCTGGTGCCCAAGGCCAGCTCAGCTGTGGTGCAGCTGTGTGACCTTGGATCTGACTGCTGGGAAAGAGATGTGTGGGAAAGAGCTGGGAGAAGCCTTACTGGGAGACTCTCCTCTTCCCTTGGGAGCCGTCTTTAAGCTCAGGCCCTCAGTCTTAGTCCTTGCACGAGCTACACAGCAGCTGCGCCTGCGCCTGGCTGTGCACTTCACTGATCCGAGCCTTGACTCCACACCTGGGTCCTGCCTCATTTCTCCATTTTTTCCTGGCCATAATTGATCTGCCGACTGCTCCTCTGCACCTGCATACAGGTCTGGTGACCCTTCGCGTTCAGGTGCTGCAGGACTGACACACCACCCTGACCACCTCGTGGTCCCCAGATCACCTTCCCGTGTGGGGCAGTCCTCTCCCGATGCTCCCTGACGCCCTTATGCTCTCTGCTGTAGCTGCCTGCTTTACTGCACCAGCCGATGGCAGGGACACAGGACAGACAATAGCTAAAACAGGTTTATTGTTCACTAGTTTAAATCCATGGGATGTAGGGAGCTGTTTCTGATGCATGGTAACCAGAAGAGAACCCCTGTGTGTACATTAAGGGTGGGAAAGTCTTGCTCATTTGTTTTCTCTATCAGTATTGTTCCCTGCAGTGTATTCTCCAGAGATGTGTCCTGCTCATCTTCACATGACCGAGGGACTAGAAATTTCATCATTTCCTAGGAAGACTATCATACAGCCTAAAAAAATCTTAGCATTAGGAAATGCTAGGAAAGCAAGCATCTCCTGGGGAAAAAAAATGTAATCAGAAGCCTGTGAATTGAGCTGCTGACCCAGAAACAGTTTCTGTGTTAAGCTGGGCAATGTTTGTTAACTCTGTGACCCATGGACCACTGGCAAAATCCCAGAGAAATCAACCAACATGTTCCAGGGACCAGCAGAAGAGCCCAGCTCCCCCATTGCCAAACGCACCAGGACCACTGAAATCCATAGGAACTAGGATATCTGACTTGACATGTCTGTACATTCCCACCCCTGTGAAGACTCAACATGGGCTCCTAAGCAGCTTCGGGATCTCCACGGATCTACCTGTTGCCTCGTGGTTTGTTGCAGTTGTGATAAAGGTGTATTTCAGGCAAGATTTCAGGGGTGTTCATAAAGGCAGTCTGCTGTTTAGGGAGAACTATCTTTGTGCTGTTCCTGAAGACCTGATCTCAATGAGTTTTTCTGTGGTTTGACCTGTGTAAAAGGTCACTACAATGAAAAAATAAAGTCCCGTGCAACCACTTGTTTCAGTGACCAACCCAACCTGACATGCCTGTCCTCTAATATTCTTCCCCTTTTAAGGCTATTACCTCCTATTGGCACAGTATTTTTTAAGCATTATTGCTGAAAGGAGGAGAGAGAAAAGTGCTTTCTTTTAAAGGCAATGCAATGCCTGCCTGGAAGTCCCTCGCCCAGTCCCCTTCCAAGCGTTGGAGGGTATGTTTCTTTAAGACTGGTTATGTGTTCATGTAACAGGGCAAGTGCATACGTGAAACAAGCTTTTGCTGAAGCTTTAAGTCTGCGGGGGAATTTTCTAATGATCGTTTTTAGTTAATAGGCACAAGTTGTTAGCCTGAGCTGGGAAAGCCTTTTTTTGTGTGTGCCAATTCCACCCCCTCTTTTTTTTTTGTCATGGATTTAGTTCCCACAGCTAATGCACCTAATAATGAGACTGGGCAAGCGAATGCCAGCGTAATGATATGGAGCTTGTTTGGCCCTGACAAAGAACACAGAGAGCGGCTGGATGGCCTAAACGACAGGCCAAGGGCTTTATTCATCCCAAATGATCTCTTGCCTTGCATGCCACCAAATCCCACAGAAGGAAGGCTGCATGGCCAGGCTGCACCTCAGGATGGGAGAGGTGTCCAGCAGGGACTCGGCTGTGCCCCACAATGCCCCCTGAGCCCCTGTCGTGGGGCTTTTCACTAGATGGGGGTCAAAACAGAGAAACAATTAAGGGTTAAGCCCTTGACTGAATATTTTAATCACTGTTTCCTAACACACATACACACCAACCAGTTACAGAGAAGGAAAACATCCTTTAAAACTTACCAGACAGGTTACAAGGACCTTGCTCAGCCCCAGCTCCCCCAGCTTCAGCGGAAAGCGGGGGGTGGTATTCTGTCTTTTTAACTAGCATTTTCCCTTCAGTGGTTTTTTTTCCCTTTCCTCTCCTTTTTCAGGCTGAGTTAATAAACACCTAGCAACTTACTCCATGGCGTCTGTGTGCAAACAGCTCCCACTGAGCCGCTGAAAACTACTCCTGCAAGAAGTCGATCAGAGCCTTTTCCACCTCGGCCTCCCAGAGCACTCCACAAAGGAAGGTGGTGCTCCGGCATACAGTCCGTTTCATGGATCAGACCACCCCACATCCCTTCCCTTCAGTCACTGCTGGGACATGAACCAAGCCTCCTAACTCCCAGCTGTCTTCTACTTCTATGCCTTGGCTTCAGTTTTGCATTCATTGCAGCCCACCAAATCCTCCTCAACACAAGGAGCTCCAAGCGTGTGAGAAGAACAGGTTAAATTCACTGTGGGCACGAAAGACATTGGGGTGGGGTAGGGCTGGTAGCAGATGAAAGCTTAGTTGTGACATAGAAGGCCCCATTACGACTCCTTTTCTTTAACTGGCATCAAAATAAAGGAAATTATTATGGACTAAGCCTTGAGAAGGTAATCAGAAAAAGTTTATAAAGTTTAGTATATAAAATATTTTTGAAATGGCACGTTTTCCCATAGATAACATTTTTCCTGAAAAAAACTATTTTTCCAGAAAAATTGCCTGACATTTTAGGAAAAAAGAAAAAACCCAGCATTTTTTTCAACATCTGTATATCTTCTTTGAAGAAGGGGAATAAACAGAAAAAAGCCCATCTAATACTCTCATTTTTGTTCTATCAATGTTTTTTGTAGAAGCAAACAACTTTTTTTTTTTTAAGTAGCTCTATGGGTGAGTAATTTGAGAGAAAATGTTTACTTTAATGTATTTTTCTGCTTACAGAATATCTGCCAGCAAATGATCATATTCTCTATACTGTACAAAAATAGTCATCACTGAGGACATTTTTGAATAATTTACGTACTATTGCATTATTTTAAACAGATCTCTCTCTTTGCCAGAGGACATAAGTTGCTCTGGTGTAATTGGTCAGCTGAGCCTATAGCATATGTTTCTTGTCCCCAGCTGGATGACCATGTTTCCCCTATGAACATAAGTGTTCATTTGTGGAAATACTGACGTATCCAAGGTTGAAATCTGTATAGACTGCTTGCCTATGATAAATAAACTTAACTGCGTGAATGCTCATAGAAAGCTGAAATGAGTGGAATATTAATATGGCTGAAGCAAATTAATGTATAGATTTTAATGAATGTTCAATGGATAAATGTTTGCAGAACCAGTTTGATCTGAAAGTGTCTGGTGAGATGCTTCTGTGTACAGTCAGCACTTGACACATTGACAGGATCTCCATAAAACTGCTTTGTACGCTAATTATGATTTTGTTGTCAGGCATAGGATAAATGCCATTACACCTTTTAGAGATGTGGTTTAGTAGCGGACAGACACTGTTGGACTTGATGATCTTAAAGGTCTTTTCTAACCAAATGATTCTGTGATTCTATGATTAGGTTCTTTGCTTCTCTGTCAAGAAAAATAGTAATTCAAGCATTGCCTGTGGTAATGACAGGAAGGAAGATTGCACATGAGGTTATGGATTCTGCTTTGTTACTACATGCTCTAGAAGGAAGCTCTCAAGAAACAATAGTCTGGGTTAGAGGTAGTATTTGAGGTGTAGTATTATTATTTTTTTAATCAGAGCCTTTTACTGTACACTATAAAAACCCCTATTAGCATTTTCTTTTCAGATGCTTTTCTGTACCACAGCTGCTATGACTCTGCAGTCAGGAAAGCAGAACTGGTGTGACTGCAATTCAGGAAAGAAGTTGAAAAGAGAAGAAAAAAAATTAAGGCTTTCTAAGACAGCTAGAAGAAAGCATGCCAATTAAATTTTTAAAGAGAGACAGAGGGTGGGAAGAAAAAAAGAGCTAAAAAGCTGGAGGAACCTGGGGAAAGCTGGGGAGGGGAGAGGGGAAGGAGCACAAGAGAACCATAGAAATGAGAAATGGGATGAAGGAAGTGAGGAAAGTCAAGGCACTGTACAGCAGCAGCGCACATATTGAACCCAATTACTGAGGGAGAAGAGGGAACTGAGAACCAGAAGAAGATATAAGATGAAATAAGGAAAGAAAAGTCCGTGCAAGGAGAGAAGGGAATCCACACAGAAACAAGAGATAAAGCAAAGAGGAATGTGACCAGGATGAGAATAATTTTTAAGAGCAGTGCTGTCTTACGGAGCAAGGAAGTAGGGAACAAGTGAGAACTGACACGCAATTTGTGTTAATAATGCAGTGGGTTCCCTGCATGTGCTCAGCCTATGTACTTCATTGCAAATTTAAGTGATCAGGAGTCATTTAAGATGCATTTCTTGGATTTGGTAGCATGCTTCTGAAAAGGCAATCTTAATATTAAGAGCACTTTACTGAAATGAACACCAGAAGACTCATCTTTCATCATAATCATGTTAGAATGAATACTATGGCATATGCCAAGAACACACCAATGTTAATATTATCTCAGCAAATCCTAAATAATTTTCTACAACCTATTAAGCTAGTACAATGAAGAAACATAGCTTGTTCTCTCCTTAGGACAAGCCTTTTGTATCACTCAACACAGTTAGATGTTTAACTTTACTCACAAATAGTTTAATCAAAGACGATGTGATTTCTTTTGCCCGTAAGGTTAAGCATATACAGACAGCTTTGCCAAGTCAGAACTTAGACTTCCTGCCACCAAATCAGCCATTTCCTATTAAAACCTTCAGAACTGCAGATTAACCCTCAGGCATTAAGTGATGGATCACGTACAAATACTCACTTTCCTAACTATAGGCTATGACTTCTGTAGGAAAGTCTTGGAAATTAGGCCTGATAAAAATAAGACTGGAAGCTTACTGATGTTGGCAGGCTTCACAGTTGTGCTCAAAGCTAGGGAAGGATGGAACTTTGCTTCATCTTCTGGTGATTAAGGAGCAATATCAGAAGCAAGAGAATAAATATATCCCAGGAACCATCCCCCACAGACACACACATTTCCAACAATTGCTGAATTAGAATACAAAGTCCTATTTTCAAAATTCGCAAATGTACTAAAGATTTTTAAATTCTAATAAAAGTCAAAGATATTTGGGGCTTTACCCCCACTTTCTTTTCAGGACTATAATTGACACCTAGAAATCCTGTTCTCTGTGTATACCATATATTTTACTCAATCATTACCCTGGTATCACAAAGGAACTTGATACTAAGCCTTTGGCTGTGATCATTTAAGCTAAATTTTTCAGGTGTGTAGGTGCTTAAAAACAAGGATGGATGTTAGTAAGATCTATAAAACCCTGTCAAGGAGAGACCATCAAAAATTATACTTCTTCCCCTCAAAAGGACCCAAAGCCAAACGCATGAAGAAGTATGTGCAGATATACTTGTGCACACAGCCAAATACTTGGTTTGTCTGTGACAGAAGAACTTTGACTGCTTTTCCTATCCTGGCAACCATAAATTCAGGTTTCCCAAGAGAGATGGCCCATAGTCACATATGTAGCAGATACAATCTGAGAATTTTCCCTCTTTGAGGAAAACTCTGTCGTTCTTCATACAATTTCTTGTGCTTTCTAAGGATTTCACAGTAGGTCAAAGACACCCTTTAAAGGACAGCAAAACAATACAAGAAAATTAACCAACATCTGGTTATAGTGTCACATATTTTGAGAAGGGATGAGAACACCAGTCCTTCTAAGCTGGTCCTATTACAAGCTTCAAGCTTTCACCCATCCCTTAACCCTGACTTGTCAGAGAAGAATGAAGATGGTTCACAGCACCAATGCCTTTGAACACACACTCCCAACACCACACGTGTATCTCCCAGGTACCACAAGTTTTTATAAGCAGCACCTTGTTTTGATCTAGCGCTTCTCATCCAGAACTCTTACCTTCTCCCAGTAAGGTCAGTGCCTTCTCCAGTGCATGGACAGAAAAGCAGAGGGGTAGAAAGGCATACAGACTGATTAGCCCAAGAATGATGCTAAACTCCTGTCCTTTTTCTGCAGCCTTCCTATGCTCTGATGTCTGTATGGAGTATGGATACATGATCCATTTGACTTCCGTGGCACCAGAAAATCTGGAAGATGTTTTTTTTACCTCTCTCCTATGTTCACTGTCCTCTTTCTTCCTCTCTTAAGTCTCCTTTGACTTTATACATTTTTACCATTGTAAAACAAGTTAAGGATTTGTGTTAAAAGACCCATACTGCATAAGCAACCCTGTGATTGCAGATATCAGCTAGACCTTCACATTTTGTAAATTAGTATGTATCTGCTAACTATCAGGACAGTTTAAAAACAATCTGAAGATCCTGTTCACTTACCACCAAGTTCCTTTGCAGCAGGAGGATAATAACTATTGAGTATAATATGTGGTATGTGTGGAGCACAGCATTTCCAGGCATTAATGTTTCTTGGAGGATGCTGAAGTACTCAAATGAAAATGAGTCATTACCTTACAACGGTATTAGGGAAAGTTGGGAAAGAGCTACTTCTTTTGGTTTGAGGTTTGTTAATTTAAAGCATATGTTGAATGGAAGCAGTAGCTCTGAAGGGGACATCTCAAACATAGCTGGAATCACAGTATAGTCATGTAAAAGATTTGCACACTGGTACCAAGAATAAATATTTATTAAGCCTTCCTTAAAAAATGTAACAATTGTTTTGCTTATCACTATTGTAGATTGCAGGATGTTGTGTATAAACATTTACATTTTCTCTTTGTTCCCACCAGTGAGCATTTGAATTTCACTGCAAACAGTGGCTTTAGCATTTGGTGGGGAACATCAAGTTTCACATCCATCACAGGTGGTAGGCACAGCCGTTCACATTGCAGACTTGGGTGCCGGGAGCCAACCCACAGGCAACCTCATGGCTCAGGTGAGGAACCTCTCCAAGGAAAGGTGTACCCAGATGGGGCGGGGGTCAGCCTGCAAGACTTTGCTCATTGCATATTCACAGGGACGTGTACAGCCCCTCACAGAGTAACTCCTGGCAGAGTAGCTGTGCTGTAATGCCATTCAAAGCAGCCATCGAGAAATGACAAGGTTCAAATTGTGCTGCCTACAAATGACATTTCTGGGCTGCCTCAGATTTCCCACCCAGCTCAGTTTAACCACATCCTGGGATCACAGGAAGGGAAAGGGAGGCAGCTACTGTGCTCCACTTGCCTGGCTTAGGGAGCCTCTGAGTTACAGCAGCTCTGGAGACCTCTCCTTCAGCCAGGGAGCAATCTTAGGAACAGACTCTCAAAGGTATGTGGGCACTTGAAGGCATAGCCAAACACCCACAGGATTTTTCAAGAACACCTCAGCTGCCTGGGCACTTTCAGAAAACCTTCCTAGTGCCTATCTGCATCTTTAGGTGCCTACGTGCCTTTGAATAGTTGGCCTTTAGCCCCTTATCCTTATAAAAGTATTTCCCCTGGAATAAATGACTGGCAATTAGTTTAAGAACGAGGCGCTCCCTTTTAAACCCAGTACAAATAGCTAGAGTAGATAAATCACCACAAGACCAGTGACTCCAGATAGACATTTTGCCAAAGTAACTCATAAGAATATAATTTTTAAGCTGCCTGACTATGTTAATGCACAGATAACATGTTTAAATCCTGTTACAGAAGAATTTTAAATATAGTTCTCACTTAGCAACTGTTTTCCAAAATTAAGGTACTAATGTCAGAATTAAGGAGTGTTAAAAAGAGGTTTCCTGAACACTGATTTCCACAATGGTTTACTGAGTTGCAGAAGTAAATGAACAATCAGATCTTTTAAACAATAAAAATCTGATAATATAGAAAAAAAAGGACACGAGATCCATTAACTGGCTGGGGCAAGGAAGGAACTTCCTTCACAAGCACAGTGGTGCCATGTTCTTCATTACAATGTATGTTACCAACGCTTTTCAAAGATATCAAACAAGACAGACACCTGACCAGATACAATGCGCTAATCCCCACAGAGATGTTTTTCACACATACTTGAGTAGTATCTCTGTGTTCTCTTTGCATACTGATTTGCTGTAATTCTCCAAAGCGATTAGGTTTTGAAGGCCAGAGAGCTTTCCACATGCTGCAAGTTTTCCTGCAGCTGATTGAACAGCCTAGAGTTTGTACTGGACTTTTAATCCCTTTTGGTGTGATGAGAAGAACAGCAGACAGACCATAAACCAGGCAGGGAAAAGTTAAATGCATCTTCACTAAGCAATCATCATTACAACCACATCAGAATATAGTAATTATTTCCTGCCAGAAATATGCAAAGAAATGGAAAATCACTTCTCAAAAATTGTCATTATCTTCTTGGACTTGAAGTTATAACAAACACAAAAAGAGAAAGCAAATACAGTGTACAGCTCTATATCCAGGGCAGCATTTACTCCTTTTTCATATCAGGGCAATGATGCTTTTCCTGCCCATCTGGGAGGGAAGAGAGGGGATATCATGCTTGCCTTTCCCCCACATTTAGTGAGAAGCTGTAGTAGAGCAAATGAACACAAAAGGGGCAAGGATGCACCTGGACCTCCTGAGCGTGACTGACTCTTTTCGAAGATGGATGTCTAAGGCATGAATACACTTCACAGTATATGATTCATCTGGGCTACACACTTTTCTTTCTCAATAGCTCAAGTTAGGTGATGAAATGGAGAACTTTGCAAACAAGCGGAACAGCATGATGCAAAGAATTTGCCATGGCAATGCCCATACAATGTATCATGGACACATCATGTGTTGTGTTTGAGTACCACAGGCACACTGATATCCTACGGATTCTTAAAAGATGCTCTAGTGGAGGCACAAGCAAGTTCATCTGCAAAAGCAGACAAAAGAAAGAACAAGAAGAGTCCAATTTGGCTTTGTGATTCCTTGTGCCGAGATCTCCAGAACAGAAGAATACCAGTACCAGAGAAGAAGTAAATCAACTAAGGATGGCTAATTTGAACAACAGTTCCCTAGACATCATAGCAATGGTATCCATTAAGACAAAGATTGTCCCTCCTTTGATTAGCAAGTCATTGTTTTACTTAACCAATCCCATTTTCTGCAATTTTCAGCTGACACGCTGGTCCTGAACAACTTCATTCACATAGTCAATAGTCACATTCTCATGGAGTGGCCACAGTTGGCCATCAATTGTATTTGGGATAACTTTCATGCTGTAACTAGATAACTGGGAATATAAATGGCAAAATTAAGTTAGAGGCTTCTGGACAAGTAGTTGTTTGTGCTAAGAAATGAGAAAATCTGAAATTCACACTGACATTGCAAAGTCCTTTGAATTAGAAAATGTTTCCCCATCCAGAAATCATATATATTTTCAAAAGGTATTTCTGAATCAGTTGGTGTCTTACCAGTTCTGGCTCATGGGCATGTAAAGACAAAAAAGACACATACGTCAACAAGCTAACTCTGATGAAGAGGTGGGGGAATGCAGAAGGTATTGAAATACACTCAATATACTAAACCATCTTGATTTTTCTGTGACCTATCATTACCTCCCCCCCAAACACTCATTCCTCTTGTGCATTCAGTGCATCTTTTCATAAAGTTTGTAAGATCTGAGAAACAGTATGTGGCGTATGTGTAGCGTGGACCCTGACCTGGGTGAGATCCCTTGGCATTGCTGCTACAAATATTATTAATAATAATAGCGATAAAAATACCAAAGTTTGCATTTCTCTTTATTAATGCTCATTGTCAAAGATTCCCAACAACCACCAGTTATAGAAAAAAACCTTCCAGCTAATTCAGGCATTCACAGATGACTAACTACTAGGGAGGAGTGAAATGCATTAAGAAATGAGGACAAGAAGGAGGAAAGTTATTGTTGAGTTAAAATGAACAACAATGAACTCCTTTTCAAAATGTATCATCAGCTCCAGAAGAAGGACAATAAGCTGGAGTTGTCCGTAAAGGAATGAATATCCCGTGAGTGTAAACTGTTGGTAAATGACAGGAAAGAGAGCTCCTGGCACTTGTGAACATGTATAAAACATCTGGTGCTGGTGATAGGCGTAGCAAACCTCAGCTGACATGCAGTGCATAATGACACCATGGACTTCAGATGGCAAGCAGTCTGGTGAAATTTCAAAATCAGTGGATGAGAAGGTGTTGGAGACATATTTGGATTTTGGTCCATCATGTGTTTGTCTATTGAAATAAAAGAAAATAATCAAAAGTTCAAGTATGCTGGAAATTGAACAGTCTTGCCTAGACAGAAAACCCGCTGAAACCCACTGAGATTTTATTTACTTCACTATAATTGTAAACATTTTCGCTGAAAAAACCTGATGCTGATTTGCATCTTCTGAGGTATGAGCCCCATTTCTAGAAAGAGTTACAAAAAATAGAAAATTACTGAGTGTGGGAGAAGTCTAATGAGTTGATTTCGGCTTGGTTGCATTTCAGGAGTGCCCAAGGGGGGAAAGGAGCAAAAAAATGCTATAGTATGTGTTGTGAGTCTCTCCACATTAGGAGAAGAAGGGATAAATAACTGAGGAGAGAGGGAAATAGTCAAAAGAGACAGTGCCATTAAAAAGAGAGATAGGAAATAAAATAACTTGGTATGGAAACTTGTTTTCTTTCATTAAGAACTTTCAATGGATTATTTTGACTGATTACATTACCAAGGAAAATAGTTTGGGGTACTTTTAGAAGAGAAGAGATGATGGGAAACCAACATGAAGAAAAAGACCGTGGCAGAAGGAGAGAGACACGAGAACAAGAGACCTTGCAGACAAGAGTTGTGACAGTAACTTTCTCTTTACTCCACCATAGCCATAATGAGATCCAATGGCTGGACATGAAGCAAGGCCAGCTTAACAAATAAGGCATAACATGAAGGCTAATAATGACAATCACCTGCCAAGGGAACTGGTAGAGACTCCAACATCGTAAGTATTTAAGTCAAGACAATGTTTTTCTAAGAGCTTTGCTTTCAGTTGTCTGGTGTGTGAGTTTTCTGCAGAACAGAAAAAAGCTCTAAAGCCTGCACCATACAGATGATCACAATGCTCTTTTCTGGCCTTATACCATGACCACGAGACTTGATGCCCTGTGGCTGCAAAGGACATCCTCGAGTGGATCCCTCACAGTGGTCAGTCATACCTCCCAGACCCATTCACTGGCTGCTGAAAGCTCTTTTGGAATAACTGAATCACAGGAGGTCTCCCAGAGAACACTTCATCTGGGACAAATACTTCATGGTGAGTGCAGAGTACACAGAGGCAAGAGCTGAAAGACACCATGATGAATTCTCAGCTCCCTGGTTGCTGGCACAGCTTCCAGCTCCTTGCAGTGGCTCTGGGACTCTACCTTTTGGAAAAACTGCAATTTGAGCAATTATGACTGTCTTTCCAGAAACTCATAAGGCTCCTCAAAAGAGCACTCCTCTCAAAGTTCTCAAGGTCACAACTTCTCAAGTTGTGGACAAGATTTTTTTCCTATTGCTAGAGCTATTCAGCACAGCCCCATAGAAGCACATGGAGTAACACCAGTGTAAAGCTTGTGCAAGTGAGAGAGAAAACCAGGCCTTTTACATTCAGTCTTCCCAACTCAGGAGACAGGACAGCAGCAGAGACTCAGCGTAGAGATGTGGTATGTGCAGCGGTGGCTCCAAGCCACAGAGTCTGGTTATAGGTGCATGCTTCCATGTAGAACAAACCACGGTAGGAGAAAGTTTTATGTTGGAAATGGGCACCAACCTCATACCAAGACAATAACCTTCCATGAAACCCAGATATAGTTTTGAATTTACTGTTCGTCCAAAGCATACCTATGTTCAGTGAGCTCCCTATTTTGTTTTTGGTATAATTTTCTACTTACCTAACACTGAAAAGGAGTGCATCTTTATGTAAATGCCTTGGCTACTTCTCTGATTCTTCCTCAGGAAAGAGTTTTCCTTTTATTTTTGTGTGTGTGTGTGTGTGTGAGAAGGTATTTCTCGAAGCATACTCATATTCTTTAGGCACACTAGTTCTGTCCTTCCTCATCCGCCAGCAAGCAAATTTGGCTCCCACATTAGCAGCTGCAGCATTTGTTCTTACCTTGTGATAGCCTTTTTACCAATTTAGCCCAAAGCATGACATTCCCTTTGCATTTGTACCACATTCTGGTCACTTAAACACCACAGCAACCAGCAGAGCTATGATCCAGAGCTGTGGAGACACAGCTCCTCATCAGTCAGGCTGGGGAATAATGAGGGAAGGGCTTGCATCTGCGTATGCTTCTCACACGTAACAGTCCATGTAACAGATTTTCAGCCCAAGAGGTTTCATTATGATCATCTAAGACTGCAGAATCCAGGCAATAATGTCGGTATTAAGGTCAGAACTTCTGGCTGAGTTAGATCAAATCATTTACAGTAATCCGAGGAGGCAATGAAGACCCCCTCAGCGCTCCCCTGGGAAGCTGTGCCAACAGTTCATGCCCCTCCTTGTTAAAAATGTGCATCTTGTTTCAGACGTGAGCTATCCGGGGAGCTTTACAATGACTGGATGTTGTTATGCTTTTGTCTATGTAATTAAATGGTCCTTTCCAGACACAGTTATCCTCCCCTCGTGGAGGTGCTCTCAACTATAACCACATCACCGCTTCACCCGCAGTGGGCAGCTTGGGTGTTTCGCCACCCCAGATCCCCAGGCTGGCACTTCACCGCACCTCCGACTATAAGCATCACCCCCGAAGCATCATCCTGAGCTTCTCCCTGCCTGCCAAGCCTCCGTCTCTGCAGCAGCAAGAGACTGAACAGTGCCACGCTCCGGCCACCACAGTGGCTCAACGGGGGAAAAGGCGCATGTGTGCGTGTGTGTGTGTGTCCATGGGATCTGCTGGTTAAATGTTTTCCTTTCCCAGGGGATATATTTGACATCAAGATAAAGGGGCAGCGTGGAAAACAAACTTACTTTTTCCCCCCCTCTCCTTGGAGTTTGGTATTGTAAAACAAGCCATGCTAGCTGAGATTCTTTTTGAAAGCTCCTGGTTATCTTAGCAGCTGTAATATAAACCACAATCTCCTTGAAGTATCTCCCTGCCACAGCTCCCTTCCCAGTGGGGGGTGGAGGGGCAACACACACCATGGTATTCATAGGGAATAACATAGTTATGTTATTATAGTTATAGTTCAGGCATTTTTTTAAGCTGGCTAATGCAATACTGTATGTTTTCTTTTGGAGCTCTGCTAAACCCGCTAGTTACATATGTGCAAAATGTGATAGCGTCCATCTTTCTGCACCTCATTAACAGTATCTCCCTTGCCTTTTGTTTTGGTCATGACAAACTACAGTGGGAAGTAAAAGGGGTGATGGTTATGAAGTGTGTGGGTGAAGGGCATAATCACAGTGGTTCTGCATGAGTGTTGCTTGTTTTGATGTTAAGGCTGTTCGAGGTGCTTCCTGCTG
>NW_009259318.1:711490-721002 GCF_000687185.1 Egretta garzetta | reverse complement strand
CCGTGTCCCATGCAAGCCAGCTAATGTCTTTGTGCTTCAGAGGAAACATTCCTGTAATTTTGACACCCTGCAAGGATGATGCCTGGAGTACAAACACCTGTGTGTTAGGTAGTCACAAGACTTTCAGCTGGTACCTCTTGTGGCTGCCCAAGGGAGCTTGCCTTGTCTTGCAACCCTCTGGCCTTTGAAGGCAAGGGACCTGGCCCCGTGGGGACGCTCAAAGAGGCGTTTGGGTTGTCTGGCAGGCAGTGATCTCCACAGCCATGTTCCTTAACCCACTCCATTTTTATTCCCCCTTTTCAGTTTCCTCCTCTATGGGTGTGAAAATGACCGAGGAAGAAAGAGGGAAGTGGAGGTGCCAGGCTGGAGAAGACATTGGCTCCCCCTTCTGCAGCTGATTTGCCACTACAAGCAGTAGCCAAAACCTTCCCCCTCTTCCAAAAGCCCCGGGCCCCCTGCCAGGCTGGGTATGATGTTCCCAGCCATGCAGCAGCGGAAGCCCTGTGCCGGGTCAAGCCAAAGGCACAGCAATAAAAAAGGAGCAGGTCACGGAAACCTGTTTCCATTATGGTGCTTGTAAATAGCCTTCCAGATTATCTTCTTGATTATCGTACCCTACCTGTGCTGTTTCCATCTCTGAGGAGCTGAGCGCTTTTAAACCTTGCAGCAGCACTGTTGTGGCAGAAAGTACCTGTGGGGGCAGAGGGCCAGCAGGAACCCGGCTCAAGGGTTTCGGTGTCTCTGGCAGAGGGTGTCTCCCCCCTCTCAGGCAAGTTCATTCTTGACTTCCTAAGAGCAGTAGATGAAGGAGGGGCAGCAGATCTGGAAACCACCCCTCAGTCAAATGCATCATTTGTTACCCTCTGAAAAGCTACCTCTGTCTTATCCCATCTTACTCTATAACCTGTACTTTACCCTGTGTCCTACCACTGAAACTCTCTTTCTCTGGAAAACAGATTTGTCACTCTTTCAGCTCCTTCAAAGAAGGAAATAAATGAGTAATGCTTTCAAAGCCACCCAAGTAACTCAGGAGCTTGAATCCCATTGTTTTTCATGCTAAGCAATTCTAGTTTGTTTTGGTGGTTTTTTTTGAAACTTGGCCCAAAATCTAATTTCCCAAAATAATTAAGGTGGTTTGGAGCCACAAAGTCTAACTGTAAATTGAATTTGGTCTCATAAGTCACTTGCATGCTTTGGAAATGCTAACCTTGATGTGGCAGGCAGCATAACTGGCAGCACTTGTTACAGGTTGTTGCTTTTTTTACCTCATTCAATGACGGGACTAGAGGGCTCAAACAACACCAGATTAAAGCACTCCAGCTGAGCCAAGGTAGCTGGGTATGTGTATATGCTCTTACTCCCTGACCAGCATGAGCTGAAAGGTGCTTAACTTCTTCTACTTTCTTCTGAGATTTAACATAACCTGGTTTACCTCATGTTTGCCACAGGCTAAGAGCATGCACTCAGTCACCACCCTGCAGACGACAGCATTAAATCATTAAGCAGCAGGAACTGCCATGTGTCCGCGCTCTGCCCTTCCAGTCTGGTCCTCAGGCTGGGTCCCTCCAGCCCTGCGGGACCCACCTCCAGCAACCTTCTGGGACTGCTGTTTCCAGGCTCAGCCAATGCATCACACATTGGTGTTGGATGTATGTCAGTAATGAAAAATAAAAATGCTTTTGTCGGCTCCTCAAACCTGGGTGAATTTTTCCTTTATTACGTGCAGTGGTGGCTTATCTTTTTTCCTTTTCTTCAAGCGCCCCAAGGCACTGTGATAAATGGAGCTGCACTGCATCCAGTGGCCCCACAGACCCCAGGAAAGGGGCAGATCCTGCTGTGAAGAGTGGCCAGCCAGCACAGATGGGAGAGGTGAGGGTGGTGGGGAGATGGCACAGCCAAGAAAATGAAGAGGTGGCAGCAAAAAGGCAAAAAGCTCCACAGCTCCTTGGTGTTCATTTTCATCTTTCTCCAGTGCCACCAAGGAGATGGAAAGTCTAAGGAAAAGAAAGCATAGTGGGGAAAACTTCAAGAAGGGGACAGGGGACATCACCAGCTTCCCTCCGTCTCTGCCTTGGCTGCTTTCTCCAAGTGCTGAGCTGGGGACAGTGTCCGGCCCAGTCCTGGCTGCCTCCTCCCAGAGGTCAGAGTGAGGGAGGGCACTGCAAGGCTCCTTCTTCTGTGCCCCTTCTTCCAATGATGCTTCATAAACCACAGGTAATCACAGCCAAGGCAATCATTTTGTCTAATTCAGGTGAAAGGCCATCATGAAAAAGACAAAAACGTGAAAACTGAGGAAATGCACATTGACTGGTAGCACCAAACAGTGAGCAAGCATAATGGGGGAAAAGAAAGAGACATGCTGTAGGGCAATCATCAGGGTGCTGTTGCTGGTCTTTTTTATGGTGTAAGCCAGCAGAAACCTCTGCAAAATCAATGGAGATATACTTGGACACCGTATCCATAAAACAAACTGAGTCCACAAAGTCCATGCTGTCAATTCCCAGATCTTATTTTATTTATTTATTTTTGAGTGAGAGCAAAAGAGCTTTCATGTCTCTAGAAAAACACTTAAGCTTTTATTTTTGCTACTCGCAGTGACAGCAAAGATGTGTTATGTTTCTGAATTTCTACGTTAGTATATTTCTGAAATTCCTCTAGTCTTGATTTCTCCATGTGGTTTGTATGAAAAGGTGCTTCACAGAAGTGCTCTAACATGCCACATCCACACAACCCCATGAACAACAATGTAATGTGAAAAGCCATGGATAACTGCAGAGAGAAAAATTCACAAAATAAAGAGCTTCTCGGGTGCTAAACCAAAATTGTTACCTTGAGGTTAGTCCACTGTGCAGCACATCAGAACAAGATGTAGCTGACACTGACTTGTGTTTGTGCCTCTGGCGTTGATGTCTCTGCAACTCTGGACAACATTTTTAAATTCCCTCTTCCTCAGCTAATGTTTTAGAATAAAAAGTGCAAAACAATGGTAATACTATTAAGGACTTTAAAAAATAAATCGTAATTGCCAATACCCCAAACCCAAAAATTTTAATGGCAATGCCATTTTGACAAAGCCTTGGGAATGGTTAATGGTTTCTAGGGTCCTGGATGGAGTCCGCTGCAGCAAGACAGACCCAAGGGGAACAGCAGGTAGAGCACTTCTGCTGCCCTGCTCCTCTGCCACAGATCTCTCAAATCCATCCTTTCCCTGGCAGAGCCTTTCCTCCTGAGCCACCCACTTCCTTCTCAACTTCAGCTGAAGTCCCTCCACAGGTGTTTGCAGTCTGAATAAGCCAGGTGACCTCTTGACAAATGGTGACTTTAGCTTCCTTCCATCACTCCCAGCCTAGGTGAGGAGCAGGACTGATTTTAATTCAGGCAATGATTTGGTAGTTGCTTTTTTTCCACTCCAAAACAAAACACTTCAACTTGCATTGAATAAGGCACTCTAGACATGAAACAGAATGTTCCCACTTTCCAGTTAAAAAAAAAACAAATGAGAAAAATAGATAAAATGAACAGTGAAAAGCATTGACCACGGAGACAAAGTAGTTGTGTTCCCCACTTTCCAGTACAGAGTGGTGGGGCTGCTCAGGCAAGTTGCCAAAGGTTGACACCCCTCCTTTTGCCTTTGGAGACGCACATCTCAGTGCCTTCACCACCTCGGTGCTTTCACCAGGAGAGGAGAAGTGAAAGCTACTCTCAACCCCTTGGCTGACCTGAGTCCTCTTTGCTTAAACAAACATGAAAGATATCAGAGCCTGTGACTCAGATGCTCCCTCTCTTTCGTGAATGTCCTCAGGACAGGCTGGCAGTCATTTTTTCTCATCCTCAACTCCCCACCCCTGCCCCTCAGGTTGGTAAATATTTAAGTATTCCTGACAGAGCAGGATGGCTCCCATAGGAGCAACCATGAACGTCACCAACCAAAATACCCCAAATATGAAATTACGGTGGAAACTGATTTACGATCACGTCACTTCAGGAAAAGGAGAGGCTTTCCCACACCCTGGATGCTAATAGATAAAAAGTGGGGGCATATACTTCTCCTTTGGTTTTGTCAGTGTATCTGAACATGTTTTTTCTCCAAATCATTTTTCAGTACATACCATTTGAATTCGTGAACGGTTTCTAGAAAATAAAACTGGCATTTTTTCAGCAAAATTCCCATTTGCCACCAAGAGGAAAGAAAAATCACTCAGGTCTCTTTTATTGTATGCACATGAGCTACAATTTCACGTGGGCTTGAATCCTAGCCTGAAATTCACCCAGCCTTGGCCAAAAAAAAAGCTGCAGATAACCAAGACCAGAACATACACTTGAGGGACCTCAGCACAATAGTCAGAAAGTCCCAACACACCAACCTCATTTTGAATATTTCCTGCAATGAAGGGGAGGGTCTGGGGCAGGGAGAGGGTTGTGCCCCCTTCCATTTTACTGGAGCGGTGAACAGCATCTCCCTTGCGCACCCCCATGTATTATATTCCACTTCTCCTTGCCACACTCTGTATAATGTTGTTCCTGTGCTGTGAAGGGTGTCTGCCTCTCCCCTTCACTAATCACTGGGCACTGGAGGGTCCTCTGTGGAGCTTGAGAACTTGACCTCCGATGACACCCATTTGACAGGGATGTGGATACATGTGGCTCCCCTCACTCATCCCCACTCACCCCAGGAGTTCTTCTCTGATGCCCTGTCAGCACAGGCTTTCAGACAAAAGATACTGGTGAAATCAACAACAGCTAAAGGAATGTGGCCTTCTGGCCTAACTGCCTTTGATCGATATTCTTTATTTCAACAAAATCTTAACTTGGTTAGAAATAAAGCATACAACCTGTTTTGGCATTTCCAGGCAGAACATGTCTGCAGAACTAGCAGGGTCACTGAGGCAATGTGATTCAAAACAAATAATGGGTCTCGCTTTCAAAATCACAAGGTCGCTTTATCTGTACATATTTCTTCTGTAGTCTGCCAAGCTGCCGCTTTAAAAAATAATCATGTCAATACTCTTATTTACTATCCGCCTTACAACAATGCCCAGAGGCCTGGCAAACTAAGGGTTTCCCAGAGCCAGATGCATAACGAGACACAGCCCCTGCCTTGCAGAGGTCCCGTCCCAGTCCCACCAGGCTGTTTGCAGATGGGGATTTGGAGCGCAGAGCTGGGGGAAAGCTGAGACCACGGAAGCAGAAAGCTCGGCACAGAGGCAAAGGCTGAAGCCTGCTTTGAGAGCCATACCGTGCCCCTCACACATCCCTCTGCAAAACAAGAGCCCCTTTTTCCAGAAGGTGATCCCCTTGGTGCCTTCCTACATGGAGCTTTCTGCACATGCCCTGCACTGTAGGAGCATCCTGCCCACCGTGCCCGGTCCTTCACCCCCCAAGAAAGGGGGTAAGCAACACCAGCCCCTGAGCAGTCCCCAGGCAGACATCATACCCTTCACGTAACGACCCTTATGCACGGGAGACACAGGGCTCCTTCACATGCTCTTCCTGCTCTCCACAGGAAATTTCATGGTCCCTTTCCCCCCTAAGAAAAATTGCAACTGTCTCACATGAAACTGGAAGCATTTAAAAGCTCAAGCTACAGCTGGCATCTCCTCTAGGCCGAATTTTGATCCCTTTAATGAAGAAGTACCAGAATTTCCAAAAGAGATAGGGAGTCAGGAGAGATTTCATGTGCCAAGACCTCTGTCCTACAACAATATTTTACTGAAATGCTAACTGTAATACCAAGGTATTTCACAGTTCCACCCTTTGGAAACAATTTTCTTAGAGAAGAGGAAAAATGTTTAATACCCTGGTTTTCAAAAAGCCGCTCAGCCCCCACTTGCAAACAAAATTTTTCAAAATATTTTTCTTTCCTATCACACCCTCTCCCGTTTCTTTGGGTGTCAGCAACTTCTTCCCTCTGTTGCGGCGGCACTGCCTTCCACCAGCATGCCTGGCTCCTGCTGCTCTCGCATTAGGAAGGAATCCTTTATTGTCCTTTGCAAAGCCTGCCAGGTACTCCCTCACGACGAAATCCCCCAACTGTACTTTAGGCACAGCAGCTACCCCGCCTCCTGCATGGTTCTAGTTGGTTAATGAATAGAGCAATATTAGGATATCCCAATATTTGAGAGAGACATTTCCAAAGAAAACAGACAAGTGCAGGGAAATGTACTCGCAAACCAGGAAGGTGAAACAGGTTTCTTTCCAAGTCTGTCTTTAGTCCATCCTAACTAACAGAGAACCTTTCTGCAACCCACAAAAGTAGGCTGATGATGACCTCACATACTCAGAACCCTAGCTTTTATTTCTGCAAATGCTGACACCATCACCACATGGCCTCTCAAGCTGCTGCGTTAGGCACTCATTGCCAGTGCTAATTGTATTTATCTTCTCAACTTGCATTCAGATGAATGCTTTATATATGTGAAAGATACTGCTCTAAAACAATGAAAGTGGCAGTCATCTCTGGAGACTGGGAATACATGAAGAAACATCCAAGTAAACAATTAAGAATTTGTACCTGAAGATTTTTATATAATGCATACAAAAAAACTTGTCTGCCTATTTTCAAACTGGAACACCATTAATATTGAAGTGATGAACTTAATCTCTCTTAATGAGATTGTGTCTGCTCAGCTGCTCGTAACATGTTTTAGGGGTGGGGTTTTTTGGCTGGCAGGACTTTTTGCCCACGTTGGTACCTCTAACCATAACCAAGTTGTCTCCTAGCTTTTCTTTGGATAAACCAGACTTGGTCTTCTCAAGTATAAACATTACAATAGATACCAGGAATTGTAACATTCATTAAGACACATTAGCTAAATTGCTTGCACTGATGAGACTCCTATCTGAGACTCCAGAGAAGAGAACAAACTTTGAATGTAAGGAATATATCGAAGGAGATGAAAGCTACAGTCCAGTAACAGCAAGTGGAAGTGTCTGCCACTGAAGATCTATGAAGGTGTAAGCAAGATCTTCAGCCAGTGCAAACTGGTGCTGGTGGGGCTGCAGCAATTTGGATCATTTGAAAATGAGCTGGCCCAAGGTAGACATCATTTTTTAGCAAGTCTAACAGGAAAAAACTTGTTAGTTAAACTGTTCCTCAAACATACTACTAAAAAACCAAGCCTGTATTCACCTTGGACTAGCTGATCTGTAACAGCAGTATCAAGGCACAACAGCCTTCTGCCCGGTGTAGCCTCAGTCTAGATACCCTCATATCCTTCAACTCTTCCCAGACAGGTAACTAATTGTTACTGGAACTGGAACTGAAAAAGCAGAGGATAGGACCCCATGATTACCATACTGGAATGTGCACATCCAAAATCAATGCAGCCTCAGGTTATTTTGTACGTAGAACATCGTGGCCTTTGTAATAAAAGCCACATTTCATATAAGAGAGCAACAAATCACTCTACATTCCTCCTCTCAAGGTGCTTAAGAACAGGTGAGATGCACCTACTCATCCCTACGTACTTACTCTACTCTGCCTTGACTGCATTCAGAGAATTGTGCCTGTAGTCATCAACGGGCCATATCTCACTGCAGGATCTACTTTATTATCAGGGCTACATATTGCCCAACACCATTCTCCCTCCAGAGCTAAGCAGATGAGATATGACTGCTTCGTGCTCAGCAGGCTTCCATTATTAGAGTCCCATCTCTGATCGGATGGCATTTCACAAGCTACCTCTTCCTGATTTCCTGTGCTACGCAAATATCATTGCTTCCTTGAGGCTGTAGGAGATGTAGAATTGTCCACTCCGTTCGACTGAAAGCCTCTGGACACAAAACAGCTGCATGGAGAACCACTGCTTTTACAGAGATAGATGGTCAGGAGCTGCTAGAGGCTGAAGTCCAGAACCACTTTGTTACCAGTGATTTATGTGACATCCTTAATTTCTAAAAGCCAGCTGCTTCCAAAACCAGCTACAAACAAAGAGGCCAGACTCTAATCTCGGTTATGTCATTTTATCTCTGCAGTTACTCCCAATTTACACCAGGTAAGCAGAGATCAGAATCTAGTTCCGTCTCGCTTTGCCTTGGCCATAAATAAGCCCATTAGGGTTTGTCCCAATGATGTAATGCTTTAATGCAATACCCCACATCTATTTGTGTCAGTGGAGTTGCTGTGGGGGCAGGCAGAGCTAGGATTAGTTTCCCATGTTTCCCGTGTTTCTCACACAGGGCAAATTAAAGTTTTATTCCCAGCCACCATCCCTATGTTCTTAATTCTCTGCTCCAGACAGCTGCTTGACTGTTGTTCCAAATGTGGCGTTAGAGGCAAACAACAGCGATACATCCTGCCCACTGAGTCTGGAAAATCCCAAAATGAGACAGCATGGACAGTGATCATGCTCTTTAGTACGGTACGCTTTTAACTATAAAGCCCTAGGATTACAGGGCAGGAGGAGTTTGTCACTCTTGGCTAGCCAGCCTCCAGAAGGATGGCTTTTCAGACAGAAACATCTTAAAGGCAGTTGCTACAAATCTGGGCTGCAACTAGCAACACAGGAATTTGCCCTAATTAAGGCCTCTGCACAATCAAAACATCAAACAATCATTTAACCATCTGCAGCTAAAGATATAAATACCTAAACACACGAGGAAACAGGCTGCAGTAGAAGGAAAAACCAGGTTGCAGTAGAAGAAAATTTGGTACTTGCTATTAGGATGTGCTGACTGCCTTCTACAAAAAGTCAGCTACCTTCAGTTTCTATCTATCTCTATAGGAGGAGAAAGGCATACATGCTGGGTAGCATCTACATAATACCTGTATGTAGAGCTGCTTGATTTACATCCAGAAAAAGAACACAAAGTATTGCTGCTTCCCATCATATGCTTGTAAATCTCATGGTAGTGTTTACTGAATTTTCATCTTGAGCTCCTGGGGTGCTGTAAACCAGTGTGAATCTCAGTTCTCGTATTAAAAAAGAGTAGTATTCTGTCCCTCAGTTGCAGAGAAATGCTTGAAAACATATATAAGTGAAGACAACTGGCGAAAAGAATAGAAAGGGAAATAAGAATTCAAAATTAGAGCAGAGCAGTGTTTGGGAGAGGTCCTCGGAAACTGGAAGCAGTGCCCATGCAACCTCTGTCAGTCTCTCACAAGCACCCAGAATGTTGCCAGTGCAACCCACCCCAACAGAAGATGCTGCCACGTGTATTGTGGCACAGCAGTCCTTTGCTACCCCATGCTAATTTGGGGAGATATCGGAAATTCGGGTGCAAGCACTGAGAGATCCAGAAGAGTTTTACAGGCTTCAGCCCTCGCTGGGTTTGCATCAACACTCACAATTTGCAATGAATCAACAAAGAGTGGCTTTGCTAGAGAAGCCAGAACAAAATGCTGCAAATACCCTGGGCACCACTTCTTCAATGGTTACAGAGAAGGAACAAAACAACCCTTCCTAGCCCAGCCCCTGTGGGCAGACCATACAAGAGCAATAAAAGAGGCATCCTTTTGGGATGCTTCCATCCCAGTGTCTTGCCTGCGGGCCAGGGCCCGTGTTCTGCTACGG
>NW_009259318.1:696696-711426 GCF_000687185.1 Egretta garzetta | reverse complement strand
GCCAGGGGCCGTTGTTCTGCTAGGCCTACAGCTGGTGCCCTGCCAGCCTCAGGGAGGGCCTGTCTCCCTTTCAGGGTCCTCCGTTCCCACTTCCCCAGCTCGCTGCACTCCAGCCTTCCTGCACAGCCAGCTCCCAAGCTGCTGCCTCCACGCTGCCACTCCTGCACTCCTGCAGTTTCCCATTGACTGGGGCCCCTTCTGCCTGGAGGTAGCTGGGAACTGGTCAGTAGGAGCAGCCACCTCATCCAAACCAAATATCTCCAAGGAAATGCATCTGAGTCAAGAAAGCCTGACCTTAGCAACAGGGTGAGTGTCCTGTGCCGTGTGCTAGCAAATGTCTCGCTGGCTTTCTTCCCCAACAGCCATTCAGTTGCTTACACAGAGAAGCAGAGAGCAACTTGGAGCAGGAAGACTGCGAGAGAGAGATTCAGCTCTGGGCTGTGGGAGTATTCTCACTGGACGTGGGATAAAGTTTCACATCTTTGCTATAAATCTGGCCAAAAAGCAACTTAAACCAAATCCACACAGCCCAAATTAGGCACTTTCACCACACCCACATTCAATGGCAGGAGTCCGATTTTCCACCCATCATCACCTGTTAACAGGTTGGACCTCCCACACAGACACTGGATGAATCCTGGTGACTTCTGCAGACCACCAGACTCTTCCCTTGTATTCATCCTTCATTAAAGCAAAAAATGCACCTTATAAAATAGTAAATCCTTCAAATTATTATAAAATATACTCCAAATATGTAAATAATAATCCAGTACCTCTAAATACTTTTTAAAAAGAGAAGGGAATGTATATCTGACTTCATTAGAGACAAAACACATGGCTCATTCTGGGTACTTTCCGTTAATGTATACCAACACAGCAGGTACATTCCCTGTGCCTTGAAAGAGGCACTGCACAAGATTAGGTGGTTATTTTTGTGGCACGTCCTTGTCAGCATTCCTTAGCCATGTTCCTGCTCATGAGGGAAGGCATGACTATCCAGCTTTATGAATGAATATTATCAGCCTTCGATTGATTCATGGGCAGTCTGCTGAAGCTGATGTCATTTGTCAAATGTGAAAATACTTGCAGAAATTAAATGCCAGTCCTTTCTTGTCATCTTCCAGCAATTAGATCTAGCCTTCATATGAACATCAGCTGGTTGGTAACACCATGTAAGTGGAATGTTAAGGATGTAACATTTTTAGCTATCCAAGCACTTGGGTGAAACTCATGACTATTTCTTGGGCATGCAGTGTCATTTAGAAGTAGATGTTCTTTGCAATACTAAGAGCGTGTCAGAAAGAACACCATCGTATTTCTACAACATTAACTGATTTCAGCAACTGAAACGAGGTCACTTACACAATTCTACAGGAGAGCTTTACACACTGCATAATTCAATAGTCTTGCAAACCCATAGAGGATGCAATTCTATGGCACTGTCGTGGTTTAACCCCAGCTGGCAACTAACTGTGGGGGGAGTGAATGAGCGGCTGCGTGGTGCTTAGTTGCCAGCCGGGGTTAAACCACAACAGGCACTGATGAATCAACACAGAAGCTTTGGCGATAGCAGTATTCTTCCAACACTCTGAGTAATAACTTTCTCCACCTGGAGGCATGTGTGGGACTGTTTAAAGATCACGGTGTTGCTCAACATGAACTCGAAAGTAAAACCAGGTCCTTCAGGTAACATTAGAATTGGCATGTTAAATTCAGAAATCTGAGTGTTAAGAAAAGAGTGTGAGGAATTACTGTCCTGTCATACTACATTACAGATATTTGCAATGCAGAGCTTAATTTTCTTTCTATTTTCACTGTTCTAAAAATAACTCTTATTCACAGGTCCATATTTCTTTGAAAACATTAACATTTGCAATGTAAAGGCAAACTGGTTACACACTTCAGTCACCACTTTGGGTATTTTTGTCGAATCCATCAATAAAACCTAATCCTGACAAGGGACAATTTCTGACCCTGAGGTAAGTCCCCTCCTAGAAGAAAGATGACTTTAATTCCAAGTAGATGGAGTATCATTTTCCATAATAATTGATACCTAACTAAAATCCAAATATCAAGAAAATGTTTAACCTAACTTTCTTCATGCATTGTGTATTTATTGTGTTCAATTCAAATGCATTACCACAAAGAACATACATCTAAACGTAATTCAGAAATGTTTCATTCACAGGCCAGTACTCCCATTCTTCCAGCTCTTCTGTCATACAAGCGTAAACTTTCTGCCACTTTGTGTTACAGTAAGGCAGCTGAGTCCAACAGTTCTTATGAAAATTTTATCTGCAACAGCACAAAAAAAAATGAAATGCTTTTCAAACTCATAACCACTTCTCCCAAGAACATTGGGAAATGAAAAAAACTACCTGTGAGTTACAGCCAGATTTCCCCTAGTCACCCTCAAGGAGCCTGGAGGCTCAGGGCTCACCAAAGTGGCCAATGCATCCTGACTCTCTATGTTGAATGAAGGCACTGAGAGGGCTCCAGGTGACACAAAAATCAACTTAATGACCCAGTGCACGATTCCAGACACATTACCTTGTCCCACCAGTCTCTGCATTGGGCACTGGGCCCCACTTGAAGTTTTTAAAGCCCTGCCTGGCACTTTCCCTACTGTCATCTGCTTCCTGAAGGCCACACTCTCCCATGACAGCTAGATTTAGCAGAAATAACAAAACCGGTGTGCAATATATGGAGGCTTACGAACTATGCCAGAACTTCCATAGAGAATAACCCTGCTGTATGCAGAGCTAAATGTGCACATAAGCTGTATGTGCAGTTGGTCTCTCACTGGTGATCATTTCGCTTCTGCTCCTGCATTACCTCACAAACTGAAGAGCAGAAGAGGTTAGATAGATAGCAAATACAGCTGAAGTTTACTTAACTGAAATGTCTGTGGACAATCCATGTATGAAGACTACATCCAACATTTTATACTGGGGAGGGGAAAAGTGTTTGAAAAGAGTTTTGAATGAATCCATATGTGTTTTAAAACTGTGTATTTTTATGGGTAAATCCATTTTATGCACAGTTTGACAGGCAATATTCAAATATTCATGCTGATCACAGAAGAAAACCTGCTTAGTTTTCTGATTAGGCATTGAGAAAATCAGATTTATTTTGAAATCAGCCAAAATGTTTCTTCATGTAGTTTTGTAATTTTTCTCACTATTCCCACTTGATAATCAGTTGAGCAAGTTTTCAGTAGGAAAAGGTGCTCATTACTCCTTGAGTTCAAAGAGATTCCCCACCTGCCTCACACTACTTTTGATTCTCCACCTCATGCCATTGCCCTCCAAACCAGTACTTCAGAGTTGAATGACTCTCTCAGCAGATTGCTGGGAGCCTTCTCTTCTTCGGATCTGTAAGTGTGCAGCAGCCAACTGGCCTGTGAGTAGCAGCAGAAAAGAGTTAAGTTAAAGAAAGCACCAAAAAGTTTGGACGTCTATCTGAATGCTAGCTGCTTCCATTAGTAATAATCCATTGTTCAGTGAGAGAGCGAGTGCTAATGACCCCTGTCCAGGAAAGCATTTAAACAGAGGCTTAACTCTGTCCCTATTCAGGCTGGCACTTATGTCTCAGTTTAAGTGCTGTGCTGAATAGACTTTTTTTTCCTGAATCAGGGCCAATTTCAGTTCATCATCCCTGAGGAACAGATGCATTCTTCCCCCCTTCCTAATAAATGTGGAAAAACATGCAGCTAGTATTTAACATAAAAGAGGGAAAAGTGTAGGGGAAAAAGAGAAATCTCCTATCTTCCTACTAGCACAGACTTACCTACCCTGTGCTCCCCCAATGCTCAGTGGCACTCACCTGAAGCTTCTCATGGGTGGATGATGGAGGTCACTACAATCCTCCACCATGCGAAGCAAGAGGATGTGTCACATCAGGTTGCATTAGTGAGAGTGCCTCCTGCTAAATCCGTCTTTGAATTCCTAAGAAGTAGCAAACCTTTTTTGCCCAATGCTGTAAGATTCAATGAAGAAAGAGCTACAAACTGCAGAATATTATTAGTCATTATTTGATGAGTCATGGCTAATTACCCAACATCAACACAGCAATAAGATCTAAGCCTCAGCTATAGCCTTATGAGTAGGGGATAGGAGGAGATGCAGCAATTGCACTATGTTAGGGGGGAAGTTTATGAGCACACATTGACAAAGAAGTATAACGAAGGATACTCTAAAAGGTACAAAGGGCTGTTAAGCACCAAGTTCTTACATTTGTCTTCCAGAGGCGAGGCCCCCTTTAAATACACCAGGAGTGGGGTTTTTTCAGCAGCATATTTGCGGGCAGCCACAATTACCCCAACCATTACCTTTCTCTGCTGGGTAACACACGGGGCTGCCATCCCATGAGACACCTCTCCCCACAGATGCTCCCAGAGGAGCAGGGTTACTTGAGCTCCTGGTAGGGCTGTCCGAGGCACTTGAGCACTGAGCGTGAGAACAGGCATGTTTCTGAACGAGTTCAAGGAAAGAAAAGTGATATTGAGACTTTCAGCTTTGAGGAGGAACTGGTGATGCTAGCACAATACATACTGTAACTCGCAGAGTTAATGGTACTGGGAAATTAAATGCTACTTATGCTCAGCACAGGCAGGGGAGGAAGGAAATAGGAAGATTAATTAAAAGTTTTCTAGCTGGTAAACACAATGACTAGAATCCATGAAGCAGCCCTCGGTCCCACTGGAGAAATGGTATACGGATGTCTTTAACCCTGATATAAATCAAAAGCATTCATATCTCTAAAATGGTAAAACCAAGTTAAAGGGAAGGTGGATATTTTCCTTTAATTTCATTGAGCTCATCATTTAACATGGGAAGGAAGAAGGGGAATATGAGGAAGGTGCCTCTAAGGTCACTGGAAGGGATGTGCTATAAGAGCTTCGGAATCTGCTGCAGGGAACCTGGAAAAGTGAAATCCGCATCGAACACTAACATTGGACTATGACAATGTTTTCATTGCATTCAACGTATTTCACAAGTCTCAGCTATGTAAATATATGGGCTGCTTTTTCGCTCAATACCGGGTGCAGCTTGCAAAGCCTAAGGAATTTCTGGTTGCATTTTCTCATATATGATCTAGTAGCCTTCCTTTTTCTTTCATATTATAAACATATTATTACAAATAGGCAGTGAATAGACTTTTTTTTTTCCTTGCATTACTTTAAAAAAAAAAGAATTGTTATCAGATTTAATGATATGATAAGCTTTAAAGTTCCCCTGGGAAGCTACCACAGCCATACTGATTTACATAAGCATTTTCCTACACATAATACAGCATGCAAGCTCTCTGATCTCATTATTCATTAGAAAATTAATGATATCTCTCAAATGTGAAAGCAGACCAGTTCTGCAGAGAGTGCTGGAAATTGGCTAGTTCTCGACGCGGTAGTCATTTTCAATTTACTGGCTTGAAAAAAAGATGCTTTTAAGCAAATAAAAGGGTGCTGACATCAAACAGATACTTGTCTTGCTGCCAGGGAACGAGATGCCTTTTAAGGCAGGAAGGTGGGACTTGAGTGATGTGAATAGGAAGAAAAGAAAACAAGCCAGTCAGAGTTAAGCAGCTCTGCCCCATTCATGAAAAATGTCTAGGCTCATTTCCTCATTGCCAGAGGTCTTTTTTGCTTAAATTCTAAAGCCCTTGCTCTGTTCTTGCCAATAATAAATAGCAGCCTGTTGTTAGAAAAAGTGCAAACTATGGAGGTTTTTTTAAAGTGCTTTTCCCCAAGCTACACAAATTGTGGCATCCCACAGATCGAGAGACAATGTTAATACACCCCTCAAAACTTTGCTGATAACTATATCCTGAAATTGAGACTGTCTGAGATGATTGTTGCAGAATGAACTACAGCATATTCACTCATGGGGCGCAAACACTGATTATCAAGGATGGCATGAATTGGCATATGACTGGCCAGATTAAGATCTGATTTTTATCCTGGCTCTGTTTAGATTACAGGATGAGCAATTAGCAAAGGCTAAATCCACTATGCAAGTCTGTTAATTTTGGATATGACTAACAAACAGGATGATTGTTTCTGTCACTGTAGTAACAACTGTCAGGGCATTGCTGGGGGCGGAGGGGGGCAGCAGCTCTCGTAGCACAACGTCTCAAAGTGGAACACCTTTGTGTCCATCTCTTATAGTAAAAAGGATGAAACCTGTGCCTACTGCTTGTCGAAGTAGATACAATCTTTCTTTGTGAGATTTGATTGCTGCTTTTTAAAGCAATTCATAGCTCAGATGATAGCAACAGAAATTGTTCTGGGGTGTGGTAGAAAAGGGATATTAGACATGCACTGCAACATCCTGTTTTGGAACTAGTTTAATATGAGGCTCACAGGCTCAGCATTACAAAATTCTGCACTCAAGCTGTCACTTGCCAAATTTTTTGCACATTAGTTTTGTTTTTTCTTTCCTGTGATCGGTAGTAACATAAAAGGAAACATCTGGTTCTGCAGTGTCCGAATTAGGGGATGCCATAGGAAAAACACACCAAAGCAACATCAGATTTGAAATAAGCAGGCAGCGTGAGAATTTCTGCAATTTGCAGACTCTTCCAGCAGGGAACCAGAAATCTACCGCTGCGGTGGGAATTCCATCAGGCTTCCATCAGTGCAGAAAGAGCACTATCATTATATTGACGTTTTGACCACATCTTCAATCATTATGATATTCAGCAAATATAGGATGCAAAATAATTAAACAAACTAAAAATCATCCAGTTATAGCTGTCACCTGAGTGTCAGCTGTGGTTTGGAGGGTAAGAAAGACTTTCACAAATTTTCTGAGTTGAGATAAATGTCTTCCAAGGGAATTAGTGGTTCTATTAGAGAACACTGTTATGGAGGTCTAATGAGTATATCTGTTTGGGCTTTAGATTAAAATCACTGATGGGTCTTTATTAATAATAGAAGCTACTAAGCTAAAATATGAAGACACTTTTGGAGAGACAGAGAGATTTCCAGCCTGGAAGGAAAGGAAAATCTTACTTATTCCTACGTGATTCACCAGCTGCAAGAGTCTTATATGGAGCCCCTCAAATCTGCATTGGAAACTATTGTACATGAAATAAAATTCTCTTAGCCACAGGATAAATCTGTGCATCCCCAAATCTTGCAGCCAAGAACAATGTGGTCAACATGTACAAATATCTGGAGAGGGCTTATGGTCTGGAAAAACAAAGGAAGTGTCCCACTCAAAGCAGCAGCTGGACCAAGCGCACGCGCTGACCTCTCTGAACTGTGGGATACCAGAACAGAATAATTTAAAGATACTTCACAAGCAGGGTTGTGAATCCCTTATACTACCCATGGTATGAACCAGTCCCTGCCCCAAAGAGCTTACAGCTGCAGTACAGACACAGGCAGACAACATACCTTCCCTCAGGCAGCTGGAGACAAAGTTGGAAACAGCATGGAGGTCAATCTGCTTTAAACCAACAGACCACTGACCTGCACAGCCTTTGGATTGCTGTGATTATTGCTGTTGCATTAGTATCTAGGAGCCTCAAGGACAATGATACCGTTGTGCTAGCCTCTGTACAGTCACACAACAAAAAGATGGACCCTGCCCCAGAGACCTTTCATGTGAAAGCACTAGACACAGCAACTGGAAATACAGGGGAGCACAAGAAAGCAATGATATGAGAAGTATTTTCACAAATTGCCCAGAGAGGTAGTGGAGGCCCCATCCCTGGAAACATTCAAGGCCAGGTTGGACGGGGCTCTGAGCAACCTGATCGAGTTAAAGATGTCCCTGCTCACTGCAGGGGTGTTGGACTAGATGACCTCTAGGGGCCCCTTCCAGCCCAAAACATTCTATGATTCTATGAAATATTTTCCTGTTAAGTTGCAGTTCAACAAATACTTTAGGCTAACATAAGACAGCACTGAAAGTAACAGATCTGATCTCCTGCACCACCCCTCCCTTCTGCAGCATGGGTCTTTCTATAGCCAGGTGAAATGTCCTGGGGAACTGGAAGAGCTGAAAAATAACATTCTTTTTCTTTACTGGGTTGGGTTTTGGCCAGGCCTGCTTTGATTCAGACTCAGCACAAGGACACAGAAAAAGAGTAGCCAGCAGACATAGAGCAAGAGTGGGACCATTTCTTTAGGCAGCAGTGCTAGCTGGTTTTAAATGTCTGTTGAACCAAACACTGCCTGGGCAACTACTGGCCCAATAGTGCGACCAGTTAAACCATGAGGATGCCTTTAAAGGGAACATTATAGGCAAGGATGTTTCCAGAACTAGTGAAATTAAGGCCTTCCTCTAGAAATCTCAGTAAATGTGTCTGAAAGAAGCACGCACTATCTTGCAACAACAAGTGATTAGCTGTGCAGGAGCCACACATAATGATACCCCCAAAGGGAGGGAAGATTAAGGAGCAAAATTCCCTTTAAAAAGCTCAAATTGCCAACCAAGTATGCCATGTATAAAATCAACAGGACATGCTTTATCTCTCTGGAAAGATGGGATTCGTGAGTTTTGAAAGAATGTTATGGATATTGAACACAACCAACCACAGAAGAGCTATGAAGTAGTATAGTAGTCTTGAAAATGTGAACAGCAAGACAACTGTGCAACCTCCAAAGAATTTGCAAAGAAACGTGCACAAAAAGAAACATGGCACGGTAGAAGGCCATGAAGGGGGTGGGAGGAGGACCCATTCTGCTTTTGAGCTGAGTGACCACAGGAGTTGGAAACAGCAGTCTTAGGTGAACGGGTGAAGGTGGAGAAAAGGGTCACAAGTGAATTGAGTAGGGTGCAGAAAAGGTGTAGCTATCTTCAGAGAGATTCACTTGTGTCCAGCAGACCTAAAGCTTAACTGTGGGCAACAACTTTTAAGATATGAGATGGCCCTAGATGGATGACCTGGAGGTTTCTACAGCTGAAGAAAGTCTCAACGAGAACTCACTCTGAAGACACTGCCCAATGAAAATGTGTCACTCCTATCTGGGGAAAATCCTAGAGGACAGCTAAGGCTGTGAACTGAGGCCAGGGATGCTCTGAAATTGGCATTGTCTTTTCTTCTAGGAGTTACGAAATGCTCCAAAGCTTTAATCAAATCTCAGATGTGGGAGTTTCCTACAATGAGCTTCACTCTGTTCCTCGTAGGTTTGCCTGGTGCTTGTAGTTAATGCAGGAGGATCTGGTAAACCAAAATTACTTCTAATTAGTACCAACCTAATTTCCTAAGGGTTTGTCTAGTAAACATGGACAAACCTGTGGGTGACTACAGCTCAAAGTGAGATGGAAAAATTGAAGGCAGTGGGGTAGACTTCTCACCAAACCACCACCATCGCTTTGAGGGCTGATATTACCTCCTGCTAGCTCTTGTGGAGACATTCTCTTATGGAAGTGTGTAAGCTCTTGCCTCTTTCACAGCAAGCAAGCCATGGAGAGACACTGACACAGGACAAGTGCACAGTGTCATACTTCTAGTTCAGTGCCCAAGTCTGGAGTCTGGATGGTAATGCACTGCTGTGGGCTATGTTTTTATGATGGGTGCCTAAATCCACACTTCTGCTTCTAAAAGCAGGTACTTAAGAACCTAAAAATAGGTCTGCATAATTATCCTTTGGAAAGCAGTTTTTAAATTGTGCAGCTGACACTTGGGAATTCCAAGTGGCTGATCAAACTGAATAAAAAACTGTAGCTATAAAGTGAATGAGCGACCAGAATATGTTGAAAAGACTAGCTTATTATGATGAGAAAAGCCAGTAGCACTTTTCCCATGATCACCCTTCAGCACTCTGATTTCCACAGCGCAAAGTCCAAAGAAGACAAGTCCTGTATCCCACATCTGGATATTCCCTATTCTGTAGTTTGTTTTATGCTTTTGTTAGACCTAAATTTTATTTCAGTGGGATGTTCTCTTTAGTTTGCAAAGCGTATGAGGCAGCTTGTGTATTCAGGAAGCTATTAACCACAAACCTCTGTTTCCAGGGGAAGAGAGGGGAGGGCAAAATTACTGGAAATTGAGATGGTGTGGATACTAATTAAAGAAAGCAGAAGGTATTGCTAAATGAGTCACACTAAATAGAAGAATACTCTGGATGTGGAAGTCTATTTTCAGGAGCTTCTCACAAAATTTCTCTCTCTCTCAGCAGTCATACCTGTGATGAGCACCTGGTACCAGCAAAGTAAGTGCCAAACAAAGAGCAGAATTTGAACTGTAGTGTTAAAACTGTAGAGTTACTTCCAAAAATAATAAAAATCTAATGTCAGGTTTAGTATTGCTATTCCTGGTGTGATCACAGCTTTAAGAAGCTTCTTTTATTTAGTCTTGATCTGGATTCATCACACACATATGATCTAGCACAAAGCTAGACAGCAACAACACACAATACCTGATGTGGCATAAACCCTCCTGGTACTGGATTAACCTCTCAACAACTTCTAATGCACTTGGACCAACAAAGTGAGGTGACACAGTGCTTATCTTGGTGTCCCGTGGAGGTGGCATTTGTGATCTGATGTTACAAATCCTAAAGCTAGGTTGATCATCCAGAGATGTATAGTTTCAGATGAGCTGAATGGTGGAGATAGATAGATAGTTTTTTCTTTCAGAATAAGGACATCTAAGAGAGATCAGAACACTAAAGCCTTCTAGGAGCTCATGTTTCCCTCCACTGAATCCAAGGGGAGCCTACACAGCTAGCACAGATAGAGATTCCTAGAGACAGGCAAGACAGCTGCCATTCCTATTCTTGCCTTTAGCCAGCAATACCTCTGGTGTCCAGTCTCACCTGGACACTTAGTGGTAAGTAAGATGAATCCTGACTTGGATTTCCAGAGAAGTATGGAATTGTGTAAGACTTATTCTGCAAATCATATACACTTCTCTTTCATTGGCTCCTAGAAGGTTTCCGTGACATACTGTGACTCTGCTGGTACCAGGTAGCTTGGGATAAAGGTATTCCAGAGAGGCACAAAACATCTGATACAATGGGCCTAATCTGCTGCAGATCCCAGAATAATAAGAGTGTGAACTAGAGCTGAAGCTCACCTTATGGAACAGAAAAGGCAAAGAAAATTTATAGTCTTCACCACTGATCTGTGCAGGAGGTGATCTGTAAAGGGTGCCTCACAGTTTTCTTCTCCTCTCTGCAACTCAAGAACTATCCAGTGTTTTTATTCCAGTGGACTCGCTAATGTTCTTTCATATAATACTAAATGAACATGTGATATATTTAGATCCATATTTTATTATATTTACAAAATACTTTCTACTTTTCACTATGAAAGTTTCTGCTTTGTAGGAAGATGAAGTTCACCATGACTCATCAGTTAAAATGGATGTTAAACAAATGCGTATGTGCACAAGCATGCAGCAACAGAAGAATACTAAGCACAATACAAGGTGATGGACCTCCTGTGATGATATTTTTATCTTTCTCATAGGCAGAAGTCTGAAAGGGATGTTCCAGCAATGAGTCACCTCCTATTCAGCTTGCTCAGGTTCTCATCTCAGTGGCAGCAATAGCAGTATCAGCTTTTTGGAGAATATTTTCTTTTAGATCCTCACATCTTGAAGCTAAAGGCAAGTTCCAAACTCCTGCAACACTTATTACATACTATGCATCCTCCTGGGGGGCTTTTTACAGCTTCTCATTGCTGCATCAGGATTTGAATTGCTTGAGTGATAGGAAGTGAATTGTTGTGGGCCTTTTTAGCATGCATACAATGAGCTGAGAAGCTTTAACTTCATTTGGGGTGTCTGAGACAAAGCAGGAAGAGATCATAGTGACACTATAAGGGCAGCTGCACTTATCAGATACGCCAGTGGGGAAGACAGTACAGTGAATGTGGTGACCAAGTATTAGTGCCTCTAAGTGGAAGAGGGTAAGCCAAATTATCTACCTGGTGGTAGAAGCCGTGCTCCACATGCTGCAGGAAGGGGGAAGAGACAGAGCGCTGTCATCTCCAGACCAGTGTCCCTGGTTTTAGAGACAGCAAATTGGAAGCTCAGCCCTGGGAAAAGAAAAAGTAGCTGCAGAATTGCTGTGCTGTACCAGCCAGTCAGTCCCCTGCTGAGACCACTGGTGTATCAGCATGTACAAATGGCTACCTTTCTGCTCTTCAGACCCCTAAGTCTTACGCTTTGTGTTGGTGAGTGCTGCAGCTCCAAAGTTTTTTCTCAGTTCTCCCAAGGATCTCTTCCCACAGACCTGCAAGACACCTGTACAAAAGCCAGAAACAAAGGTCTAGCTTCTGACCAGAGCTAGCAAAAATTTTCCAACAGAATATTTTTATCTCAGAAGGTGTCCTTTCATTAAAATTTAGTCTTTCCACTGGATCTTGCTAGTTTTGACAATGTTGCTATGCCAAAACCCCCACAAAATTAAAAGGAGTGTTTTAACAAGATCAAACCCCTTCTGTATTGGAAAAAATGCTAGTTTTTTTCCTTTTAAAAGGAGTTCTGTTTTTATAATTTAAAGAAATCAAAACCCAAAGTAAATTCTTACATTTGATCCCTCAAATTTTGGATAACTTCAAAACATACTTTTACAATTAGTCTGTTTCAGAAGATTGTATTTTTGTTCAATAGCAGGGAGATAAATCAAATAATACCTGGTGCAAACTTCACATGTCCCCAGTGATGAGGTTATGGAGTCTAACCAGCAGTTCTTCTAAGCCAATATGGAAACCCAGAACCACACAGCACTCCCTCTTTACTCATCATGTGCTGTTCCTCACAGATTTCAAGAACTAATTCTATTAGGAGAGGCTCAAAGAAGATGTTGGGAGGCCAGGAATCCTGAAAAACCATTGGGGTCAACAGTCAGTGCAAAACAGAATTTCATGGCACCAGACTTTCAAATATTGCCATGGAAAAGGCCACTTACTGGGGTAGAATTGAGCTCTTTGCAAAGGGTTCACATGACACCTGTGCAAATCTCTTTTCTACCAGGCCTTTTGAGACCTCCTCATGAGGTCATTTCATACTTCAGAAACTGTCCTTTCTTTGAAAACCCTTGCTGTTTGAAGGGGACTACTTACTCCACCTGAGCTCCTCTTTTCCTTGGAAGTCAGGAGTGTCCACAGCTGCAAGTCTGTTGAACAGCACCACACATCAGCAGACCTCTGTGCCCAAGCAGAGCGCTGATCAAGAACAAGGAAGACATCAGCAGAGCACACCCGGGTGCTGGCCCTTTACCAAAAATTAATTCCACCCCTGAAGTGCACAATGACAAAACACACTGCCTTTCAAAAGGGCTGTCTACAAAGCGCTATAGCAGGCCATATGGAGATAATCAAACCAGCCTGCAAGGCTGCTAGGGTATCCAAAGCAGTCTACCTGCCATAGTGCTCAGCCTTGGCTAACACAACCTTCATATCAAAGAAATTCAGTCCTCTGAGCAGAGCTGCTAAAACTGAAGCGGATGGTAAAGCTACCCTGAATGGAGCCTTAGGGTCTATACCAGGCCTGACATCTATGACAACTTGTTTAAGTTAAGTGGGGTACATCTGCACAGCACCATATCCCATGATATTAGCCTTCCCAAGACTTGTACGTCAGGATGAAGAGTACTGGGGCACCACCACCCCCCATGCGCTTTGGCACAAACAGCTGAGAAGTGAAAGCAGTAGATCATGTCACATGGAACATGGGTGACTGCATTGCACTCCTTTTGACTTCTCTACAGCTACACCTAATAATTTTTGCTCTTTTGGGGAAAGCTATTACCAACCCCATGGCAAACATGTGCTGTATGATGTGCATAGTGCTCTTGAAAGCTGGGTTTTGTGCTCAGTTTTGCAGAGATGAGTTTATTGGTATGAGCTGCAGCAGTGATAAAACCTGGACACTTTCAGATAGCGTGACTGGTGGCCATCATACAGTTAACACTAATTGGCTTCCTAAACATCAGGGGGGCAAATTCTGTAGCAGGGTGTAATTAGTGGGGATTAGACCATTCTTTAATTTGTCACTTAGTGCTCCTATGAAATTGGTTCCTTGGGGCACATCAGAGAAAAGAAATAACTTGAAAAGATGTTTCCCAAACTTTTATCCCTGTGACTTGCTCCATGGAATCCAATGAAAATATCCACATGGGTGACAGAAGTGTGAAATGGGTATCCTCCTTTTGATTAAATTATACAGAGAGGAACATAAGTTACAGGATGATAATATCAATTCCCCAAGGCCAGCTACTTCCCCCCGATACTTCGCATCTTGGCTGGGTATTTTTTCAGAATTTCTTATCTCAGCAGCCTGTAGTCAAGCAGTGGGATCTGGGAACAAAGACAATCAAGAAAGCAATGGTACTGTTGTTTCCCTCTCTGAATTAAAGTCATCTGAAAGCCTAGCTGATAGCTCAGACCGTGATGCTGAACGGTGCATCGCCCCATAACAAGAACAGCAAGCCTGAGAGTGTTTGCCTCCACTGCAATTCAATCAGGGTGCCTTGCAGCTCGAATTGCTACTATTTTGTGGGTCACTACCTCCTCCAATATTCTGTGTGCCCTCTCTTGTTTTCTTTTCATTTGCTATGCAGGCTCGCAGACCTTCCTGCTAGGTTTCACTTGGGAGGCCCAGAACCCCTGTTCTGCAAATCCTAACAGGACCTTGATGGATGCTAATGTCTCTGCCTTTCATATCATTTTACCAGTGAAACCTTTGATCTTTCAGCAGTCTTTATATCAATGCAGTCATCTCATAAAATGGAGAATATGACAAAAATATCTGTTGTGCTAACATAGA
>NW_009259318.1:693551-696270 GCF_000687185.1 Egretta garzetta | reverse complement strand
GTCCCCCCCCCCCCCCCCTCATAAAAATGCAGCATTAGGGATTTTACTTTAACCTCCAGCAGCCAGATGTGCCGTGAGGGTAGAACTGGGAGAAAAAACTTCGTTTAATTTTATTTTTCCTTTTTTTTTTTTTTTAAAGCAGTCTGGTAAAGGAACTTGTAAAGCAACAAGTACTGTACATTATGATTCAGAGCAGCAAGGGACAGCTGGAGAGACTTGATTGGCTCCAGCCCAATGAAACAGAGGCTTCTTGTGACCAGCTGCTGTGCTGCAGCATGAATGACAAGGGTAATAATTGATTACTAACTGGCAGCTCAAAAGGAAGAAAGAATTAACAAGAGTGATGAGGTGCTTTACAGCTTGGTAACTGTAAAACCAGTAGAACAATTAGGGGAAAAAGAAAGGGTTTTCACTTCTTACCTTAGAGTTACAAGGACAGTGCTAGTTATTGTAAATCGCATGACAAGCAAGCCAGAGGGGCAGGTCAGTGAGTAATATGGGGGCTTTGCACGCCCACAGGTCCCGCAGAATCATTCAGCAGATTTACCGGGGAGCAGCTAAAACTCAATCAAAAGCATCCAGCCATGCCAATTACATTGGTAGTCAAGGCAAGGTCTCTGAGCCGTCAGCCATAATATCATAGTGGATCTGAAACCTCCAGCGAATTGTGCATTGTGACAAACCAATTCTTTGCCTTTCAGTGGGCGCTCGAAACACACGCCTTTTTCTTTTCCTTCTTTTTTTTTTCTCCCCCCTTCTTGTAAATGGCTTTTGTGTTCACAAGTAAATGCACTGGATGCATTGTTGCTACACCTTTCTTCAAGGAGCTTGTACTGACCTCATGCTCTGGGCCATGTAAAGCCTTCTGGCCACTGAGAGCCAGGCTCTGCCCCTTTTTCATGCAGAGTAGCACCTCACTTTGGGCCAGATCATGGCCAGCATGCCAATGCAAGAAGTAAGGGGCCATAACGTGTCCTGTGTCTTGCTTCTCACACACAGGGGAATAATAGCCTCTGCGGACTATGCCCTTTCCTTAGCCTAAGTGGGAAGAAGGGAGAACTTGATGGATCCTTCGTTTCCTTTCCCAAGGCATCTGGCAGCAGGAAGCATGTGCTGTGCCAGCTACAGACCCGTCACAGTTTGCTCCCTTCCCAGAGCAGCAAGGAGACAGGTCTGTCCCAGCGGTAGCTCAGCAGTGGGTGGCTCCTTTCCTGGGGCTGAAGCACCACGGTCTGATCTAGCTCACTGTGAGGAGAGACGATAAAATCAATGGGACTAATCATGGGGAAAGGTATCATTCAGCATGAGCAAAGCTGGCAGACTCTGGTCTGACATATGGAAAATGCTCTTCTAGCTGGTAGAAGCCTCTTCAGCCCAGCCCACCCTCACCCCTCCTCCCAGTCCAGAATCTGTCATCCTTGTGCTTATGAAGTAGCTCCTTACCACTGGCAAGGTCTGACACCTTCCAACTCAAAGTTAACAAGATTTGTCTCTCCTATCTTTAGCCAACTAAAAGCTGAACAACCCATCCAAATTGGAGTTTTAGCTGTGTTCTACAGCCACTGCAAAGAAAACTCTCCCCCCAGAGGTGAATTCTTACTACCTACCTTAAATGCCTAATCTAGGATGGTGCACCATCCACCTCTCACACTGGCCTACAGACTTGCCTCGACAACCAGTTAAGAGCTGACTTCGAACTTTTTGAAGGACAAAGATAGGGGAGAGACATTGTCATGTCCTGTTCAGGGTCTTACTCTGACATTTGAGACCAAAAAAGTCAATGAGTAACGTACTAAAGGGATCGGGATCGGTCCCCTCTGCAACTGGAGGCACAACCCCTTGGGCTGCGTGGCAGGGAGGACGGCGGGCTCCGGTTGCTAACGTGGTGTTCCACCAACAAGAAGAGCTGCTGTGACAGAGGGGAGCCGAGCTGGTCCAGGGTAAGGGTAATTGGGGCTGCCTTTGCTCCCACTGAGTGGAACACTAATGGAACAAATTTCAGACAGAGGATATTGCAGTGGAGCTCAAGTACAAATGCAAATGGTACAAGAGGCATGTCTTCATCAGTCCACCCTTGAAGAGTCCCCTAAGGACTATAGAGGGAACTTTACTAGAAAATCTACCAAAAATTCAAGGCCTGGGGGTGGGTTGGCAGGTCTGGGTTTTTTTGTTATTATATACATAGCGCAAAAATGTGCTTGACTAATCTAAACCTTGTGTTGCTTTCTTATACTGCTAGAGCAATTATAGTTGAGAAAAAAAAACCACATCACCCAATATGGAAATACTTTTTTTTCATGTTTGACATTTTTACATTTTTACTGACAGGGCAAAGCCTATGATTTAATCAGTCTCCATTTCCCATAACTGCTGAGAAGGGCCTGGCCCCTCCTCCACATTTCTCAAAGGGCTGATGATTAGAAAGAAGGCCGTGCAAAACTCAAAGGAGTTAGCTCCATCTATCATGTAGCACTGTTGAGCTAGAAAAAAAAAGAAAAAGAAATACTTTCTCCCAAAGGTCTTGGTGTGTGCACTGCAGAATACATAGTGATTGTGAGTCTCTGTGGCCAGAATGGGATCATTTTGAAGAAACAAGGTATTTTTACCACTCTTTCAGGAAAATTAGAAGCTATTCTGCTTTTCTTTTACTGAAGCACATTCCTTGCACACCCTCTTTTTCACTCTTATTACTCTTTTTAGTAGCAATGCTACAGCCTTC
>NW_009259318.1:687081-693260 GCF_000687185.1 Egretta garzetta | reverse complement strand
AGAGAAAGAAAGAAAGAAGGAAGGAAGACCAGGAGGCCCTAGCTCTGCTCTTGTCAAAGGTAATGGACCCACCTCGGTGTGTCAAGCAAATTGCCTTCAGTATGCACCAAATGGAGACGCAAAGTACTAGCATCCTGGCCCAGGAAAAGAAAAGTGGCAGCTGTTTCCTCCAGAGAAGGTGCAGAGATGCAGCTGCAAGCAAGAAAGAGCAAATAATCAGGTGGTCACAGAGACAATAGAAACTGGAAGCTGAGCACAAATTATGTCATTGGTGCTGATCAAAGTTTTTGGAGCTTGGAAAGAAATAAAAACTAGCCCAGGTTAGGAACTGATCTTCTCAAACCTGTAAGAGTACAGCTAACTTTTCCTTTCAGCCCTTCCCCATGCATGCAGGCACCCTCCCTTCGTGCTGCTGTGACATTTTCAAAGAGTCCACCCACGCTATGTCCCAACTCACCACAGCCCTCACCTGGGACCTGTCTGTGCATGCACAGACCCAAGGGAGCAGCAGGTCCCCCTCAGGTCTCTCCAGGAAACCAGGAAGGACCCCGGGCTTCCCCTGCAGCCGCCTCTGCTGACCAGCCTGAGCCACACCGAGGGGAACCGAAGGCTGTTTCTTGGGGGCAGCTGGGGTGGTCTGGCTGCAACTCCAGCAGAGGGAGGGAAAAGAGACTAGTGATCAGGAGACCAAGAAGGAAACAGGGGAAGTAGAAGCAGCGTAACTGAACCAGACAAGAAAAAAAGACTGGGACAAGGAGACAGAGGTGTATATGGGGACAGAGTGAGGAATAAGGAGAGGAGATTGGAGCTCACCATGAAGGAGTAACTGGACTGGGACAAGCAGCCAGGATTTGTTGTGGGCGAAGGAGAGTTGAGAGTTGGTATAGATTTGGGACATCCAGTCTTGAGAGAGGCTCTAGGAGTGTACGGACAAGAAGAGAGAGGTCTTAGTTGTGATTCACCAACAGAGTACAGCATGTCTCTCAGAGGATTTGTTTTTATCCCGGTTTACAGATGAGTAAACTAGGTGACAAGGACATTAAATGACTTCTCCAAAGATATGAAGTTAAATAGCAATCCTTCACATTTCTACTCAGACACAAGAAGAGTGGGGCTTGCCATGTGACCACCCTTCTTTTTGAGAGTGGACCGATTCCCTCTCATACCTTTGCAATGAGATGTAACTCATCAAGGAAACTTGAGGTTTGGTTTTCTCAGAGCATTCCTTCTGGCCGGCAAGCAGCATGGGTTATTCACTCCACCTCTCTGGGGTCCTGTTGCTTGTGGCTTTCAGGACAAGGTGTGATGCACCAAGCAAAGCGGCTAAAGCACTGCATTGTGGGAGACCCGAGCGTGCCCTATCAGAGGGAAATAGGGCATGAGGTTTCCTCATTCAATACTGGCTGCTTACAGCTCAGAGGTTTCAGGTTTTGCTGCAAGGTCAAAATTCACCAAGACAAAAAAAGAAAAAAAAAAGTAAAAAAATAAGAGCCTGGTAGTCTGCAATATTAAGGATCCTGAAGAAGAGAGCAAGAAAAGGAACTGCCTACCTGCAAGTGTACTTTCCTACCTTGCACAATTTTATTTATACAAGCGGGTCTGGCTCACGCGGCTTGTTCAAACAGCTCCAGTGGGACTTATTTAGTGAAAAGGACAGCACAGGAAAGGATTTGTAAACTCTGGGAGAAACCCAAATTCCTGTCTAAAGCGTCTTTGGAATCTTTCAACAGCTTTCCAATGACTTGCCCTGTTCATTGCGGGTTTCTAAAAACATACTAACAAGCGGACAAGAGCTTAGCAGCAAGCAGATTAATAAAAATTATCATCATCATCATCATCATCATCATCACATTATTATTCCACCAGATTTACCAGTAGGTAAAGAAGGGTAATTCCTCTTTGCAAATTACCATCTGCTGCTGGAAGTGCAATACTGCCTCACAGAAACCTCCAGACATTTTTCTCTGCTTTCATTATCACATGCTAAATGCATTATGATCCACCATGCACCCCCACAATCTCAAGCTTATTTTGTGACTTCTGCTATTCTGCAAACTTCAGAAATAAATTGAGATATGCCTGCATTTTCACAATAATATTCCACCCCCCCATTTAAGAAGGAGGAGAATGTGGAGGTATCATTAGATATTAGGAATTTGCTCACAAGGGTTTGGAATAATGTGTGTAGGTGCCTCATGAGACTGCAATCAGACTAAAATGACTTGTGATTCAAATTGAAAGTAAAAGGCACTGATGCACTCATTGCTTGCAATTAAGGTGCATATCAAAGAGAAGTTAGTATTATTAAGCAAAACTGAAAGTGTTGCAGATAAAACACCTATTCTGCTAATCCTCTGGTTAGATGTTCTCATTTCTTCACTTCACCTACACATGTGCAGGGCTTCCCCTCAGCTGCCATCATACTTTCAGAATAAAAACCATTATTTCTAAACCAATTTCATTACGGTAAAGGTTAGCAGCACAGAGCGTGAGACCCTGGGAAAACTGCTCTAAAAGCATTGGTCTTATGGTAAAGCACTGCACAGAGACTTCTGAAATGGGTGCAGTTCTTAGGTCCTCTGTAGGTTTCCTGATCAAGTCATTCAGTGCATCTGTGCTTCAATTCCCAAATGTCAAGAGGGGGCCATACCACAGCGTTCCCACACTCAGCTTGACGGGCCTGTGTCAAGTGTAGGCTTTGGAGGCTGGGTTTGAGACTTCACTTCTGCTTGGTCTCTGATCTTTGTCACCAAGCTGCCCCTTTGCCTCATTCAGTGCCCAGGGAGGCTGAGCTGGGCACAGGGAGCCCTCTGCCCCTTGATGGGCTACTCCACATACGGAGTGCAGTTGTTCTCTACCCGCATGCTCCCTGGAGCACTGGATTTACAGCATGTGCGCAGAATGAATTAAGGGCAAAAGTACCAAGACTTTCCCTTGTGACAGTGGACCCCACAGAGCAAAGACTGGAGATTCCCCAGGATGGAACAAAAGCACATGAAGGAAAAATGTTCAAGAATTAGGGCACACAGCAGGGTTGGGAGGCAGTCTTTGTCTTTAGTCTTGTGTATTTTTACATTACCTCATCAGATTAATCATCAGAGTAATACAGGAATGGTCTTGGGAAGTGAGATCTGTAGAACAATCTTTGGACTAATGTAGCTTGTGACAGCACCGCAGGTAGAACATCAGGTCAAACTAAGGAGACTTGACCTTTTAAAGATAATGCTGACCCTGATCCTTCTTTGTAAGATGCTTTTTAGGTGAGCTGTGTATGATCATTTCACACTGCTTGCCTTCCTGATCTTGAACCTCTTCCAATCCTTCTGCTGAGCTTCCCAGCATACATTTGTGCTTGTGTCTCATCCGGGCCAGGAAGATAGATCTGGCTAAAAATTCTTGCTCAAATCCCCTTCCTTTTATACAGTGAGAGCAAAACAAAGGCACCATCACACAGCATGCAACCATAGCCTTCAAGTTTAAGACCACATTAGCAAGAGTATATCTACATTCACATTAGACTCACAAGAAAAAAGCCTGACAAGCCTGCACCATTTGAAGTTATGAGAAAAGGAGGAATAAAAAGAAATGCAATAAAGCTATCTGGTTGCAGAAGATATAAAAGTTGCATACAGGAAAGCACAGAGCACGAGCAATGGCTTTTTGCTATTACTTGTCAAAAAGGCAAGAGAGAGACTTTTTGAGAGTAGCTAATAGCAGCAGTAGGGGAATTTCCCCACCAATGGGAAAACCGCAGCAAAATTTCACAAGGCGAAGACGTGTGAGAAACAAGTTCTGATGTTCAGCACTGCCTCACCACACCTTAAATCACTCTCTTGGAGGAATGCCTCGTGCCATGCAGTACTTTAGCATCGTGAGGTCTCATGCAGCTGGCAGGAACAGCTACACAGCTCTGGGGGCTTCCAAACGTACAACCGCCTGTGGGATGCCAAGATCCTGCTTTGCACTCCCTCATAGCCCTGCAGACTTGTCCCAACTCCAGTCAGGGGAACTCATGCTTACCTCTGGCCCTGCATGCTTTGTAACACCTGGCAACCCAGCATCTTTCTCCATGAGTGAGCAATATAAATGTGACATTGCTTTGATTCCAAGGGCACCATCACAACCCAGTTGGACAGAGCAGCCATACTAGGCTTCTGGGGCCAGAGGAGCCCCAACACCAGGCTGTTGGTCAGGACGGGGCTCCCTCTCCATCCATTGCATGAGCATCATTGGCTTTATGATCTCCAGGAGGAAGTGGTTGTGGGTGCCAGGGATGGATCTGCAGAATGGAAGTAAACCCAAAAGGAAGGATGTGCTCTTGCAGGATATATTTGTCATATTACTTGAAGTTTTAAAGACTCAGTTAGGTGAAAGGCAGTTCGTTCACTCAGAAAGCACAGGATTTCAGTGCAGCTAGAGAAGTGCCACTGACGACAGATGCAATGTAAGCGAGCACAGAGTAAAGCTCTTTCAGTTCATTAAAATGTAAGGCTTAGAGCCTGAAAGAGGGGCGGTTGGAACCAGCCCCCTGGAAAACTCCTGTGGAATTTAATAGAAAAAAAATATTACAGATTTTGAAAGCTTATTGGGAATATTCCTTCCCCTGAAAAGGTTTTGGGGTTTTTGCACTGGTTTCCTTGAAATCTGTCCTCACACATTTCTGTGGACCCTTCTGGATACATACCTATTACATTTCACTAGACTTTTCCATGCAGACATGCAAACTGAAACCACAGAAAATATTTTCATGCACCCTCCACCCTCCAGAGCAAACCCACCACGTTTTCCCCGACTCCAGCGAGGTGTGACATGGCAGCTTCCTCAGAGGTGCCAGCCAGCTGCAGCAGGCAGAGAGGCAGCAGAACCTGGGTGGAGGGAAATAAAGCCAGCTTTTAGGTAAAAATCCTGTGCTCACTGCCTTTTTCCTTCTTTCTTTTGCAGCCAAGCTGCACAGTGTTAAATCAATAGACTCACAAATCCAAGGAAGTTTATAGGCCACTCTTAGTACAGGCCAGTGACAATCCTAAATATGAGGTGTCCACGAGCTGGAAAATCCTGCTCTGGTGAACGGTGAGCGCACCTCCTATTGAGACCAGAGGGAGCTGCTCCCAATTACACTAATGCTCAATATGGCCCCATTACTGACTTTTTTTTTATTGTTGGACATTGTTAAAAAAATAAAAAGACACTGGAAAAATGTGCATTCTATCAAGTGTTGTGAAACTGTGTGGGTTGGAGAAGGCTCAGTTTTTAATAAAGGAAACATTCATTGCATCCCATTTCAAGGACTTCTGTTAGATAGAAAGGAGGAGGCAAGCAGGAAGCTGAAGCCGTTCTCCTGCTAGTTCTCCATTTGCTATCAAACAATAACATTTTTAATGAAAAATAAAAGAAAAAAAGAAAGGGGTGGAGGGACTAGGAAATCCCTTTTCTTTTTTCTTCATTCTTCATGGCTGTGTACGTGTAACCGTGGAGGCCAGGGAGGTTTCCTTACCTTTGCCAAGGTCAGAGCCTGGCATCGCATACAGTGCGAGAGTGCTGGGTGCTCAGCTGGCTCTGTGGGGATCCTGACCACGTCCTGTTCACAGAAAAAGGTGACAGACTAGCCTTTTTCCTGCTACTCTCAGGTTAATTTTTGAAAAATTCCTATGAAATTTAAAAAAAAAAAAAAAAAAGTAGTATTTTAGAGTCTTATTAAACCAACCTGAAAACTCAGCATAAGCTCCTTGAGTCATGTCCAGGCATACCAACAATCTTCAGTCCTATTCCATTTTCCACCAGGATGGTATCAGCCTCCAGAGTTTTAGGTATAGTTCATTCTTCCCAACTTCCCTCTGTTCTGCTTCCTCCTTATTGTTTTCATCTGCTAGTACATCCCTGCCTGATTTGTCATAATTTCATGTTGACATACTGTAGTAAGACAATTGCAGCTGCTCTCTCTGAAGAATGCAAACAGGGATCTGTCATCTCCTCTCCCTTCCTCTCCCTCCCCCTGCCAGCAGGGATGGATTTCACTGGGAATGAAGGGACCATGGCCACCGAGCAGTGGCTGGGGTCTGCCTGTGTGGACGGCTGGCAGATGATCCCTTGTCAGTCAGATCTTTGGCAATTGCAGTGTATGCTCTGGCTAAATGCTCCAAGTGTGTGGGTATGTTTATGTAGTCAACTCCGGGATGCAA
>NW_009259318.1:661401-687053 GCF_000687185.1 Egretta garzetta | reverse complement strand
AAAAGAATCCCAGCTCTGGGGTGCCCCACTTACTTAATCCAAGCATCCCCTGCATGCCCCTTCTTCTGAGAGGGTGGAAGAAAAGCAAGCAGAGTGCTATTGGCTTTTAATAAGTGGGATAATATATTTCAGAGAGGAGCTCAGACAGGAGAGGAAATGAACTTGGCTAGACAGTCACTTATAATAAAAAAAATGGGGGAAGAAATTTGCAAAACTCATTCCATTATTTCATGTAAATATACTTGGCTATGTTAAGACAGGCTGATATAATCATAAGATGCTGAATAAGACTAAAGGCCATCTCTCCCCTTTAGACAGATTTAGCTACGCAGCAACATTTATTAGTCTGCTCGATAAAGAAACAAACAGATCATTGGCTTGGCAACTGTTGACTGTCAAAATAAGCAAAAATGTTCTACAAAGCCTCTGATCCTGGAAAAAGGCCCCGGGACTGGTACAGCACCCAAATCGGCTCGCTGGGGCTCCACCTGGGCTGAGGGATCAGCTTGTGTGGTACGCTTTGCAGGCCTGGGCTTAAAATGAGAACAACGAGCAACTCAAGTTGTAGGCATGTGACTCAGCGTACACACAAATAGGAGTGTAACTGGGACGCAGCGGTGCCTTGGAAAGGTTTTCTGCCTAGGGCTTTGGTTGAACACATAACCCCCAAGTGGTGAAATAATTAGTAAATGAGATTTAGGTGGGAGAAGTGCAAGGAAGAACGGGGAAAGACCTGCTGCCACTGAAGGTGGTGTGGCTGTTTGGGGCTCATTAAAACAGAGGACATTAAAAAGCTGGGAATGGTCCAGGAAGGAGCTGCAATGGTCCTGAATACCCGCAGTGAGACCAGAGCTGGGTCTCACCACAGGCAAAGCAGGCAGTTACCACCTAAGAGAGCAGATAACCGCAGGCAGCACCAGCTCCACTGTGCCTGTGCCAGGCTGGCTGCTGCCACTGCCACGGAGGGAGAAGGCAGGGCACGTGGCACAGCCGCGTGTGTGCCAGGAGGTGCGTCTCACCTGCCCTTCTGCCCGAGCTTCAACACTTGTCACTTCCCGGAACAAAAATGTCCACCACTCCCCCCCCCCCCCCCCTCGTTAGATAAGAAAGCTCAGCTCTGCCTGCGTACCAGGGTTCCTTGAGCCAGCCCGTGCAAAACACTTGAGCGACTTCAGTCTGTTTTATCCAAGATGTGCCCAGGCAAAGGTTTCTAAGTGCTTGCCTGGAAAGGCCACAGAGCTCTCACCTAGCAAGTAAAAAGCCTAAAAAGACCTCAGATAGCAAGGTGACATCTGAGAAGAGATAAGTTTAGGCTAGGGGTAAAATGCCCACTCTAAGGAGAGTTATCCACTAGAACAAGTCACCCAGGCTTGAGGGGGGTGCAACATAATGAGACATCTTTGGGTCACAATGACTTTCACTCCAGGCATAGTCAAGTTCAGCCTCTGGATACAGGGACTTGACACAGGAACTGCGGGACAAGGTGTCTTTTTCAGTGTGATCAAGGAGCTCAGACAAGGTTATTTCAACAATCTCTGCCAGTTGTATTGCCAGAGGGGCTCAGAGCAGCCCTGGTGAAGTTAGGATACAATCTCAAAGATCCTGGGAACCCAAATAAACAGAAGCTGCAGAGGGTGAAAGAAAGGAGGTAGTGTAATATGCAGCTGAGGGGTTGACCAGTACACTCGAGCTGAAGGGGGAAGATACTGTCTCAAAGGGGATACTAGCATCCCTCAGTTCTGCAGTGCTGATATAGGGATGGAGCATGTACACCCTGGATCCACGCTTGTCAGCCTACTCTGCAAGGGGGTTAGAAACAGCTCTTTTCCCAAACTCTGCCCCACTCCACCACCAGTCCCGCCACCACCCCCTAACCACCAGCCCTCAGGCTGAGCCACATCCCCTGCACTCCTAGCAAAGGTGCCATGCAGGAACACAGGCACAGGGTTACACCCTCACCTTCAAAGGCTTGCTCAAGAGCACACAAGAAGGCTGTGTGCATGCAAAGTGCAGAAATAACCTTCTGAGTCTTGAGGTAGTATCTAACCCATGAGGCACATTTTTCCGTTGGGATTTTTTTCATAAAACCATGCCTGAAATGTTCCCATCTTGCTCCTGCACAAGTCAATGGGGAGTCTGTAATCATTGTCAGCATTTTTTTTTCAGGATCATCCGTGTACCATTTTGAGTTAAAATGTTAGAAAAAAGAGAGAGCTACACATTGCAGTAAAGGCAATTTTGCCAATCCATGGGATTTACCATGAGTTCACGACATTCTTCTGTTTAAATTTCCGGCTCCTGAAGATATAAGCAACCCACTGGTATTCTTTAAGTGAATCTTTAGCGCTTGTTGTTGATGAGAAAGCTTAAAAATGTAACAGGAGATGAATGAAAACTGAAAAATGTGAACAGAACTTGAACTACTTTCTAAATCACATTTTTCAACCACTCCCGTAAATACTTGCAGCCTGAAATTTTGGCACTGGCAATACTTTTTATGCTTATGCTTTAACATGCAGGGTGCAGATTACAGTCTTTCAAAATTAATGGGAATTTACTGTCACAAAAATGCAAACACCTTTTTTAAGACTTGTAATTTTGTAAGTTGTTTATAATTTTCAAAAATTATTTTTGAAATATTTTCTTTTAAATCTCATGATCTGACTGAGCTGGCAGAATTTTTTACTAATGTTTTCTACCACACAACAACTGATAAAAAATATTATAAAAGAATTTCAAAGGAAAATATAAATTGAAAATTAAGATTATTTCAAAAATTTTATCATATTCATTAATTTTTCAGTTCAGCTAGTAATTTTGGGTACTATTTTCAGAACCTAATGTTGAATTAATCTAAAGGAGCCTCATTGTCAGGAGAATTCCTTTTCAGCTGTGAACATGCAGCCCACAGAAAATCTCGTCCCTCCGAGGTATCACATTATGAACAGCTGGAAGCAAGGCACAGAAGCTCACCAGTCAGTTTTAAAACTCTTGCCCGTAATGAATTGCTGTAGTTACACTCTTTAAAGTGCAGAGGTATTAATATATTCATGCTATACTGCTTTTTCAACATACATAGTTCCTTCAAATTCAAGCCAGGTTTGCCTCTAGTGGGACACCATGCATCTGGGGACACCTTTGACAATGTTGTAACTTCAACTCTCATCCAGAAAATGCATGTGGTAGCAGATACCTTTTCCTGAAAGTATCTCTGTCAATATTTGTGAAGTACTCAAGGGACAAGGATGGCGAGCATGACAGACAATCACAGGAAGGTGGTAATCTCCGTCTCCTCGCTGCAGGGTTCAGAAGTGGACGATGAGGTACAGGGCTGTACACTGACCCTGATGATAAAACAAATCCTGCATATCTGCCTACTGAGCAAGCATGACGAGATGAGGCTGGATGTTCATTCGTTCAGTCGCTTCCCAGCCCTGAGCGTGCCTGCATTTAGGCAGAATGGCATTGCTTTTCCCATAACACGTGTGGTATAGCTAGCTGGGAAGAAGTACTTCCCTGCTTAAAAAAAAAAAAAAAAAAAAAAAAAAAAAAAAAGACAAAACAAGGTTTTCTCATTTTCACTAAAAAAAAAAAAAAAGAAGATTCATTCAAACAGACATCCTCTTCAGTTTGAGAGGAAAAACCCATAAGCTTTCTAGAAACAGATTTTGCATCCAAACTTCTACAGAATTCATAAGCTGCTCTGTCAAATATATTCTGGCAGAAAATTTTCCACTGTTTCCTCGATTAGCACACACACTTGCACACAAAATTGCATACATACTTCTTTCCGTTTCTATTTGGTTGTCTTGTAAAGGTCTAAAAGGCTCACATCAGCTTCTGTGAATGGGGAAAAAAGAGCACTACATCCATTTTACAGATGTGCAGTGAGATTAATCAGATTTAGTCAAGGACACACAAGAAGTCTGTGCAACAGCTGGGAAGAAAAAGCCAAGTCCTAGTCATGCGCTTTAGCCACAGAATTATCCTTACTCTTGGAAAAGCAGAGGGGTGCTTTTGTGGAAAACAATGAGTTGTAAAGCCTGAGGAAAATAAACTCTCCCAGGCTTTTTCTTAAGCAGGGCTGGAGAAAGAATTTGTCATAGAGGGGTTGCTTGTAGGGATGTTTAAATGCGGACTTTGGTCCCATTTGTAGTCTGGTTTGCTTTAGTAAATAAATATGTACATGTGTTTAGGTGGGCTTGAATAAACCTCCATTAGTGAAAGATTCCTTCACAAAACTGCTGGTGCAGAGAAGAGCCCAGCTTCCCCCCGCCTGCATGAGACTCCACGCCCATGCCACCCCACTGATGTCATAAATGCTAAATTCTTTCATCGTTGTTTGAAACAAGACCTCCATTATAAGCCCAATTTTGACTCTCCCTCTAGACGAAAAATAATCAGCCTGAACTTTCACAGGCGTGATATTATCCCAGGGTAGAATGTCCTTTTAGGAAACTCGAGGCTGACTGAACAAAGTTTTCAAGAGATTTTGAGTGAGGGAAGCAGGAGGGATATGACAAGAAAGCATACAAAAATGAGATGCTTTTATATTTTCCTAGCTTACTGTTTAAGAAAAGCCTTTTAGGCAGGAATGACCAGAGGGAATAAGGCAGGTTTTCTTTTCTACATGATATCACAAATTGCACATACTGCAGCAATACCTGTAAGCTCTAACTGACCAAGCAACCCCTGAGCAGCCTGCATCAAGAGTGGCGACACAAGGTGGAAAGTGGCTTTGGAGGAGCTAGAACGATCTGTGCGGACTTTGATTCATTGAGTAATTCAGGTGTTGAGGGACCTCTGGAGGTCCCTAGTCCAATCCCTTGCTCACAGCAGGGCTAATTTCAAAGCTAGATGAGATCTCACAGGGCCTTGTCCGGTCAGGATTGGACAGTGTTCAAGGATGGGTATCTCTCAGCTTCCCTGGGGTCCTGCTGCTGTGTTGCACCACTCTCACAGGGAAGAATTTTTGCTAATAAAAAAGTCAGATTTTTTTTTCTTGCAACATGTGTCCCTTGCCTCTGGTCCTTTCTCTGTACACTTCTGAGAAGAATCTGGTTCTGTCTTTTCTATAACTGCCCTTTAGCCAGTGGAAGACTGCACTTAGATCCATCTTAGTCTTGTCCAGGATGAACATCTTCAGCCTCCTCTCATACACCACATGCTCCAGTCCCTGACCATCCTAGAGATCCTTTGCAGGACTTGCACCAGTTTGTCAAACTTTACCTTGCTCTTCTTCCAGGAGGAACACATGCAACAATGGCACCTGATGCATGTGTTATCTCAACCTACCTCAGGCTGGCCTGACCTAGACACATTGGCCACAACCATGGCTTCAGATGCAGTGCACGCAGAGAGAGGCAAGAGGGAGAGCAGAAAGGTTGGTGCCAGCTCAATGCCTTGGCCAAAAGGTACAGAAGTAAACAGATGGGGATCTACAAGGACAGTTTTCCCGGAGGTTGTATAAAAAGGATGCATTTCTGCTTCATGCCTAGGGTGCTCCATCCCTATTTCCTTCCTAGGTCTCTCTTTCTACAGCCACCTCCAGTTTCCCAGCTGCAGAGATACACACTACTGTTTTGAGCATGTGCAGTATCAGAAGTGCTTGCCCAAGGAGTTTTCCAGGTGGTGGACACAGCTTTCCAACTTGTTCAACTCCATCATGGTCCACTGCAGACTTCAATGTCACTGCAGACAGATTTTCCTCTGCATCTGCACAGAAAGAGCGTGTAAGGGACAACCAGGGCAGCAAAACTGAAGCTGGCAGCCGCACAGCTCTGAGAACTTGCTGCTCCATGCCAGAGGACTGGACTGTTGTTTCTGAAGGCAAAGTTACGCCTGACAACAGCTCAATGACACCACAGTTACCTACAATGTACTGCATGAAACTGCCCTTCATCCAGCCTGCGGCGAGTCCTGGGGACTAAAGGTGGCTGACTTGTTCAGTTCCTCCTCCCAGTAGGAGGGTGGAATAGAAAAACGGCATGATCAAGATGTTCATGGACGACATGGGGTCATTCACAGAAGGGATAGCTGAAATAATAGCTAGCTCCAGGGGAGCTGCTTGCTCCTGGATCTTAAGAACACAAAGAATTTAATGTCTTTTTGTGGCCCTATTTTTCCTGTATAATACAGTCTGTAGGCTCTGACTGTAGGTGAGGATTAGGGTTTTGGTATCTCCTAGAATCCTCTCCTTTTCTTAAATAATTCAAGTAAATGGTATTAACATGAGTTTATGCACAGAAATTGAAACCTAAATATGTCCGGTATGTAGTAGAGATAATCAGAGCAATACTGAAGGAGCATATGACAAATTTTGTCTTTCATGCATCTTTGTCTAACTCTCCAGCACTTTGGCTGTCTAATCTGTCCTCCACAAGACCTCTGCCTAATATCTGTGTGGCTTCATAGTGTCATCTTCAGGAAAAAAAAAAAAAAACCAAAAAAAACCACCAGCTTGTCAGGGCAATATTTTTCCATTTTCTTCAAAAATAAGATACTCAATCACCCTCAAAGCTACAGCAGCCAGAACTGCAGAAACAGCAAGAGGGAATCCAAGTCCAGTGGCAGACTGAAGACCTAATATGCTGAGGCAAATAACGAGAGAAATTGGACCTTCCTAAAAAATAGGGAATTTCCAGATCACCAACATGTATCATTTTATCCATCTCCAGAATGTCCACTGACACTTTTTAAAGGCTTTTAAAAATACAACTTTATTCTGATAGAAAATCTATTTTGCTCTAACTTTCTGACATACACCAGTCATAATGTTTTTCTGCTTCTGATGCTTACACAGTTGGAGCCCTGGTAAGTAAAGAAACTTGGCCTTCCAAGCAATAGTTCCTCTAAAAGTGCTGTAGCCTTTCCAAGCTTTTTAAAAAAATTTTTTTAAACTTCATTTTTAATAAAGAGAAATCTTACTCACATGACCTTAAAGACGTATCAGCACTTGTACAGAGCAAATCCATAAATTAGCTACGTCTTTAACATCCACGAGTAATGAGGCATCTCCAGCCCTACAATAAGATTTTGATGCCAGACACCACTGTCATGTATTTTCTCCCCCTCATATATATGCATGTGTGTGAGAAAACCCCACCTTCATATATGGCATGTCTTTCTAGCGACATTTTCACATGAGAGAGGGAGGCTGAGGTAATCTTATTATCACCAAAACATTGTAAAAACAGCAGAGCATTGGAGAACTTTAATCCTTTTCTAAATTATGGACTGAGAACATTACAATCATGCTGAGCACAAAGGCAGAGCTGTAACTTGACAGGCTTGTATAATTTACAGCCTCCATAGTAAAAGAGGTGTTTTTATTAAATGACTGCCTGAATTTCTACAGCCACTTCAGACTCCGATGATACTGGGGAGGCTTGCATTCTGCTGCCATCATTCAAATCCTTCCCTTTCACCACATGAATATGGCTGGGATTCCAGTTCAAAACCCATATACAGTTATTTATCTATTACTGCTCCGCAATTCAGAGCTGAGGCTATTTACGCTCGTACCTCATTTCACACACCTTAAATAGCCTTTGTTTCTCATTTTATAAAGCTGAGTTTTCCTTATCAAATAAGCATAAAACATTAACTAAACAATAAGAAAAATCCATTTATCACCACAAAAATGGACCTTGCAAAGGCAGCTTGTGTTTTATGTTCATATATTCAAATTTCTAGTTAAATTAAATAACATATGACAAATAAAGAACTGAAGCTTTTTTGCTGGCGGAATGCTCATTTGCCACAGGTACCTAACATTATTTTTCCCTTCTGCATTGTATAGAAAAGAAGAGCATTTGTACAGTGAAAGTAGTAAAAATGCTTTTATCAGCATCCACTGCACTGATAAAATAAGACCAGGCAAATAGGGTGGGTGACTTCAATCTCAACATTACAGTGCATACTCTAGAAGGATGTTTACACTGCTGGAATGAAAACAATTCATAACCAAGCTTTTAACTTAAAATAAGTAATATAAATATTTATCAGACTAGTGTTTTAAGGCCTATATTACTAAACTATTTCTGTATTATATTGGGAGTGACAGCTATTGTTAAAATTGAAATGCTTTCATAGCAGAAAATTAACTGAAATCCATTTAGCCAGCTTGGAATTTTGCATTAGTGAGTATACATCTACTGAGCTTGGAAAACTCGGGTCAGAAATTTCAGACAGATAGACCTTATCCTAGGAATGTGTTTTGTCTTAGCTTGACCTCCTCTGTGGATCCCACTGATATTTTGTAGAGAGTCTGCATCCCTCCCTCTTTTAAGGCAGGTCCTACAGGATGAATTCAGGATATCATTCCACAGTACCTAAGGAGCTGCTGAACTTTAAGCCTGTGAATGCTACTGCTGACTCCAGTGCAAGCAGATACACATTTAAAGTTAACTAAGTGCTCTTTACTGGATGAGAGGCACAGCACTCAAACCCTTGCAATATCAAGCCTTCATGCCTAAGTTGGTCATCCTTGGATCATCATTCATTGCTCTCAGAAAGAAGATCTCTTGTTTTTTGTTATCACCTTGACTGACATTCCTCTACAGTCTTCAAAATTAATTTTTTAATCTATCTGCCAAGCACTCCGTTGAGACAACTGGAGGTAGAGCATAACATCCCCAGCACAAATCCACAAAATTAAGGAAATGCATCTTCAGGCCATCAGCTCACATATGACACTCTCTCCTCCCCTCCCACAACTACTAACATGACACACCTCCCATAGTCTGCTGTGGATAGCTGGCTCATGCTCAGAAGGCCAGCATACCCTGCCTGGAGCTGCTACTGCCATCTCCACATCTATGCCAGCTCCAGCCATGTCAACACTGAGGCCAAAATAATTAACTTTATTGGACCCACCTGGCTCTATCCAAACCCCTATAATTTCTATTTCCAGGAGAGTTAGGCAAAGACCACGAACAGAGACTCATCAGTGGGACTCAACCAACTCAGACCTGTGCAGTGCCTCATCTGAAAAACATTTATGGCTGTTTGGGGGCCATGGATGCTGTATCACACCATCCTTATCTCTGCCCCATTTGATGTGCAAACCTTTATTAGGTTGCTTTTTTTCTTCCAGCTCTGCTACAACTGGTGCAGGAGTATGTCGTACTCAGAAATGCTGTGTTGGAAACAGGTGCTTGAGGAAGAGACATTAAAGGGAGAAAAAAGAGACATTTTGTCAGAAGGATCAGAGATAAGAATGGAGAGCATGGTCAGTGAGATGAAACAGTGGCAGGAGAGATGAAATATGCTCCTCATGTGTGGCAGAAGAATGCCAACTGGTTTATTATTTCCCTTTTACAAGTCTGAATGAGGTATATTTCATACTTACAGAAGCCTAATTACCTCCAGCAAGGCTTTTCATAGCAATTTACACAACTTTTTAACCAATTAAGAATAAGAATTGCGTGTAGATGAAGGGAGACAGAAGAGCCTTGCACTGAAGAACACACCTCCAAGCAGCTCCACATCGATGCATCTGCATCAGCAGCTCCATGAGCACTAGCACAAAATCATTGCTGTTGAAATCCAGGGTTTACTAGTTAAAGAGGAGTGTAGTTATGCCTCTCTCAGTCAGCAAGATCTGTGTGCACTCAGCTCCATCAATAACATAAAGGTAGTGTTGCTTAGTTACACCATGTGTAATGGCTGGAAATGGAAGGAAATCTAATTTCAGTTTTAAATCAGCTGTTAAACCAGAAAAACTTAGCATCCAGGATGCTAGCCTTATTTTATTGACTACATATTTATATATATGTAGCCCATTTAAAAAAGAAGTCCATATATATATATATGAATTTTAAACCAGAAGGGGTTAAATTTCACACAGCGTCTAATTTCAAAGACTTTCTGTAAGAGTCTTAAGAGTATTAAGAGAAGAAAAAAAACCCTCAAAAAAAATCCAAACTGCAAAACAAATGTCAAAGGGCGTTAAAACTAAGCTTACATGAAATTTCACACCCATTGGCCACCTAGATTAACCAAGGAATTTATGCTCCATTTTCATGACACCATTATAGCTTTGGAGTCATTTCAAGGTACCGCTTTCATGTACTTGAACAGAGGGAGTTGCATTTGCCCACAGAAAGGCACACTCCTGATTGCTTTTCCAGGTAGCATCTCAGATATTGTGTCTGGTATATAAAGGTGTTCCAGCTTTCAGTAGACTGCTAGGAATCTTCCTATATTTGAATGCTCTGATGTTTAATAAAATCTCACGCTTTTGGTTCATTTACTGTTATTGTCCCACCTGAGCATTTCATGGAGGCTGACAAAGGCTTAAACAAGTCTTTCTGTATGAGGTAACTCTTACAAAAGGCATTGTGTTGCTTCTTTGAGATCTTCTCTGCACTGAGTTTTTAGTAATATTTTCCCCCAACAAAAAAATGGTTCATGCAAAGTGGCACAGTATGAGTCCCTAGAGTAGCACAAGGACAGCATGTCTACACGGCACTGTCCTTGAGTCAACAGGACAGCACAGCTTTTGGGCCATGACAATCTCCACATACAGTGCTATGCTGTAGCATGAGGATGTACAAGTTCCTCTGAGCCCAATGATACCTTTTCAAAAATTTTTGCTGTAGGACTTGGCACATTGTTAACATGTAAAAGGCAATGTTTGTGTTTTTTCTTTTTCTCACTCTATGGTCTCTCTCTTTGTGGAAGTTTCCTGGTGGACAGCATTGTGTAAGTTTCTGAGGATCTGCTTTGCTCAGCTTTTTGCTCGTCTCACTCTTTTTCAGATATCTTTCTGTTTTTCTGACTTGCACTGACTGTCAGGATTCTCTTCTGACACAGGTCTGGTAAATGTTCCCACTGGAGATTCCTCGCCTCGCCTCACACGGTTCTGCTTTCTCAAGAACATCCTGTTGCAAAGGATCTGCATTTCAGTCATGATGTACTGGATTAAAAATAGATTTATCCAGAAATTATTTATCTCCTCATTGTTTAAGTAGGAAACCCTGGAAAGGAAAAACACTGTGAAGGGTTTCTCATTCCCCAGAAAAAAAAAACTACGGATCATTTTTAAAATCAGTTCATGAAGTCTTCAAAACACAGTTTTCAGACAGAGGACTAAAAGCCTTAAGAAATCCTGCCAACCTTTCAGAAGTCTGGCTAGGCATCCAAAGCTATTTATGAACAGATCATTACTATCCATATGATTTTGGGAAGGCAAGGCGTCAACTAATTTAGATGCCTTGTGACTCATCCATGCAAAATAAGAATTATAGTATTAGTCTCTTATATTTGGTATTTTTAGTCCATTCAATCTTTATGTTACTTAAAATGAGGATTTATCTCTTTCTTCAGTAGAGTTATGAAACTAGCAGGAATTACTAATAGTGAGAATATGGTTCTGTAATCCTGTAAAAAACATTAATGGCATTTTTATTCTCTTCAATGATTTTGTTTATATTGTCTAATTCTTTAGCCCTCCCAAACAAACAAATATTTCTGTCCTCAGTGCTTCAATTGCTGAAAAATAACAAATACAGTAGAAGGGGATTGCTTTGAATTGGTTAAAAAAAAAAAGTGTTTATAAAAATGTATACAGCACTTTAACAGAGAAAGTGTTTCAAACTGAAATGTTTCACGAGGTCTCAGAATTTATTTCAGGCTAATAAAATGAAGTTACAGTGACCAACTTGCAAGCCAGCTGCTAGTCTTTTCTCAACTTCCGTGCAGGACATGAGGTAGACAGATAAAGACCTAATGACTGAATCAAGCCAAGAAGAGTGCAGTACCTAGAGAGCTCACCTGATTAGCAAGTAGATGAATTCTCCATATCCTCAATAGAAAGAATAGGTGAGAAATAAAACAATTCAAGCTAGAAACAAGAAGGCTATGAAGACAGAAGATAGTATTTCCACAAACTCTTTGGGTTCTCACTTCTTCCAGTCTTACCTCATCATGCTCAGTGTTGCAAGTCTCACCTCATCAGGCTCAAATCAACTGACCATCACGCGTCTGACAGACCTGAGGAAGCTCTGTAATCTCCCAACATGGGAGACTACCAAAAGTCACAACAGAGTGGAGCTCCATGTTAGTGAACCCATTCCCTGGTGTGAAGGCAGTAGCTTGGTGGCTCTAATCTAATCAGGGTTAACGGTGATCAAAAGTCATTATTCTATTGACTGCTGATTGCAAAGATCGAGGTCAGTGCAACACATTCATGAAGAATTAAAAAAATCTGAGTTTCTACTGAAGGAATGCACTTCCAGTCAACCCTTGGTAGCATGTCATGCTGACATGTAAAAATTTTAGAGGACGTTATGAAGACCAAATGGCTTGCATGCACCATAGGAAGTGAAGTGTTATTAGTGCAAGAAAGGATGGCTGTGAGAAACTATCTGGATCCATTAACTGTTTGACAGATATTCAAACTGCTGCTGTTTATGTGACGATATGTAATTTTTGAGTGTTAAGTCAGCCACAACAAACTCCATTTTACACTTTCGTTCTTTCTGGATGAGACTTTTGGGTATGAATCTTATCGTTAGAAGTGGACTTAGCTGCAGTATTTCATAGAAGCACAGAATCACAGAGTACCCTGAGCTGGAAGGAACCCACAAAGATCGTCAAGTCCAACTCCTGGCTTCACACAGGGCAACCTAAAAAATAAACCATATATCTAAGAGTGTTGTTCAAATACTTGCTGAAGACCATCAGGCTTGGCACCATGGCCACTTCCCTAAGGAGCTTGTTCCAATGCTTGACCACCCTCTCAGTGAAGAACTTTTTCCTGAACTGCCCCGATGCAGCTTTAAGCCATTCTGTTGTGTCCAGAAAGAAGAGATCAGCACCTCCATCTCCACTCTCCCTTGTGAGGAAGTTGTAGACAGTATTTGGAGGGAAAGAATCAGGATCATCAGAATTTGCAGCAGTTCAGAGACTGTTTGGGTCTGCTATATGGAGAAAAACGTGGACTGCACAGTTTACCTCTTAATTCTGGATTTTAACAAATTTTCTGACTCAGACCATAGCTACTGCAACAGTGTTTTATCATGTTTCTTGAGTCAGTCTAAAAAACTGAACAGGTCCTCTGATTTGGGACTGCTGGTCTTACAGGCAACCTAACATTGATAAAAGTCATGTTTTAAAGAGAAAAACAAAAGGACAGACACTGACTGGCCTACCCTGGCCCATAAGATCCTTGCACATTTACCATTATTTCACTTCCCCCCACTATTAAAAGGTGGCAGAAGTAGAGGGCACTTGGGATAAGACATTTTTGAAAATTGTTTTCCAACAAGATTTGACATCTCAGGCTGCCATTGACAGGCTGGTGTGATGCATTTCATGACCAGTAGCTCTAACCAACACTACCTCTCCTTCCAAATCTTTCTGCTCGTGTATCATAACTGAGGAGAGACCTAGGAACTTCGAATCCCTGTAATACCTGTGCACTGCATGCATGCATGAGAGGTTTTAGCATCATCTCACACCCCTTTACAGACAACTGAGGCATGGCCCAAACTCCCAAGGTCTGCACCTAACTAGGAATAGAAAAATGGTTGTTCAGCCACCTGGCTAAGGACCTTAGCCACTAGATAAACCTGCTGAGGTGTGGCCAAGACCAATTACCATGACAAGCAAACTTATTGTTCTTCTTCTTGCTCTACAGGTCTAGATGACTGCTACCATCGCACAGAGACACCTACAGCTACTGTGCTCCCCAAAAGGCTTTTCTTTTTGCTCAAGAAAAAGCAGTGCCTTTAAGTCAGTCACGAACAGCCACATCAAGTCACTGCCTGACCACGCTGTGCCTGGGAGCTGTAACCATCCAAGTGCTACAGCTGAGGCAAATGTTGAGTTTTTAATGACACCTACTGCACACAAAGAGCCATGGAAACTCCCCTGGCCTACAAACGGTGGCAGCGAGTGTGTGTTATCCCTCGGCCCCTGGAAAGGGCAGCGGGCCACATCTCTCCTCTCAGCTGCAGTGCAGTTTCAGTGGCACTCACCCTGGCCCCAGAGGCATTTTTCTGGATGTAAAACAGCAGGCAGGCTTGGATTTATTTTTATTTTTAATGCTATTTTGGTAGCAGTATGTTGCCTTCAGGAACCACAGTGTGAGAGAAAATTAATCCAGTCTTAAGCAGCAAAGAGGAATGCAGTGAACATACAGATGGCTGTAAACAACAGACCCAAAAGTTGGCTCTGTCCTCCCTTCTCACTGGGTTTTTGCCCTACCTGCACTAACCCAAATACCCTGGGCTGTGCAGGCAGCCATCTGTCCTTCCTGTTCTTCCCACTACAAGCACAGGCAAATGCCAGTCCGCCACACATTTCAGGATTTTCCACCAAGGACGGGGCTGTCTTCCCAGCACATTGCAATGAAGCCCATGCTGCTGCTGTGCTCAGGCAGCGGCAGGGAAAAGTCCTGCGAGCCCGGGGCCTGGCAGCGGCCCAGCCGGCAGGAGCGGGAGCTCCGGCAGCACGAGGAGGCCTCTCATCTCGCTGTGCCCAGGGGCCGGGGGACAAGCTGCCTGGCGGGCCCAGCTGCCCTGCCCTTCTCACCGGTGGCATGGGGGCCATTAAATCTGCTTGGCTGAGATCAGGCCAGAGTTATTAAAGGCTGTAATTTCACAGCCCACATGCAGACATCTCTTTTTTTTTCAAAAAAAGATGCTACCTCAGGAAAGCCATCGAGGTCACCTCACCTTGGAGGCAGGTAAAGCCCTCAGCCTCACTGGGACCTGCCTGCCATGGGCTCCTGTGCCTCAAAAAATTTCAGATTTGAGAATCTGAGCTTTTCTCCCCTGTTGCACTATTATGGCGGTGTTATTATTTGCATTACAGTGGTTCTTAGAGACCTCGGGTGAAGGCATTGAGTCTCACAGCACTAGACACAACACGCACGTGCTGTTCCAGACTGCCCCTTCTCCAACACATTGTCACCAAAATGGGCATAGCAGACAAAAGCAGGGAGAAGAAAATACTGGTGAATCCATTTCATATGTGGGAAACTGCTTCCCATTTGGGCCAAGGCCACTCTGCATCACTGATAGCATCGCAATAAATAAGAGCTGTCTCTACTTTCAGGGCAGTTTGCTGAAATAAGAAGAGCATAAATAGGAACAATTCCCAGAGAAAGTGAAGAATTTGTCTAAGGTCACACAAGAATTGTGTTGCACAACCAGGACTTTAAGTACACGAGACGTGTTTCTGAGAGCAAGGTATTGTTAAGTACAGAAGTACTAGGCAAGAGGATAAAAAAAAGATTATACTCATCTTTCCTTTGATTATTACTGTCTGTAACAGGAGTGCCTCAAATGAGATTGGAGACACATTGTCCTGGTCACCCTACAAAAGTCATGAAGCAGTGTTTTAATTTCTTTTTTTACATAAGTCTTTCTGCTGAGAAAGAATTGGTTTCTGCATTAGTACAAAATATCGAGTCTTTTATTTTTTTTAAAAAAATAACTATATCGTATTTGTGGAACACAATTTACTAACACAATAAACAATTACCTCCTTGGCTATGCTGCAATAATTTATATGTCACTTCATTAACCAAAGCTGTTTATGACTGTGAATGAGATCAGAACCTATGCCAAATCCCAAAATGTGCAACAAGGATCAAATTTTACCTTGTTTTACAGGTCAGCAGTTTATAGACTTGGTACAACAATCTCATTTCAGTGAAGATGTCCTAGATTTATGTCAATGTGAAAGTTAAGAATATGAGTTCAGGATTTTCCAGAGGGCAAGCACAGCTTTCAGAGAGAGAAGAGAAGATGGGGGAGAGGAGAGGACAAGGTTTATGGTTGTACTTCTTCAGACTAAAGTACAAGCTGAACAAAGGCAATCCTCTTGCAAACTTTGGCTTTCACTCATAACATCTTTTCTGAATGGCAGATCAATGGAACATCAATAATAGATTAATTCTCCTGTAGTGAAGACCACAATTTTAAGCTCAGCTGGTTATTCCACACAGACCACCTGCGTTTCTGTACAGGGAAGCCTATCAAAACACTGGAGTGAAGACTGAATAGCCAACATAATCTGTTCCTTTTGCTATGGATTGGGAGTCCAGCCTTTAACTATACAATTACATGCTATTATTTCTCAAACTCAAAGAGATCTCTTGCTTATTAACCGAGTTGTAATTTCACAAATATTTTTCTTTTCTATCGGTAAGGGATGTGCTCCTGCAAGATTCAGAGAGGCCATATAGGTGTTCTGTATTATTTTGTAAGGATCGTATTTTTTGCCTTATGCCTGAATTGATTCGATGACCAGTCATCACAGAGCTGAGGCAGTCCTCCTGTCCTCCTCCAGATCTGCGTGCTACAAGCTAATTTGGGGAACGGGGGCACACACATGATGTAAACTGGCGGCAAACTAGCACAGCTGCAATGCTGGGTCAGGCCCCAGCGCTGGCTCCCTGCCTGACCTGGGAAACTCCACCACTGGCACAAGAGAGGCGAGGGGGGTGACGCAATGGGGAGCAGGACTGCCCTGTTAAGTGGCAGCTAGCTGTCTGGTCCTCTCAAAGTGTACCGCACCCTCAGGTACACTAGCTTAGCCTTTTCATAGTAAGGGTAGTGACTTTTTAATCATTTTCCAGCTGTGGATTTCCCAGAGGAGTGGCGGACCTCATCCACAGACACACGTCAATGCCTGGCATACATTAGCCCATATGCACTCCTTGGAATTAGTTCACCATCATCCCAGGTGTCTGTAGGTAGAGCATAACGGCAAGCAACATCATATACTTTCAGATTCACAGTTGTCATGCTTCCTTTGAAATTACTGCAAGATCTGGCTGATCAATGAGAAGAAAAACAAACAAACAAACAAACAAAGGTTAAAATACATTTACCTTACTGCCAGCAAAGAACAGGGAAAAGTCATGTTGAAAATCCAGTGGTTTATCCTTCACAACTCTGTTTTACAAATACACCAAACTGATGATGGAGAGGCAGAAGAAATCATTACTGGGAACATTGCCTTGGGTCTTCTGCAGCACACAAAGGTCCCCAGTGGGCAGAGAGCAAGCATAAAGTCTACAGCCTATTTGCATTTGCTACTGGAGAAATAAGCAGGCAGACTTGGGAAGACAAGCAAACCAGAGACTCTCCAAAAGAGTGTTTGAAATGGATTAAGCCAGGTGGAATTAGATCATGGCAGAAACATTTTAGGTACATTAGGTCTGTATCTAATCTGATTATGCTGCATAGATAACCTCAATTTACTAAAAGCCAGCAAAAATGTAGAGGAAGTTGAGTAAAAATTTCAGAAATGTATTATCTACAGAGACCTGTGAGCATCCATGAATTTTTAAAATTATAAAATACATATCCCCAAAACGAGAGGGAGAAGTATAGCTCTGTTTATAGCCCTGGTACAATGACTTTTCACAGAAAAGGTCATGTACCTATTATTTGACTGAAGATCCATTGGTGCAACCCTACATGAAGGGCAAACTTAAGCTACAAGGTACGCATTTTGTATCGGAACTTACTGAGTGGCAAAACAGTGTATCAGCCGAGATGTTTTTTTAGAAGGAGATGGTAAACAAAAAATACAAAGCAACTGGCCGTGTTCTCAGATAGGATAAAATCACGCTTTTCTGCCATTTACCAGTTAATTCTCAACCAGCACGACGGTCCACCCACAGAAAGGCAGGACGAAAGCACCACATTTGGCTCTAACTCATTTCCCAGAGGCTGGGTCTTCGGCAAGGTGGCCATAGCGCTGTATTTACATGGGCACCAATTTAATCAAACGTAACTTTACCTGATAAAGACCTAAATAAAACTAAGTAATGACTTTGAGATTTAACCCACAGTTTAAAGTTTTAAATAACCCTCCCTACACTTAGAATAAACATTCCAACTTTCTTCTGAGGTTTTGAGATGTCTTTGTGTGTGCACAGCTTTGGAGAGAAAAGGAACTAAGGTCTGGTGTTAGGAGAGAGCAGGTATGCAAGGATACAAACATCTGTGTGCTGGAAAATTAAATAATCTAGGATTTGTGTTGAGCAGAACCAGGAATTTCCAACACCAGGAAAATACCACAGTATTTATTTTCCTCCTACCTCAGGAGATAGTCATAAAATGCAATAGTAAAAATACTAGATAGAAACTGCAAAACTCTTAATTTTGTCACTCTCTATCAAAACAATTTCAGCATCCCTTGACTGATATGTTTTGACTTGATCTGTTGAACTCATCCTACGTGTTTTATTTTGAGCTAGCTCAAAATTCAGCAGCGCTTTTCAGTAGTGCCAGAGTGCTGCCTCCTGGGAAGGAGCGGTGAAGAAGCTCACAACCTTCTTCATGGCTACAGCCCCCCCCATCCATGTTCGTTTGCTGCCTGGGGCTGCTTGCTTTAAGCAGAGACTGCATTACATCTTGAGGGGACGTGGTTTGATCAGAGAGCACAGCCACAGGACTGCAACTCTCCTTCCCAGCAAGCAACACACCGCAGCTCCGTGTGGAGCCTCCGCCAGCCAAAGCATCTGGGGCCATTTCAACAAACCAAACTATTCGAACTCAGACTCACCTGAAACAATGTACTGTTGGGAAGATTCAGATCACTTTGAAAATCTCCTTGGATTAAAAGAAATACGTTGTGGTCACTGAATTGCTATCAAGAAAGCAATGAAAGTAGCTCTGTTAGAGCACCAACACACATGGAGAGAACTCATAGTACAAAATGCCAGATTTATGATGAACTAGTTTTGTTTTCCATTGTTATCTCTACCAGATGGTTTTATATCACCCCCCCCCGACCATGATTTGCAAAGCACTGAAAACTGAGCTTTTTAACAAATTATGTGTTATTATTTTCAAACTCTCATTTTACTGCCTTGGATTGTATTTTGTTGTGGTAAATACCTGTTAAAGTCCATTCTCCCCTTCCATACAGTCTTTCCTCTTCCTCAACACTTGCAGCACTGTACATTTTACAGTTACAGTGGACTGTTTTGATTCAAACATTCCTATCTCCATTATCAGCTCACAAGAATGTCCCTCCTCCCATTGCAGTGGCTCTTTTCCTAAGAAGCCCTTTTAAATAAAGGGTAATTCAGAGCCTGGTCACTCAAACATAACCACTTCCAGTCCTAGCTGAGACATCAAGGGCTTTTTCAAGGTTTTTTTACATGTAAGAATTTAAATAACACACTGTTAGCCTGTCCACCACTGATGACTGGGTCATTTCAGACCATGAGTGGACCTAAATGTCCAAAGTGGTGAGCAATTTTGTTTGCTTTCCTTTTGATTGCTTAAGAGTTGATGCCTGCTCTTTTGAAAGTGCCCTTTGGAACAGAGAGCAAGGATGACACTGTGTGAAAGTACTCCGAATCATTGGATATTTGACAGGGAAGTGTTTAATCTGGTGGCGCATCCAGTAACACACTCTTCCCAGCAACACTCCTTCTTCCCAGGACCTACAGCCCAGCACAATGCAGGGTGGCCATGAGACTCCCTCATCCCGTAAGTCCAGCTTCTATCCAAAATATAGTATGGTAACAACTAGGGGGGATGGGATGTGGTGGCACATCATTAAACGTCTCCAGGGTAAGAGAATCGTGAGAAATAGGCAGCAAGAGGTTGAGAAAATTGGATTTTGCCAGATAAATTTGATTAATTTTTGGATGGGTTACACAATTAGCCGGTGAAGGGAATACAAGAACTACAATGTGTTTGGATTTTAGTAAAATATTTGATCCTATGTCCCATGAAACCATCAGCAGAGAAATTAGTCCAAATTGGCTTGGAAAGAAAGTATTAACATGTGGGCTGCAAACTGGCTGGAAGACCGGAAACAAAGGGTAATGATAAACAGCAATGAATCAAACTGGAATGACTTCGTTTGTTTTTTTCTTTCCCGAGGTGTTAAAGTGATCTGTGTTAGTACCAGTGTTATTAAATTGCATTCATCATGTGGCCAAGGATGAATGAATGATCTGTGCATGAATGAAAGCTGCAGGTGATAACAAATTGGGAAGAAATATAAACACAAGGAAAGAATTTTTTTTAAAAAAAATAAAGGCAGAGGTATTAAGGAGCTTCTGCTGGAGCCTGGAAAATGAGGGGCTGAGAGAAGAATCAGGTGAGGATCTGGACGAGGGTGGTGATGCTGAGGAGGATAACAGTCTGGAAGTGGTGACTTAAAACCAGACCTGATCCCAGGGCTGCCAAGCAGTCAGGCTCCAATCCAGCTAAACCCCTAAGCAGGTGTTTAACTTTGGGCATGTAAATAGTTACTGAGTCACTGAGAATGAAACTAAGCCTGAAAAAAAGCTTTGCTCACTTGAGCACCTTGCAGATTGAGCCCATCTCCTTTTTTTCCCCATAATGCATCTTTCATCTGCTTGTTACCCCTGTGGGCTCCATGGGCTCAGGAGGGGGCTGTCTCTTAAGGAGCCGTACACAGCAGCTGTTGATTCTGCTCACACAGAAGGATTCTGGAAGCCCAAATTCAGCTCAGCTTCAAGCAGAAAGACGACTGAAAAATCCACTCTTCTCCATGGACAAAATTTTCATCAGCAATGATAAACTGCTGATGAACAGTCTGGAGGATTTCGGTTCGTGCTCAGCTTTTTTTTTTGACAGCGAGGTCACACAAACTCAATATGAAGTCTCTTTGAAAGGGTGGTTTCAAACTGAAAAATGAGAATATTTGGTTTCAAATTGAAAAATGAGAATATTTTATTTAAAAAAAAATATAAACTGTTTTTTTTTTCCTGGGTTTTCCTTTACACAATCTCAGAGAAACTGAAACCAGTTTACAGAATAACTCACATTTTACAGGATTGGCATTTTCTAATGAAAATGGTTTGCTCTGCCCTTCTCTTCTTGCATTCACCTAGTACCTTTTTATCTTTGTCATAACAAATACTGAAATATTACTGATTCTCTGCGTGCCTTGTACAAGAAACTATATTTTTTTTATTCTCAGCAGCAATTCACATGCTACCCAATGAACACTGTTCCTACTGCTCTACAGTCCCCAGAACTAGCAAGTGGTGTTTCCCATTCCACCTCATCAGAAACTTCACCTCCAGGCCTGCTTGGCCCTGAAAACTATAGACTTTGTCTTTTTTTTCAAAACATTTCTCTTGGGCCAACTCTTTGTGTGTAGGGAGAAAAAAAACCAAAACAAACAACAAAACCAACCAGAAAACAGCACAGATCTTCCTCCATAGTCACAGTATCTAGAGTGTTTTATTAGGTCACATGGCTTTTTCTTATGGCCCCAGGTTTTGGAGCCATAGATTATGGAAGAATTTTCACCTTCACAGAAAAAAAAAAAAAAAAAAAAGCTTGAAAGCCAGGCTTCACTGTTCAAACACAAAAGGAATGAAATGTACCACTGTTTTTAAGCTCCTGCATTTTAGGGGATCCTTGCCACATTACTATTTTACCTCCTCATCAGAAGGCTTCATCTCATCATCTGCCATCCTGAAGTCCCCACCACAGCTCTGCCCTAAACTCCAGCTTGGACTGACCCACTGCTCAAAGAAAATGCCATCATTCAGAAGAGAACACACACAGGAAAGTCTCTGACAACTTCTTAGAAGCTCTTTTTCCTCCACACCCAGGTGGTTTTGACCTGATAGTGACTCAAACTGTCACCAGAGGACTTCTGGGTAGAAAGCTTATGCAAATGAAGCTCTGCCACTGACTATCCCTCCCCCTAATTACCAACAGATGGGAGCAAAGAGCTCACTCATCAAAGCCTCTGCCCCTCCAGCAGGGCCTCCCAACCTCCCCCTAGCTCCTGCCCTCCTTGCGGAGAGATCTCTTCCATCCCCCCTAATATGGGCAGGTGAAAATCAGCTACTGCCAGGCTCACGACCTCATCCATACCCCACTCAAGGCTGTGATCTGTAACTGGGAAGCTACTGCTGTGGCAAGCGAGGAAAAAGCTTTATCAAAAATGTCACACAATTAAGCACCTCAGAAATGGTTAAAACTGAGTAGGTTGGTGCCTACCAAGGGAAGGTGCTTAGGCTCCCAGAGACTTCAAGGGACACAGCAGGGACGCACCTCTTTCTGCGCAATACCATGCACTTAGCAAGGTCCAGTTCAATCTGCCCTTCCAATCTTCTTTCCTTCGCTTTTCCCCAGTAAAGATGAAGTTTTAGAAACTTACAGAAAGGAGATTATAACTAAATGGGAAAACTCCCAGAGGGAGAGAATTATGCCTGTGGTTGGAGTCCATAGGTCTTAACATCATCTCCACGGGAGTTGGAAAGACAATTGAACCACTCTTTGTTTGCACCAGCTGATGAATACCATGCTTCCGTGATAACTGTGGGGTTTGCCTTTCCCTGGTCAACCACAGTTTGAAGGAAGAAGCAGGTCATCATGCAGGGCTCCTCAGGGCACTGAAACCTCCAGTATCCCTGGCTAGTGGTCATGCTGACATCCTCTGAACATAAGCAGTCTGCTGACTGACGAAGCCTTTGGAAGCTGTTTGATGAAGAACCAATTTTTAGGATCAACAGGGAAGTAAAACTCCCTGTTAGTGCAGGAGCTGACCATCCCAGGAAAGTCCCTGGTCTATCCCACTCTTCTATGATACAGTCTTCCCATGGCTTTGCTTTGGGCTTTTCCTGCAGGATTGTCTTTTGGAGTGCTGAAAAAATTTCTAAACTGTGATGGGGTCGCTGGGAAGAAATGGGTGATAAATGCCTTTGAGCTCAGCACCTTTGTTCAGTGGCCTGCGATTTGAAGAGGACTTGCCTTGGTGATGAAGGTGATGCTTTCCAATACTGTGCTACTTTTTAGAGCAAAATTTTTATTTCCTGCTTGTTTACAAAGTAGTGTCCCCATTAATAAGGCTTTATAGACTGTAATAATTCCTTGGTGCACAATACTAGGTCACATCACTGTGTAAGCAATCCCACCAACACATTTTGTTTTAAGTCTTTAGCTAAAAGCATTTTATAACATTTGGGTTGTCGCTGATACCATGTTCCTTCACCTCAGCTCCTTGGTTTTCTCAGATTACTGCCAGATTTCTTAATTCCCCCTCATGCCAACCAAGATGATGCAGTATCTTTGGGCCAGTACCATGCTGCAGCCTGTCAAAATGTGATGGAAGATGGCCCTGAATCCTTCCTTGACTTAAACTGCAGCTGTCATTTTCCATCAGTGCCCACTGTTGTAGCTTAGCTCCTGCTGGCACAGCACCCTATGCAGAGTTTAAGCTGTGCTTTTCACTTCAGGTCTCTCTACTTTTCACACAACTGACACTTTTAGCTCTCCCCTTCTTCCCCCCAAAAAGCTTCCTCCTGCTCCTCTGATTTCTCTTCTCTGGCCCTGTTCTTTCTGTGCCGAAGGTCCCGCACAGTTCTCTCCCCTCACTCACATTGCCACATCCGTGGTTTCACCACAGTATTAAGCCATGGGAGTAGAGAATAAAAGGATTCAGAGGAACCTCTTCCCAGGCTCTCAGTGTCCGATGAGGAGCATTTGCAATAGGGTAGGGCTAGCAGCAACATCTCTCCGGCATGAGACCCTGCTCTTAGCATGACACTTCATCTTCACTGGCTGGAGAGCCCTCTCCCAAGCAGGGCTGGTAACCACAACCCAGGCTCCCATTGTGGTACCGGCCACACACGCAGCAGTACAATGAGAGGCAGCAGGTGGGTCTGAACTGAAGGGCAGGGAGCCCAGGAAGAAATTAGATGGTACCACGCAGCATGCTGAGCAGCAGTCACAGGACACCAGATGCATCACTGCTGCCAAGTTTCTGTAGGGGTCGAGGAAGAGAAGAGCAGCACAAAAACGTCTGCGGGGCAGCAAAGAGGCTCTGCTATGTTTTTTAAGGAGCACTTTCCCTGTGTAAAGACCAGCAGAGGAGAAAGTGCACATTTATTGGAAAGTGCCAACAGTGGGCTAGCTGTGTCCCATATACCACTTACCCTTTTACACTTCTTTTCCTCATCTCTTTCAGTTACATGTCCTGATCTCACCGATAGGATGAAAATGGGGAATAACTTTTCCAGAGCAGAAGGTGCCGCTCTGGCTTTGTGTGAGTCTGTGTGAGAGCTAATTCAGCCAAATTATTGCATCATTTTTCAGTTGACTGCAACACAAATGTCTCTCAAGTCTGACTCTTCTCCACAAGGCTGTGATGCACATAGACCTACACCAACAGAGCAATGTGCCTTAGCAGGCTGACATCTGCCCAAGGCTGGCTTCACTGTCTTAAGTTGTTAAAGATCATGTAATATTTTCTCTCTGCCCTTCTATCTGCTGTAAGCACTTTGTGTAACAGGTGAATGCCATGGAAGCCTTCACATTTCTCCTTGCAGCGCCCTTGTTGCTGGGGAACCAGATCACAGGTCTAAAATGACCAGGCCTCCCTAAGAGAAGGTAGACCTGAACCTAGGTCTGATTGCTGGCACATGGACATGCGTCCCCGGGTGTCTGACTCTGTACAAACACAAATCCATGGCACAGTCTTTCCCCCAGCAACCTTGTAATACTGCCCGTAAGACAAAAGACAGGTGAAGCAAAGGAGGAAAACAAGGGGATGCAGCTGAGCCAGTTCAGACCAAGGACCTGCCTGACCCCTTATCTTGTCTCCAGCTATGCCCAGATTTCTTTTATTGCTTTCTTTTTTTCTCTTCCAGTATCAGACCTGGCTTTGGTGCTTCCCCCCGCCTTCCACCGTGCTCACACCAGAGCCCACCGCTGGCAGTGTCCCAAGCAGCTGTGACACAGGGCTGGCTCAGGGAGGCTGAGCAGGGCTGGGTGTAACCCTGCTACCCTCCCTTGTCCATCTGTCTGCATATCCCTCCCCCCGTCCTGAGCCCACACTGCTCTCCCCAGCACACACAAATGTCCATGCTGGCAAAGCCCCTTGGCAGAGGGGGCAAAGAGGGGCCAGCTCTGTGCCAAACCTATCATTGGACACCCTGGCCTTCCCCTTCGCCCCTCAGAAAAGCCTCTTGCACTTTGCTTGGGGTGAGTTGGCCAGAGAAGGCCCTGTGGTGCCCCCTCCCATGGCACCCCTCCCCTCCCTGTCTCTGTCCTTGTGCCCACTTGTGCAAGAGTGGACAGTGGATGGTGCCAGCCAAATGGGTCGGTCACTGATGGAGGTTTTTTTTTTGTATGTGTGGAAGAATTACTTCAAGAATGGAAGTAACAAAGTTAAGGAAGCAGGAAAAAACCAAACAAATAAAGCTGATGTCCCCAGGGTCCAGCAGCAAAACCCAAAGCTGTAAGGAAATGCGAGGGAGATGCAAGGACGGGACAAGTGTACATGATCCTTCCCCACGTACACTCCCATTTCCATCCTGCTCAGGAGACAATGGCTGTCAGTGTGCCTGGCTGGGCCCACCATCCTCTGCCTGCCGAACAGCTGGCAAAATTTACTGAATCAAACCTCAGAGCATGCCCGAGATGGACATACATTGAGATAACTGTATCTGCTTTCCCTGAAGACAGAGGAAAGCTATGTGATTTGCACGTGTCAGAGCTGGAACTACCCAGGAAGCCCCAATCCTCTCTTAAGCTTTGACCACTAAAAACAGGGGCTCCCCTTAGAAGGCAACATCCAAGTTAAACGGCAGATAGAAATGTAAGCAGTAGGCTGTGAGATAGCATTTCCCTTTCTGTCACATGAAAGATGAGTTCATTATAGAACATCCTCTCTCA
>NW_009259318.1:653685-661175 GCF_000687185.1 Egretta garzetta | reverse complement strand
CAGATAAAAAAGACTGAGTTATGTCTTCCTTCGCTTTAAGTGAGTACAAGTACAAGGATTTTTATTGTCTGCAATGTTAGCAACATTGCATCGTCCAAAAGACCTTGTTCATTTATCAGCTTTCTTAAAAATCTTTTGTTCACAAGTCTGCTTGTGGGTGAACACAGAAAAAAATTCAGCTCTATCTAGTATCAGCCCGCAGCTGTTCAGTGACAGAAGGACTCAAAAGCTACGGATATGAACATGGGAAAATCCACCCAAAGCAGAAGGAAGACACAGTAAGCAACAGCTGCATGACAAGAATATGCTGTTTCTGTAGTGTGAGGGAAAAAAAAAAAAGCTACAGTTACAGTAAGCATCAGAAAGTTGTCGGCAAACATTATAACTGTGATTCAGTTCAGAAGAGAAGCAAAATTACTTCCTCTTCTAACTTTCTCTAGGTATCTGATGTTCTTCTGGACATATGTTCTGATTCCCAGCGGAGTTTGGAAAATCTGAGCCAGGAGCTGGGTCCTTTGAACCATCTTCTAAGCACTGGAGTCAGCAGATTTCAATCTGTCCCTGACTTCCACGGGAAAAAGGACAAAACAAGCAGAAAAATAACCCACAGTCCCCCAGACCTGCTAAATCCTTTCAAAACCCTACACATAATATTCTGATTATTCATAATAGGGCTGTGTTTGGGTCACAGCATGTTGGAGCCATGGGCTTTTTATGCTTCTTTAAACCAAACAGATCCCAGGCACAGTAGATTTCTAAGAGTGTTCTCAGGGCACGGGTCTTCCCTGAGACCCCACAGCCAGAAACGGAGACTAATGTCGGCTTTCCCAGCTCCTCCAGAGTTTCAGCTTATATTTCTGCATGCACTCCACCCTTGTAGGCCCTCTACTTTATAATTTACCACCTTGGGGATAAACAACTATTAAAATACATAGCAGATCAACTGTGTGATGTTCATAAAAATAATCGCTCTCTACTTGAGATGTGCAAGAAAATATATAGAGCTAAAAAATGCAACAGAAGAGCTCATCTGCACTTCTCTGCGTCTGGTTCTTCACCTTCCTTTGTCAGCCCCTTTCCAGGTCCTCTCAGGAGGACCTTCTTTCATTCCTGTACAAGGTCTCTCCACATAAAATTGAGGCCTTCCCTCTGCAGCTCCCACTCTCAGGTACAGTCTCACTTTAAAGGACCCTTCTTTTGCAGATATTTCTCTCTTTTTTTCCTTCCCAAGCTTTCTTTGCATATGGCTTCTTAGCCCTGCTTCTAAGGGAAAGCTTTTCCCTCAATCCCAGCCTGCTCCAGAGAAGCTGGGTAGCCTGACCTTCTCCATGATGGAGCAATTCCTTTGTTATTTGAAGCTAACAAGCCCATTCAGGTGTCAACAGTCTCTAATGATCCATCCATTCATAGACAGAGAAACCAGCTCCACTCCCTTCTTTCCTAGTGCAATGTTTGTGAGATAAGGGCACAACAAAAGATGGTCCTAGAACATAAGGATGGGAACCATCTGTAAAATTAAACTTGGATTCTATACTGTGCATAGATTCTTTAAAAATACTACCGATCTCGTCCACTCTGATGAGAGAGATGTTTCTGTTCGGGTACTGCTCTGACATCGGAAAGGCAAGTGCTACTCCGAAATGTGCTGTGAAGCTCCTGGAGGAAGTCACTTTACACCATAGAGCCTCAGCTTGCCATTTGTGAAGTGGAAATGATGCTTTCTTAACCTGCTGGTCATTGTGAATCATCTGTTCTGAGGATGGTGATTGCTACCGATGAGCCTTATAAATAAAAATTTGAAACCCAAGACATAAACGGTTCATGTCTGGGCATCAGAACAGCCACTCAGGCAAAAGGTCTCCCAGCCCAGTGCCCTGACTCTGACAGCAGACGATACCTAGGGAAGATGGGCAGCTAGCAACCTTGCCCCAGGAACTCCCTGTTCAAAGTGGCTATCACCATGTCAAGAAGAAGTGAAAGCCCAGGTGAGAGTTTCAGCATACAGTGAAATGAGACAGCAGCAGCACAAGAGGCTTTTGCTAGGGATACAGATTTTCAACATCAGGGATGAGGAAAGAACATAGCTCACAACAAAGCCAAGGGAGGAGACGGCAGAGGAGATCCGGAGGTTTCAATGAAGAAGAGCAGTGTGGAACTTGTGCTAGCGATTTTCTTAGCTAATAATCATAGAATCATAGAATCACTTTGGTTGGAAAAGACCTTTGAGATCATCGAGTCCAACCTTTAACCTAACCCTGCCATCCCACCACTAAACCATGTCTCTAAGCACCTCATCTATCCTTCTTTTAAATACCTCCAGGGAGGAGGACTCGACCACCTCCCTGGGCAGCCCATTCCAGAGCCTGACAACCCTTTCGGTGAAGAATTTTTTCCTAATGTCTAGCCTAAACCTGCCCTGGCGCAGCTTCAAACCATTCCCCCTCGTCCTATCATCTGTTACCAGGGAGAGGAGGCCGACCCCCACCTCCCTACAGCCTTCTTTCAGGTAGTTGTAGTTCCATTTACCAATAAAACCCACATCTACAGATCCTGCACACTATATCTGGAGCTATGTATAGGGAGTTATGTCCATGGACAGTAAGCACCTACCATTGCTTCTTGCTGTTTTTCAAATGCTCAGGAACCTTTAAGGGGATGGACAAATGTTGCAGCCAGGCAAACTCTGACCAGGCACAAGGGAAAGGTTTTTCTTCCCTAAGAGTAGTGCAGCACTGAGACAGATTACCCAGAGAGGCTGTGGGATCTCCATCCTTGGATATTTTGGCTGGGCAAGGCCCTGAGCAACCCAATCTAGCTTTCAAGGTGGCCCTGCTGTGACCACTGGATTGGACTAGATGACTTCCAACCTAACTCCATCTATGAGCAATGTTTCTCTGAGACTTGTGTAGATTTACGTCCGGTAGGACAGCTGAAGGTCAGCACCACCCTTTAGGGAGCATCAAGTCATGCACAGGGAGCTGTGTATGCCTGTGAACACCAACTTCAGAATCAGGGAAAACAGCAATCAAGCAAAAGGGTTTCTTGGCTGAGAGCAAAACAGAGCTGCTGTAGAAGTGAGGTAGCAGAGCTGCAGAGAGGAGAGAAGGACATTTCTTCTGATAGCCCTGGAGAGGAGTGGTCTTTGAGAAAATGCTCACCGTAGCCCAGCTACCGCCGAAGCGTTTTGCCCATGTGGGGTGATGGAGGAGCTTTGGGAGCTCTCCAGGGCCAGCAGCAGTGGATTTCACAGAGACCTGTGAGAATTTCTTTCCACTTCAACAGGACAGCAGCTATCATTTCAGCTGCCTTCCTGTCTCAGTCCCTGCCCAAGCAACTTTCTTACCCACATCAGGAGTTTTGCCCAGACGAAACAGGAACCTCTTTATACTTTGGATGTAACTCAGACAAAGCAGACATGACTTTCTCCATGCCTAGGAAGAGACCTCAATCAGCCAAAAACCACCTGCGTGAAAGTGCTGGGAGCTTAGATCTGAAATGGCTGGGGCTGGAGCTTGAAACAAAGATGTTCATCACCCCATTGTGCAAAGGCAGAGGGCCAGCCCCTGAGGTCTTTGGTCCTCGTTACTCACGCGAATGCCCAGCAAAGCCCCAACAAGGGCAGCTGTGTTGAGCATGAGGACTTGGGGTAGCAAGGGATGCTAAGGAACTCATGGATGAGAGGGGTTTCACGCCACCCACAGTTTCTTACCATGTCTTCAAAAGCCACGTGGCACCTGGCAAGTGACTGAAGACTCTGGCTGTAATCACCACTGTGAGAAGGGGCACAGACTTTTGAAGTGCTTTCATTCCATGACAAACTTTAAAATGCGTACTTCTTCATTTGTAGCACACTGGTGCTGAGATACTCCATTACAGGAATAAAATACTGCATTCCTAAAAGAGGAGGAGAGAAAAAAGCAGCAAGTGGTAACACTGCATTCAGGTGGTAATTAATATCATATGCAATGTAATATTTTAGGCTATTAATATTTTTTAAATAATTAATTTTCCCAGGTGTGGATGTAATTGGCACAGAGCAGAGTAGTAAAATATCTGAGCTATTTATCCACAGGCATAAGTTTTAATTTATCAGTTTCAGAAGAGGAAATTAACAAGTAAAATTGTTTACTTCAGTAGAGGGCCATTATTTACACTGTTTTATTTTGGTTTACTCATGGTTTGTTTTTTATGTGCCTGCCTGCTTGTCGGGCAATTAAACTTTCTTCAGTCCATTTATTTGTTTGACCACGTTAAGAAGACCAAAGTCAACAGATCTAAAGAGCATTTCATAGTCCCTGGAATGCAAAGGGGACGTCCAAAACACTGTATCAATGCTTATTTAAGCCAGAATGCTCGTGAAATGAGTACTTCTTTATGGATAGTTTTTGACGCTTTTACAGAGGAAACAAGCCAAGTGCAGAAGGGAAACCTAACTTTTCTTCCCTTTAAAAATCCACTTATTTTCAGAACTTGGACGTGCTCTGTACATCTGTACAAAATGAGAAGTCCACCTTATCCCCATAACGAGTTGTCACTTAACACAGTAATTTGCATGGCTTCCAAAACAAATTCTCATACTGATGTAGCTCCGTATAAAATATCTCGCTGTTTGCCAGACAAATATATGCCTCATATGTTTCAGCAAACTACTCAGTGTGGGAACCTGTGTCAGGATATTTCTCTTACTGCAGATTAACAGAATCATTACACTTACCTTTAAAATAGAGCTGCTTCTGGGAATAAATACTGTGATTACTTAGCAGCTCACAGCAATTTTAAGACAAGCGAGGCATGCAGTATCCCTTCCCAACTCCCCATAAAAGGAGCAATTTACTCTGAAGGTCCTCCTCTCCCCTTCCCTGTTTGTATAGACCTGGGCACATTACACAAATGTATTAGATGCAAAATCTTTGCCTCAGTGTAGACAGAAAGGAAATAACATGGAATCAAAGCTCCACATCTGTTCTGGTAAGAGCAAAACCACAAGTATTGGATCAAGACTGAGAGACCACAGAGAAAAGTCAGAACGTTACTTTTGAAGGAAGGTGCGCGATAGCAAGATGCTTCAAAAATTGGAGATCAACTGGAGGTTTGGGGACAGACAGTCTTTTATTAATCTCTCCTAACAGTCTGGAAAGAAAAAGATTGCACAATTAATGTTGAAGCCATCTTTGAACTAAGGACCCATACAAACATCCTGGACAGCAGGGAAAACACACAGCGGAATGCAAGAGGTTAACAGCAAAGTAAATTTTAAGCAGAAAAGCAAGCTGATTCTTAAGCAGAGGGAAAAAAAAAAAGAATTCTGTCACCTTCAGATCCTATCGTACCATTAATGATGAAAGAGATATCAATGGTCCATACCTGTAATTTGTCAGAGCTGTTCTTACTCTTTCGAATGTCTGCTCCAAAAGCCAACTTTTCCCCCCACACCACAAAGCAAAAAAAAAAAAAAACACCAAAAAAAGAGAGAATGCCAGCATTTATGTACAGTTCTGCCCATCAGGGCCCCAATCCTGTAAAAAAAGTCCCCTTCCAGTGGACTTCCTGGCGTGTGGGAGGCACCTGTTATGTGCTCCCGCTCCCTGCAAACGAACAGCAGCCTTATCACCCAGCTCACCAAGGAGAGGATTGAGCCACAGCACTCACTGCAAAGTACGTGGCACCCCTGCAAGATAAGGCTGTGGCACCAGGAGAGCTAAGCAACACAAAAATTTCTCTGTCTCCCATATAGCGAGAAAAATCCCAATCCTAGGCTTTCAGGTCCAGCAGAAGTTTCAAGCAGGAGTTTCAACTCCTTTGCTGCAGGAAAAACTGCAAGATCTCACCCTAATTCTGCATGTGCCTGTGCTCCCACAGATTATAGGTTCTATTTAGATTCACAGGTCCAATAGTTTTAAGGCCACAATGCATCACAGGGATTATGTATCTGATTTTTTTGGGTGTAACACTGTTGACAGAACCCCACACAGTAACTCCTCCTTCAACTCTGCGACTGTGATTTGTGGTAGAATATACTTTTTGGGCTTTAACCCCACCTAACCTTAAAGACACAGCAATAAATGAAATATCAAGGGATTAATTAAACTTGCAGTTGAAAAGTTCACTTTGTTGTTAGCCTAAATGTACTGCTACCACCTCTACCATCCTAAAACTCCCTGGATTTCTCAAGATTTCTCTGGTTTATGTGCATGTCAAACCTGGGAGTGTCTTTGGGCTAACTGTCGTGGTTTTACAAAGTCTTCCATCTTAAAACATGAGTCCTAGGTACATGATCATCCTTGCAGCTCTCTGTTGAGTCCCTTCCCATCTCACCTAATAAAGAAATCTGTGAGTGGAGGTGTGTGCTCCTTGCACTGGGCATTGCACAAATGCTATTTCTAATCACTGCTCTGAAGAAGTTTAAGCTAAGGCATGAGAAAGGATAACGAAACTTTGCATAAGAGAGAAAGGAGTAAATAATTAAAAATATGTCAAGCAGTCACACAGAATTCATTAGGTAATGCTGCAACTGTTGTGTCTGCATAAAATCACCCTCTAAAGGCAAGTATATTTTTATTACAGGATATATTTCACCTGCTCAGTAATTACGTTGTTTAAGGTGGCTGTTAATGATACAGCTGCCACTACACAGGTATTTAGAGTCAAAAATTGCCTGTACAATTAAAAATAACTCCTTGAAAATACATGGGCAGCAGTTCCTGTGGTATCCAAATCCTTTTCTAGTCTTTAATCAGAAACCAGAGGAAAGGAAAGATAATTTTTATCCTGTTGTTCCTGTTGAATGCACAGCACGGAATTATGGAGTTTACCTTTGAACAGCTAAAAATCAGATATTTAAAAAAAAAAAAAAAAGAAACCACCAAGATAAATTGTTTCCAGCGACTGAAACTGGAATAATTTTAATTCAAATCTATCCCACGTTTTTATTATTCACGGTGTTTGTTTGCTTTCAGGGCTTTCCTCAGCTTGGACAGGGGAGACACATTCATCTGTTTCTTTTTTGGCTTCCAGTCGGTTTCACTTTCAGATTCTCACGTTTCACACTCCAGCCTTCAGGTTTCAACCTCTGCAAGGGAATACTTATTTCATTTAAACAAACAAAAAACCTGCGGCCGCCGGGCGCACACACAACACGTCCGTCGGTCTGCGGTTCGGATGCAAAAGCTCGGTCCCACACCGTCCCCTGAAAGTCTCTTCAAGGTGGTTCTCTGGGATTCGCAAAGAAAAGAAAGGAAATAAATAGGAGTCACGACGAATGGAGGATCTATTTTCAATAAATAAATAAATAAAAAAAAACAAATAAAAACCCCGGAGTCCGGGCGTTCCGCGGCGCTCTCGGACTGGCCCCGATCAAATGCCATTACACGTTACCGATGTCATGACACTTGCCTGCGCCGGGCTCGCGGTGAGGGGCGGCGGCACCGGGCGGGATGACCAGAAGAAGATGCCCCAGGCAGAGGCAGGGACCGCGCTTTTGCCCCCCGGCG
>NW_009259318.1:652676-652925 GCF_000687185.1 Egretta garzetta | reverse complement strand
AAACCCACATAAATCACAATCGCGGCATTGTCGGGCTACAAAGCCAGACGGGAGGGCTTATGAATTTAAGTTTGGAGAAGGAAAACGTGCGCTGACACAACACGCTCCCTGTTCACAGGAGTAGCCAGGAAGGGGAAATGAATGGTGGAAGTTAAAGAGCCTTTCATTGCGGAGCACGCCGCGCCGCAGCGGGTCCCCGCTCGCCGCCCTCGACGTACGGCGGGGGGTGCCCCCTCCTCGCTCTCTTCC
>NW_009259318.1:649993-650671 GCF_000687185.1 Egretta garzetta | reverse complement strand
TGAAGGAAAGTGTGGAGCGGATTTCATTTGGCTGCTGGAAGGAAGAAAAAGAGAAGCTGTCATTTGTGTGTGTGTCCCCCTATACGAGGGCCTCCTGGTTCCTTGTTAGCTTATAGAGAGGAAAAAAAAAAAAAAACCGCGTTTGATGTTACGTCTGACCAGCTGCTGTTCTCCATAATAACAAGAGAGAACTGCCTGCCCTGGCGAGTTGCGTCACTTTGCTTCAACTTTAGGCTAGAAATCAAGAGAGAGGGAGAGACGAGTTTCAAGGGAGGCAGGAGCGAGCTGGAAAGCCCTGCCGTCTTCCTCCCACCCACCTACCCCTCCTCCTCTACCCCTCTCCTTTCCCCACCCCTTTTCCCCCCTCCAAAAAAAAAAAAAAAACTTTTCCATCAGAGAAAGAGGGAGATCTCTTTGGAAACATGGAGCTGCTGTGCTGCGAGGTGGACCCCATGAGGAGAGCTCTGCCCGACCCAAACTTGCTCTACGATGACCGCGTTTTGCACAACTTACTAACCATAGAGGAGAGGTATCTGCCCCAATGCTCCTACTTCAAGTGCGTCCAGAAGGACATCCAGCCCTTCATGAGGAGGATGGTGGCCACTTGGATGCTGGAGGTTGGTATCCCGGCGCCTTCCCCCGGCCCCCGGGAGCGGTGCCGGCCGGGGCGAGGGGCAG
>NW_009259318.1:648918-649242 GCF_000687185.1 Egretta garzetta | reverse complement strand
CAGCGGGCCCGGATCCCCGCAGGCTCGCCTGCCTTGCCCTGGCCCCACCACCCATCATTTGCCCCTTCGGATCTCCTTCGGGGGGGAGTTTTCCCGGACCAAACCCCCTGGGCTGGAAAGACCAGACTCCCCGCTTGGTTTTCATGTGCGATTTGTGCTTTTTCTCCTCGGCTCCGATTTTTGGTAAATTTTTGAAATAATTTTTTCGGTCGCTCCTGCTAAAAGGATTCAGGCTGCTTGAGCTCTCCCCACCCCACCTCGCCCTCGCTGTGTCTCCCGTCCTTCCCCCCCCACGCCGGATCGGGGGCGCAGGGCTGGGGGACA
>NW_009259318.1:648066-648488 GCF_000687185.1 Egretta garzetta | reverse complement strand
CCCCCCCAACCCCGCCGCCCCATCTTCCCCTCCCCACGCTCCTCGCTTGCAGGTCTGTGAAGAGCAGAAGTGCGAAGAAGAAGTTTTCCCTCTGGCCATGAATTACTGGGACAGATTCTTAGCTGTGGTGCCCACTCGAAAGTGCCATCTGCAGCTGCTGGGGGCAGTGTGCATGTTCCTGGCCTCCAAGCTGAAAGAGACAATCCCCCTCACAGCCGAGAAGCTGTGCATATATACGGACAATTCCATCAACCCCCAAGAGCTGCTGGTAAGCAGCCCCCTTCCACCTTCTCTCCGGCAGCTCTTGCGCTGGGCGGCCTTCTCCCCTCTCCCCTCCTCGGCTTCTTGGGGCGGCGGGCCGCCGCTTTTGCCATCCGCCCCCTCCCCCCCCGCCCTTTTTAAAAAAAAAAAAAATAACCACG
>NW_009259318.1:645366-647521 GCF_000687185.1 Egretta garzetta | reverse complement strand
TAGGCCGCCACCCGGGCAGGTAGCGAGGTGGAAACGCAGCCGGGTCAGGCAGCCCAGGCCGTGTCCGGCGCTTCTGCTGGGAGGGTTCCGGATCAGCTCGGACGTAGCGAAAGCAGAACCGCACGGAATGGGAATTACTTAGTGGCACGATTAGTACTCGCAAGGCGCTTCGTGGGGTAGAGCGCGCTGGACGAGTGTTTCGGCCTCTCGGCGAGGTGTGTATTCAGCCAGATAGCTTTGTTCTGCCAGGTCCCGGTGAATGCGCGTGGCCAGCCGAATCCCTGGAGAACTTCTCCTGTGAATCACTGGGTGAAGGCAGTGGGAATTCCCCCCGGGGAGGGGCTGGGAGGCTCCTGCTTCTGCAGGGTGAAGAGCCTTGCTCTGCAAACCCTGCCACGGCCATCACAGGCATGGGCCGTCCCGCTGGTGGCATGGGCCGTCCCGCTGGTGGCACGGGCCCTTAGGGGAAGTGCTGTGGCCCCCACGCAAGAGGACGTGGAACGATGTGCCCACCTTTTTTTTTTGTGCCACGTGGATTTAAGCGTGTGCTTTCAGTGCTTCCCTGTATTCAGTCCTCCAGATTCGGTGCTCTCCTATATCAACGTCTGTCACATTAGTAATTGTCTAGGTTATGAGATTACATCATCATCTAAAAATCAACATTCAAACAATTTGCAGGTTTTCTTGAGAAAGAAAAAAAAAACCCCATCTAGTTTCTGGGGCCGGTTACATCGTGAACGTGAGATTTTTCAAGCCGTGGAGGGCTCTGTCATAATCCAGTAGGAATGTCTGTAGGAAAGTAACTCGGTGTTAAAGCGGGCGCCTATTCAGAGAAACGACTGCAGAAATGGCATTGTGGGGGGGTCCATGTTTACGGTTTCTCAGCAACGCCGGTTGATGTCTCCTCGGCTGCAAAATTAAAGGATGTTTTTTTTCCGACTTGCCAGCTCTACAAGCTTAGCTGGGGCTCCCCGCCACACTGGGCTCCCATCAGGCTCACGCATCATCAGGACTCAAAAATCGGTGCGCGGAATTTAGTTAATAGCTAATAGTTGATGCATGAGACAGAAACGAGTCCAAGGCCTGAGCTTTATTCACTCTGCGGGGCGCTGTGAGGTATTCAAAACCTACTTTAAATGTTGAAGCATGAGGGGCTAAGCCCTGCTTTGAACCCCGTGGCTGGATCTGTTGATGAGGTACCATTTCTACATGTAATCGCATTGCAGGGAATGGCCAGTAGTTACACAGGCGCCCAAGCTTTCCCGTGATTTCACTGGGAGGTTTGGGCGTGCAGAGAATCTGGGAACGGATCCTACATGATGTATTGGCAGATAATTTACACAGGCTACTTCTTGGCTGTGTTACGTGCATTTCCTTTCTGCAAAGCCTGTCTTGGGGTAGTTTAAGCACCATCAGATTTATCAGCAGGAGCTTTTGAATACAGTTTTGGGAGAGAATGCCATCAAGCTAACTTCCCCAGTTTTGAAAAAAAAGAATGTATATCTAGGTTATTTTTGTGCATGGTTATCCCTAGGGCTTTAAATGGCTATAAAGTAAGGACTAGAGCCATTTAAAAGAAGTTACTAGTGAAGGACCACAGTGACCTTGGCAATATCTAATTGCAGGCTAAACTTTCTGGGTGGGCATTCAGCACTGGATACAAAAAAAGTAAAATCTTGGCAGGAGCTGCCAGGTCTCGTTATTTTCAGCAGAGCTTGACATTTCCAGTCTTTAAAAAAAAAAAAAAAAAAAAAAGAAAGAAAATAAAGAATAAAGTCAACAACTTCAAAGCAGTAGGGGCATACGGAAAAAAATGTTTGAGCAAAACCAATTTAGCAGTGATATAATTACAAGTGGAGGAATAAGCGAAGCGGGGTTTTTTTCAGGCTTGCTTATGGTTTTTCTTCTGTTCTCCCCTCCTTGTCCCCCCCCTGCAGGAATGGGAGCTGGTGGTGCTGGGGAAGTTGAAGTGGAACCTCGCAGCCATCACCCCGCACGATTTCATTGAACACATCCTAAGGAAGCTGCCTCTACCTAAAGACAAGTTGCTTTTGATCCGGAAGCATGCCCAAACGTTCATTGCCCTTTGTGCCACAGGTAGGCCAAGGTGCTCTGCCACTTGCCGTGCGGTTGAAGGGGCAGATCCGTCACTGGT
>NW_009259318.1:602779-645334 GCF_000687185.1 Egretta garzetta | reverse complement strand
TGGGACTGTTTGTGAAGGGCGTCGTGAATCAGGCCCCGAAACTGCGTATAAACAGGATTCTTGCGATCGGGAGCTGTAGTGCAGTTGCAGTCCTGCTCCTACTAAGGCGTGCGGTGCTTTTGCAGTGCAGTCAGTAAGACTGGATTAGACCATACAGTTTTCTGCTTTACCTATTCACTAGTTTTTTTAAAGGGCCACATATCGTTCATTTGTAAGGACAGTTCTGGGACAGCCAAAATGCTAGAAGCTGTTACGGCACATTAGCCCAAAATGCAATGGGCTAACACATTAAATTAATGTGTTTGTAAATTTTTCATTAACTGGATGCTGTCCAGATGAAAGGTAAAAACTGTATTTTAACATGTATGTGATACTACCCCATTACTGAAGCATAGGGAACAACACCTTAAAAAGGATGGACTTTTCTGTAAAACATTTGGTTTCTTTCTCTAACTTCACTCCAAGAAAGCAGTGAAACTAGTCTGTTTCATGGGGAACCATTACACTCCCCTTTTGTCCCGTGTTTGGCTGATTAAGTTTCTGAAGATTTAAATGAAAATAATTGCTGCTGTGGAAGAGAGGCTTTTGATTTATACCTGTCTGCAAAAACACTAGGTTTTGTTTGGTTTTTTTTTTTTCCCAGTGACTTTTAGTAAATAAGTGTACTGATTTTCATCCAAATGATTAATGGTTAGACCACTTCTTAGAAGCTAGACCTGGAACAGATGAACAGCATACAGTGTTTTCCAAGGCTATTGTCAAGTAGTATATGGCTCAATGTTTGAAGTCGCTTCAGTTGAACGTAGCTAGTCCTTTGTGGTAGGAACTGTTCTGCGTGCGTGTTTGGTGAGGGGAAAGGAAGACGGCATGCACCTTTTGGGTATGGATGTCTACTGCTATGCCACCTTCTCAATATTTGAGATGTAGTGACTGCTTTTACAATGTAGGGTGTTTTTTTCTACCTCAGTCAATCTGTTTTAGAGAATCCTATATGAGTGGTGTAAGGGTAATTGACGTTTTGGTTACCAAGGTGCTCAAGCTTTTCCTTCTCCCACTGCTGCATGATCCTTTTCAGGCAAAAGACCACAGGACTCATAGAATAGAAATATTGCTCAAAGTCTGCAGGATCACTCTTGGTAATTCATTAGACATTTCTAGACTAGTTAGCTTTTTACTTTTGGATTAATCAGTTCTGTCAGCTTTACCTTCTTTCTTTGCCTTCTCTCCTTACCCAGGATTTATTCACACTGCCCTTTTCTTCTGAAAAAGGTGGTCTTTCCCATGGACATTTCTCTGGATCTTCACAACACCATGAGCCATCAGCCTCCAACATACCCAGATGTTGTCTTCCAAACCAAACCAATCTTCCCTCTCTTTTGTTGCTTTCACCTCCTACAGTAGTGTTGTGGTTTGTTTTGTTTTTTATCCAAGAGGACAGTTTCTTGAGTGATGTAGGTTTCATTATGATCTAACTTCTCAGCTTCTGGTCTATAATCCTTTGCCCTTGAAATTTTCGGTATAACTAAAACATTGCAGGACTGTGGGCCATTGAGAAGTTTCCAAAGTCCATGGCTTCTTTCCACCCCTTCTCCGTGAATTCTTTCATGGTTAGCTCCATGCTTTACTAGTCCATTTACTGAGATCCAAAACACCATCCTCTTCCCAACCCTTAGCCCAGTCATGCACTTCTCTCATGTGATTTCCCCGTGTGATCTGCTTCTCATGTTAAATATCTCCAATGCATGAACCAAAGTCCTTTACGTAGAGTTTAAAGAGGCAACAAGTCAGAGTTTCTTTTCTTGCAAACGAAAGATGTAATATAACTGTGTATGGAGCTTTCTGAAAGACAGGGCACTGTGATGCTGACTGTAGATTTTCTTTTCTTCTCATCCCATTTTCCACAAACCACTGTGTTGGCATTTAGTTTTGAGGAAGACCTACAACCCCTTGCAGTTTTGAAAGCAGAGATCTTACCCAAGCCCTCATTCCCAGTTTTCTACCTCATTCTCAGCTTAATAGCAAGCTACTACCCAAATGCCATGTTATGACTGTTGTATTTCCCTTTCACTGCCACTCTTCTCGGAGTCATTCTTGCCCTCCTTGATGAAGAAAAGCCCCTTCTCATCAGACTTCCTTCCAGATCCAGTTGTCATTTCCTTTTCTTGTCCTGTTAGTTGCAGAGCTCTCATCGGTTGCTGTGTTTCTTCTTTCCCTTTCTCCCTCAAAGCTTCTGCTCTTCGCCAGCTTGGGTTAAGCCTGGTGTTTCATTTCCCCATTTGCCTTCTTTCGGCAGGATGACCTACTTTGACATGTGGCTGCCTCTTCCCTTGCTCCCTCCACACATGTTTTTAGCCTGGGTTTGACTCTTTACCAGACCTGACCTGGCTGGCTGGCTAACGGCTCTGGTCTGGAGCACAGCAATGAATCTCTTTTTTATTTCCATCTCAGTGCAGTTTTCTTTGCTTTCAAGTATTTTTTCTCCTTCTTCTTCTTCTTCTTCTTCTTCTTCTTCTTCTTCTTCTTCTTCTTCTTCTTCTTCTTCTTCTTCTCCTTCTCCTTCTTCTTCTTCTTCTTCTTCTTCTTCTTCTTCTTCTTCTTCTTCTTCTTCTGTAGTGTATCATGCAAAATCTGGCATATTTTGCACTTTCTTCCTCTAGCCCAAGTTCTTCCTCACCAACTGCACCATTTTAATTTCCCGGTAAAATCATTACCCCAGAAATTCTTCTTTCAGCAGGGTGACCTACTTTGACATGTGGCTGCCTCTTCCCTTGCTCCCTCCACACATGTTTTTAGCCTGGGTTTGACTCTTTACCAGACCTGACCTGGCTGGCTGGCTAACGGCTCTGGTCTGGAGCACAGCAATGAATCTCTTTTTTATTTCCATCTCAGTGCAGTTTTCTTTGCTTTCAAGTATTTTTTCTCCTTCTTCTTCTTCTTCTTCTTCTTCTTCTTCTTCTTCTTCTTCTTCTTCTTCTTCTTCTTCTTCTTCTTCTTCTCCTTCTCCTTCTTCTTCTTCTTCTTCTTCTTCTTCTTCTTCTTCTTCTTCTTCTTCTTCTGTAGTGTATCATGCAAAATCTGGCATATTTTGCACTTTCTTCCTCTAGCCCAAGTTCTTCCTCACCAACTGCACCATTTTAATTTCCCGGTAAAATCATTACCCCAGAAATTCCTGAGTGTTGCCTGACTTTACAGAACCGGTTGTGATCTCAGTCCTGCAATATTTTATGTCAGCAAATGGAGAGGGAAGCAACCATTAACAGTTCTGGATGTTGTGCTGGATGTGTAGGATCACTTTGATATTAATTTCTATTCTCCTTCCCATTTGAATATTAAGCAAAATGAGATGATACTTGGTTCTTTTGTACATTCCTCTCAATTGTGTTTTATCATTTTGGCGCTCTCTCTGTTTCTCTGTCTTTATTTTAAAGCCAGTTTCTGAAACAAGCTACGTGGATATGAATCCACAGCCTCTCCCCAGTCCTTGCAGTGATTAATGATTCACATGAGCATGACTGGAACTGGAACGTATCCCCCTTTGCCTTTGGTCCCATCTGAACATACGGCTGCTGAGCAAGACAGAACCTTATTCCCTCAGTAACAAGTTTTCTCATTACCGTGCCCTGCACTCGCAATCCTTTTGGGAGCCTCATTCTCCACTGGAAGAGGCCAAAAGTGGTGTCTGCTGCAGCCCGTCCCTGGCTGTGCTTCCAGTGCCATGGCCATGCAAACAGAGTACTGTTACTAAGTGAGAGCTTGATCTGTTGGCTGGGAATTGCCCATGAGTATCATGCCAGCTTTCTTCAAGCTGCCTCACTCTCTGAGTAGTAAGAGTATATAGATTGACACACACTGGCATAGCCTAGTCTGTCATGATGTCATTTGTTTTCTCATCCTGCCGGTGGCTCCCTGTGTAAGTGCAAATATCCTTCAGGAGTCTGCTGAATTTTAAAGGCACTAAGAGGCTGCTTCTGGACCCCTTGTCCTTACAGTATAGTTTGGCAAAATTGATGCCTCTTGCTTTTTCACCATGGGAGGATGCTGTTTATCTGTGAACCCAGTGGAGATCACCCTTCTTCTGCTCTCTGGGTCCTGTTGCTTTGCCGCTTTGACCCCACCTCCGTCTGTTCATTGCTTTGCACCCTTTGTCCCTCCTCTTTCTCTCTGCACAGCATTTCACAGCTTGGAAATGTTTTCTCTGGGGTTGCCTGTTTGCCATGCTCCAAGCCAAGGAATTGCTCCTGGAGGAGTGGGAAAGGGTACCGGTTACAGAGCGACGTGCAGAGCAGGAGAGGACCATGCATTATTTCCTTTGGCTTCAGCATGCCCTTCATTTCTTCTTCTTCCTCCAGGCTGTTCAGAGTCACGGATGCCCAACTGTTTCCTTGTGTTATGCTCTCTTGTTGGAGGCTGTACGTGCCATTTGTTTTGGTGCAGGATACCCCTTTTTATGTCAGAGCCTGTAAGGGAATGGGTTTTGGAGAAGGACAGGCTGTGCAAGTCAGGCGTTCAGAAAGGGGAGCTGCACGTCTCTGAACACAAGCTGTAATGGAGAGACTAATCTCGGTGAGGAGGTTTTCGGTGTTTAAGTGGCATGCAAAACTTGGAAGCAAAAAGCTTTGCAGACTTGCAGAGACAGGAGGCAACTCAGCCCTTTGCATGGTCTCTTCTGTGCTTCAGCTGAGTCCTATGGCAGGTGAGATGTTCTCATGACAGATACAATGCAGCATCTCATAGGTGGTTGGCTTTCAAAGCCTGTGTCTGCAAAGAGGTTAAGAAAGAGGAGGAAAATTTCAGCTTTAAGTCAGTTTTGTATAGTGTGCCAAACCTCTGCCCACTGTCTCTGGGACATTAATCACCTACATTTGAAAGCTGAGAAGGCTTTTTTTTAACTTCTGGGCCAAATCATGGGTCCTTACTCAGACAGAAGTTCTGTGGAAGTCAATGGGAGTGTTGTCTGAGCAAAGACTGCAAGATGAGGCCCGTAAACCCTAGTGATCTGGAGGGTAACCACACAGAATGCTTGGTGTTACTAAGAGGCATGTTTGGTCCTCAGGACTCCTGCTGGGCTAGTCTACTATGCATCCTTCCCCTCTCAGCCAATGTGAGAGTTACTGGGTTCTGTCCCTGCAGAGGAGAAAAGTGTGATATCAGTTTTAGCCAGGACCTGTTCTTTGCAGAGGGAAAGAAAGAAGTCCACAGAGCCTTTGTTGTGTGGATTAATCTCTTAGAAAGGAAATAGGTGCTGCAAAGTGGCAGTGGTTGCATGAATACTTCTTGCATGACAGAAGAAGGAATAATCCACGTGGATTTATTGCCATACAAAAGAAGGCTCTTGCTTATTCCTGGGAGAGGCAGCTCGTATCAGTATATTGAGCTCTCCAACAAAAGAAAGCCACAAGAACCATGGAAGCTCCAGCAACAAGTCAGCAGGGCCTGGGGATTGTTTCGTATGAGCAGACTCACTCCTGAAGTTGTAGGACCCATCAGATCTGGGAAGATGAGGTGGAAGGAAATGGAGGAAGAGAGACTTTGTTGATACAAGCTGGGGTAATTCCTGTGCTGCCAGATAAGTTGCCCTCCTTCCTACCAGCTGCAGATCTGACCTCTTGATGGTTCAAGCGCTAACATAATCCTGATCCTTGGTTAGACTGCCTTACTGAAGGTGTAGAACAAGTGAAAATAATGATCAGTATGAACAGTTGTTCAGAAATAGGAGTTTATGATCAGCTAATAATCATGTTGTACTGAGTGCTCATATACTTTACATAGACTGCTCAACTGTTTCCCTGTCTCTGCCTCACTTGGACGGTTGTGATATAGCATTAGCATTTAGGATACTTTAGACCCATCTGTATGAAGGCCAAATACTTTTTGCCTCCCAGGAACAGAATTTGTTGTCTGCCCTCCCACCTACTCAAAGAATAGAAGCAGGTGTACATCCTGTTTTACTTTGCAGTTTTTTGTTTGGTTATACTTGGCACTGCCATGCCCTTTTTTGAAGGGCTGAAGAGTCATCTGGTTTTGCCTTTAGAAGCAGAAATAGTTAACAAAAATTGCTGTGTCCTGTAGAAATACAAGAGCAGAAGAAAAAAAAATGGCCAGTGTAGTTAAAATCAACTGCGTTTGAAAAACAAGTAGCACACCATCACTGGAATTGCATTTGGATCAAAACAGGCAAGAATTAAATTCACTACTTGTATTGTTTCCCTTAGACCTTTCTTTTAAACTTACCTGCTAAATACAGATCCATGCTTGTCCTCATAGTAAAGCCATTGGCTGGGTGAAGTTTGAGGTTGGATGAAATTTGACTATTACCTATTTCATTTTATACAGTGGTACTGATGACAGTCATAATTCCGTCCTCCCGATGGAGGTAGCATTCCTTTTTTTTTTTCCCGGGTGACAGCGTTGTCTTCCTCAAGACAGCAGTTTCCAATTCTCCATTTGCAACTCTGAAAATAAACCTCTATCAAATTACAGAGATGAAAACTGGCTGTTGAAAAAACCAACCTGCAGCCAGAGCATTAACAAGGGTCATTGTGAGAAGGTAGAGTTCCCACCTGGCTTTGGCACACTGAGCACGTTCAGCCTGGATATTTGTCAGTGCTCTTTTCCTTCCGGCAGTTTTCATTTATTGGCTGCAAGTTAGGGCTTCCCCTTGCAGGACCTCTCTGGGTTCCTGCCTCCGGTTCCCTCCTGCTTTAGATTGACTGTCAACCTCGCGTTTTCCTGGCTCGGAGGTGGGGGAAGCTCACTGGGGCAGGAGGGAGCCAGCAAAACAGCCCGGCCGCTGTGCACAGGGTCCTAGAACCTGACCCCAGGTTACGTGTGCTGCACGGGCAGAAAAACTTCCTCAGCACGTGCACATGTCCGTGCCCTGGCTGTCGGTGTGAGCTGCGGTCTGAAAGCAGGGTGTGTATTCAGGGTACCCTGGATTTGCTTGATGAACTCCAGCTGGCTGGGCCAGAGGTGGCTGCATTTCAAAGGGCACCGTCGCTTGTATTGTCCTTTTTTATTTCCAAAACCGAAGTCACTGGGGTTCTGTGAGGTTGGTCCCTTGTTTTTAAGGTCCTTCAGGAAGAAGTCGATATGGGGATCGGACAGTTCCTGGTGTTTATGGCCTAGGAATAGAAGATAAAACAAGTCCTGCTTTCTGACTACCCGGTTCTTCCCTTGAAGTGCTCGTGTACTCAGATTCTCATAGGCTACGCGTTGTTGCGCTACTCCTCTGACTTCTAACAAGACTCTTTTGTACTTCACAGTGGAATTGCATAAATCACAACAAAGTTAGAGGCAGAGCCATGTCTTCGGTGCGGGCTCTGGGTGCCCATTAAGCAAGGTTGCACATAGGTCTGAAAGAAGGATTTAGCCCATAGCTTTGCTTCAGGTGTGCAGTAAGAAGTGATTTTTGTAAGATTCCCTCTGTAATTCAGGATTTGTCATCACCAACAAGAATTTAAAGTAAAAGCATATGTTTCAGAGGCATATGTTTACGTCCTCTCTCTCTCCCTTTTATCTGATTTTTTTTTTTTTTTTAAAATCCCAGGGTAAGCTTTTGACTTAATTCTGGGAGCAGTTTTACCTGGGTGAAAACTGAGTAAGGACGGTAGGACTTGGGTTGTCATGGGGGAGGCAGGGATTGAGGTTTATAATTGAAAATAATGTGCAAAAAGCTTGTTTTGAATTTTTCAATGGAATGTAAGGGACTCAAGGGGGGTTCTGCATCCCCTCAGATACGGTACTTAATATTTATGCTTTCATTGCACCTTGACAAACATTTCACGTAGTTATTGCTTTGCTTGAATATGGAAATATGTTAATTACGGCCTTTATTCCACTGCCTGCTCTTTTCCTCAGCCTTTTCTATTCAACCCTCTAGGTGGCCCAGCACAATGTGGCTTCTTTTCTTTCAATGAGCTCTTTCCACACTAATAGGGTCCAGGGTGATGTGGAGAACCATGTGCACAAAATTGGTGCACCACCCCCCATCCCTTTGTGGGTATGTCAGGTTAAATTCATATCAGCAGGAGGGTCACTGCCATGATTTTCAATAGCGCGAGATGAGGTGATGACTTCAGACAATGGCGCCACACTCTCCAGTTGGAGACACTTGCCTCACCAGTTGCAGTAGTTAATTAATATGCTAAAAATAGAAGCCAGTGATACAAATCGCTGCCTGTTGTACAACAAAGACTGGGCATGTGTAGCTTTGATAGCCAAGTTTATGGTGCTTGTTATGGAGGGAAGTTAGTTTAGAGCTAGAGGCAATGTAAGACTTTCTGGATGCTGAGCTTTAGTCACTCTGGGCCTCTGGCCATTCGCTCGCTGTCTCATTTGCATTATGAATGACATTAAGGGAACTAACAAGGTTATTGGGCATAGAAATGTTCTCATGTGACCCCACGTGGAAGGAGACCTACAGCAGTGCTAGTTGGCAGGGGCACTGTGGCTCTTTATTCAGCTTCCTAGGAAGACGGTTTCTGGGAGTAGATATAAAATCAGCCGCGAGAAAACCGGCATTTGGATAATGTGAAGGTCCTGCTGCAAGCCCCTAGGAGGCAAGGAAGTTCAGAGGGCAGGCTGGAGCTGTGTCCCTCCCTCAGCCTGCCGTGCCTGGCCAGTGCTGAGCGTTGAGCGCAAGATGTGGGAGCATCCTATTGCTTGGGTTTCCCCACCAGCCGCCTGGGGCTGGGCAAAGCTGCTCCATGGGGGCTCAGTGACCACACATGAGGTTGTGGGTCCATCCAGGCCTCCGAATGGGTCCATTTCTCCCTGCTGCTGGCTCAAATGATGGGTGGGAGGGGGTGGGTTCTCGTTCTCACCCACTGCATCGTAGCTTCCACAGGGACTGTCCAAATACTGGCAGAGTTTGAGAGGTTTTACATCATCTTTTTTCTACATCTCCCAAACTCAAGACAAGGAGGGGTAAATTATGGAATGTCCATTGCCACCTGTAGTTCCCATGTATAACTAGGAGACAGTTTGGTAAGTCCAAAGATTTAAATGTGGGAGTCACATCCCAGCTTAGCGCCACGTTGCCTAAGTGCAGCCTCATTCATGGACCAGGAGGACACTCTGGACAGTCACACAAGCACATAAACTTCTACAGCCTTTAAAAAAAGCTCTCCTTTTCAGAGTCCTTTAACCATTCCTGGATTTCAAATTGGACTTTGAAAACTGGTTGCTCATTGTACTGTGTAAACAGGTGGCCCAGCGATCACCCTGCTTCCGTGGGGCCACTGGCTAGCAGGTCAACCCACAGGAACAAGCTATTTCAGCAGTCACCTGGAGCCAAGTGCCGGGCCCCACTGTCAGTAGCAGTGAGTAAGAAGAGAGGCAAAACGGCATAAACTGAGGGCCATTTCGAGGGCTTAAAATCCCATTGTGTTTGTGGCCTTCTCCGAAGGTCTGGCCCGCTGATAAGTGCAACCACAGGCTGAGGCACTGAGGATAGGGATGGCTCTGTGGGGAGCGCGTCTGCTGTGTGTCAGGTAGCCTTACCTATTTTTGAAACCTGATCATCCATTTACAGGCCAGACAGGGCTAGCCCTTGCATGTGTGTGTATAAATCCATGAGGTATATGTGAAAATTTGATCGTGAAAGTGCACTTCCTGTTACCTCAACATGGGCTGAAATCAGCACCCTCAGGGCTGTGTCCCGCACTGATAAGTAGGAGTCAAGGCTCTCATGTTGACTTGCTTATTAGAGGGGACAATATAACTTAATTTCCAAGATCATCAGCTTTCCTATGTACAGTGGGTTCTTCCTATTACAATAGTGCACAGATAGTATTCTTCTCATAATGGCAGCCCTTATTCATTGCTTCTGTTGGTGGGAATTGGCGCCTTCAGAAGTGTTTCTCAAGAGTGTGATGTCTGCTGAGCTCTCCTGGTAGGAAGGATGGTGGACTTCAGCAGTGTGCCATGGTGGGTCTGCATGTGGTCATCTCCCAGTGACTTCATGAGATGGATAAATCCATGTCAGGGTTTCAGGTCCTCTAACCCTTTAGAAAAAGGGTTTCAGCTCCTCCTTTTCAGCTCTCCCCACTTCTAACATCCTCCCTCCAGTCTGTCTGGATGAACGCTATGACCCGAGTCCCAGCCTTACCTAACTGCATTATTCCTTGTGGGTCCCAGGGACTTACTCCAGCCTGGAGAAGAACATGCTGTCTCCACAGCTATTGCGGTATCTGCCAGCTGAGAGTCTGGGAGGCCGAGAACAACTCTCCGTGTGTCTAGAACTTGAGCGGTTATGCAGACGTCAAAAGGGTTACAGAATTTGTGGTAGCTCAACACGGAGGACTTAGGATCTGCCCTTAACAGAAGGCCAGATTTCTCTAACAATCTATTTCTATAAATAGACTGAGTATATTGATTGTGGTTTATTCCATATTAAGTATTACTTGGGTTTCCTCTTCCTTCTCTTCCAGTCACTCCAGCTGAAAACTGCTAGAGAAGGGTTTGTTGATGAGTTATTGTTGAACCAAACAACTTGCAAATCAAGTTTCATTTTAGGAAGATACCAGTAACCAAGAAAATCTCCTGGAAATGGCATTCAGTAAGACACACTGATAAGCCATAAAATGGCCTTACAAAGGTAGCAAGAACATTTAGTTTTATTTTAATTTTTCTCCGGATTTCCACAGATGTACGAGAGGGAGTTTTGAAATGTATTTTCAACTTGATTATTAAGAAATAGTAGTAATGACAAATGTGATCTTTGTTTTTTCTATGATGATGTAGCTATGGGCTGTAAGTGTTCACTTCTCACTTCCTAATTGCAAAGGTGGTAAAGATGAATTGTTAATTAAAATCTCTTTCCCGGACAGGTCTTTAAATGCCCGAGTTAATTAAGTCTTTAAAAATTGACGTGACTAAAAATCTCAGTTTGGTCCTTTGTGATACCGTATTCCAGTTAGTTTTCCGGTTATACAGAGAGCTCTAATGTGACCGAGACCCTAATTTCTGACACAAATTACAGAAAGCCTCCTTCTTCTCTTTCCTTTTCTTTAAAACTAAGGAGAGACTATTAAAAATTGTCCAGGTTTACTTTATGCATCAGTGAGAATAAAAGACCGAACCACATTTCCATTTTAATTTGCAGATCTGTTACCCCTCCTTTGACTGCTTGTGATGAGCAGTGTGACTAATGAGCTCCGCTGGACCAAAAAGAGTGGCACTTTTCCCTTTCTTCTACTTCCCTGTTTTTTATTCTTGGGTGTGGTTTTTTTTTGTGTTGCTTGCCTCTGATGTTTTGCAGCTTTTCTGGTCTGGGCTTGGACTAATTCCCAGATCTGTTCTTGCAGATTTTAACTTTGCCATGTACCCACCATCAATGATAGCAACTGGAAGTGTGGGAGCAGCCATCTGTGGCCTTCAGCTTGATGACGGGGACAGCCTCACGGACCTCCTGGCCAAGATCACAAACACAGATGTGGTGAGTGTACCGCATTCCTCTTCTCCTTTCACTTCTGAGGTTGCGGTGGAGAAGTGGGCCATCGAACCCGGCATGATCCTGAAAGCCCAGTAGAGCAAAGGAGGGGGCTGCTCGTGGAGTGAGCCAGTTGCAGGCGCCGACCTGACACCGTCGTTGCAGTGTTTCAGATGTCCAAAGCTCCTTGGCCTCCCAGGATCATTTTTCATTCACGCTTTGTTCAGCAGTTTGGCAGGGAGAGCCTGCTCTGCCCGCCCTGCCTGGTGGTCAGGTTTGCTGTAACGGGGGAGCCACTTTGGGTACCAGCCCGGGCAATGGGGTGAGCAGGCAGGCGGCATCCCCTGGGGCATGATGTAAACCAGTATGTGACTGGTCCTGTGTTCGCAACCTTGAAACAGCTCTTCTCACCCTCATTGAGGTATTGCCTAAAAATCCTTGACTTAAGAGATGTGAATAATGAGCTGATCCTCCAGCACTGGCACAGCGTGAGGCAGATGCAACCCAGGCTGCCTGGGTTTTTGTCTTTGTAACTTCACTGAGCTTGCCCCATGAAGGGCATTTCTTGGCTTGTCGGAAGGTCCTGTCATCAGTAGGAGAGGTGAATCTGATGGCCGTCGAGTGGTGCTCAAACTCACTCAAAAGTGAGTTTGCTGGTCCGGGGTCAGCTTCTGGTTGGGGATGTCAGAAAAACCCAAACCTGACAGCTCTGCTTGGCAGTCTCAGCAGAAATCTGGGAGGACTAAAAGGAGCACGTGGGGTGCCCTCCCCGAGGGGTGGTGCCTCTCCTGCTGTGCCCCCGTGTCAGTGGGACACTGTGGGGAGAGCTTGAGCTCCTGCAAATCCAAACTGCTTGGTCTGTGGGTAAACAGGAGTTTCATCTCTTGCAATGCTGACATGTTCTGCTGTGATGAAACTCACTCAAAGAAAGAAAATGAGTGAGGCTTTCTGAAATGCAGGCCACTAAATGCTTTTTTTTTTTACCGTAAAATTATCGATTTCCAATGCGTCATCCTTAATATGTGCTAACTATGAAACTTTTTATTGCTCTTACTTCGCAGAGTAAATACACTCTGCAATTATTAGATTTGTGATAACATTGTCAAGAGATTTGTTTTTTCCAACAAATACTCTGTGTTTTGGTTTAAAAAGGAGGAGTCCAGTTTAACAAAAACTGAAGAATTTCACTATTTCTTTTTGTCTTTCAACCAGATTGAACCTGATTTTGAAGTGCAATTCTGGGGCTTCCCATTTCTTTTGATTAGAACTGGGTTTTGCACAGAGAAAGGAACATTTCCAATTCTGTATGCCTACAATGTAAATCAAGTAGCTCCAGAAACTTAACGTACACTCATTTGAGTGTAAAACAGGCAATTGCTGTTTTATATCCATTTTATACGTATGGAGAAACAGAGTGGTGATACATTATAGTAAGCAGCAGGAGCAGGCAAGAATCCTATATAACAATTCAGACTGCATGGCTTGGCGCAAGTGATGCACAAAGCTCATTTGAACATTTAGATTGGGCAAATCCATTAGGTTGACTTTATTTATGTGGAGAACAAGAATTGTCTGTTACTGTTACTGATACTGGTAGTTACTGGCTGAATGAAATTTTCTCCTTGGATGTTTGTCTGATTGCATGTAACATGGTAAGTTTTGGATGCTGCATCCAGCGAATGTCCATGAGGACTCTTAAGACAAGCAAGGGGGACATTAGAAAACCGGGAAGAGAAAGGCAAGGATTTAGGGAGAGTCTAACATCTTGTTAGCAAAGGTGCTGTCTTCAGCTAAGGTTGCAAATATCCACAGAATAAGGAAAGCAGTTGGTGCTAGACCCTAACAGCTTCTTGTATCACTCCCTGTCTTAACTCCATGGAGTGTCCGAAAGGCTGATGCCCCTCTGCTGTGATCTTCCTTGTTATGTGACAATGCTGGGTGAAGTTGTTCCTGTGTGTCTGCTGCTTATTTTCATGCTTGTTTTTGCTATTGTATGCCCACACAGCTGCTCACATCCTTGTGTTTCAAACACCATCCTGGAACTAATGCAGCTTGAAGAAAGGGGGAAAGGACCACTTGTTGTTGTTTCGGAGCTGGGGGGTCCGGGGGCTTGCTTGGTTTGTAAACTGGATCAGTTAACTGATAGATTTCCAAGATCAGCCTCACAAACAGCTGGGAGAGCTGAGCACAGTGGCACAGGGCAGGAGATGGGAGATCTCCCCCAGATGGGAGATGGGGGTGAGAGGAATTTCAGTAACCATCATTGTCTGTGAGCTTCTGGTACTACAGCTATGGAAATTACAGCCTGACAGACCAATTTAGTAATCAGCAGGACAAGGATAATGATGAGAGTGAGGGAATGACAGCACAGGGTGAGGAATGGGAACACAAATAGTCCTTAGGGTGGCAGGGGAGGGACAGGGAAGCATGCAGAGTGAAGGAGAAGAGGGTAAATGGAAAGTTTAAGGGGAGCCTTCGCAAGCTTGGCGCCTGCTTCTGCTGCTGTGAAGCAGAATGGAGCACATCACTGCCTGCAGAAATCCCTGAGTAGCCCTTTGGAAGTCTTTTTTGAAGGCAGAAGCAAGTGGTGCTCAGGTACCACCAAACCCCAGACTTAGAACAGATACCCTCAGCAGAGGTCATCACTTCGTTCCTGTGCCATCTAATTAACGATGCAATCTTCTATCACTAGACCATGTTCCCCATATCGGTAAGCTCCAGATAAACTTCTGATGCTGTTCCCACAGTATTTTAGCACTTGTCAGAAGGGAGATACTAAGGCAGCCCTTGCTGGTGTATTTGTGTCTGAGGTGTTTGGTGGGTTTTGATCAACCATTGAGTAGCTGGGTTCTGTCTTTCTGGAGATGTCAGGGAGTTGTTCAGGTTAATTCTTCATTTCCTCTAAGAGTTTCCCTGTGCAGTCACAAGGATCTTTTCCATTCTTGCTCTTTTTTCAGCATGGGCAGGAGGTTTGCGTTGCAGTGACAGCACGGTGCTGACAATACTCAGCTCTTAGGTGAGGGCAGGCAAGCTCAACACGTGGGCCACAAGGGCTATGTCATTGGCACCTCGCAAGATACATAGCTGTGCCTCGATTTCCTGGTCAGAGGGAACAGGATTTCTCTCCCTCTCTCCCTCCCTCCCCCATCATTTTTTCCAGCAAAGAGATTTTGAGCATCCCTTTCTGATCCAGCCCTTGCCTCAGCAGCCTGTTCCTCAGTCACCTCCATGCATTGGCTCATGTTCAGGCGATCCCGCAAGGCTAGGTGCAGCTTACAGAGCTGCTTCTCATGGGGGGAATTGCACCCACGGGTTTTCCTCCTGCACCTCTCCATGTGTTTCTGGTTGCTGGCCGGTGCGTTGCTGCTTCACCTGTGAAGCCCTGCTTGAATCGGGATCCCAGCTGACTCTTGCTGTGCTCAGTCTGCATGCTGGGGATGTTTGTGAAGGCTTGTAGGAACAGAAGAAAAGTCATAGTAGGGTGTCTCTTCTGGTGGAATTTTTTTTCTCCTTGGTCTGGTAGAGCCCATGTTAATTGAGTTTCCGAGCATGTTGCGAGCCTATTACATGCAACCACTTTTAAGGGGGAATATGTGGCTTTTTTTTTGCTCTCTTGGGATTTTTTCTGGATTCTCTTAATCTTATATTTATTGATAGACACTTAAAGCTCATGTTCCTTATAATAAGAGATACTCGAAGCTTTCTTAGGCATTCCAATGCTTCTTAATGTAAGACCCTTTTGCAGCATCTTGCAGACTGGACAAACTTTAACTCTCACGCTGAATTTGTCTGCCCTGATTGTTTCAGTCTGAAAGAAAATACCTGCCAAAACAGCTTAGTAGTTCTTAAGTGGTTAGAAGAAAAAAAGATGTTGTTTTTTGCATTGAAAATTTCTTCACGCCTTCTCTTTGATATTCAGCAGATGGGTTTTTGTCAGAAATGTGCTTTTTGCCATCCTGGTGAAAATCTTCCCAAATTTGGCTGAGCATATATGCCTTTGGGGGCGGGGGGAAATCACCCTTCCCAAATAGCAAAGAACTCAACATTTTTACTGGTCACATCCTCTCCAAGAGTCTGTCGGCACTGGGTAGAGACAAGCTTTCTTCCCTTTGCTCCTGGTCTCAGCCCACAGGGGCACAGACCGCTGAGGGGAGTCTCAATTGCCCCCCCAAGTCAGGGCACACTTGGGACAAAAGGAGCTTCTGGATAATTTAATTGCTAAAAGCTTTAAGTCTTTGCAGAAGTTAGAGGTGCTGTCATTTTTGAAGATGTTTCTGTTGTTGTGCCAGAGGTGGCCTTAACTCAAAGTCTGCCTCCTGCAAGCTGTGAAGTCTCAGCCCAACCAAAGGCGGCCAGAATTTTTAACTTGGGTAAAATAGTGTATTTGTCATTAGCCAGATATTTGGAAACGAGCAAAATATTTTGGTATTAGAAACCTTCTCCGTGACTTTTGCATTGGAAAAATGCAAAAGCGCCCAGGACTGGAACATTTCATGCCACATGTTAAAGCCTTAGGGAGAGATAAGCAACTGAAAACAGGCTCTCAGAGAAGTATCGGGCAATCTTAGTAACAGGTAGTAATACCAGCCTCATCTATAAAATATATTGTTGGAAAAAATGTGCCAGCTAGATTGTGTAAGAGTTAGCCCGAGGCTGTGTTAGTGAAGAGTAAAGGCTATGGTAACATGCTTTACGCGGCAACTTAACTGAAGTTGAATGAACAGCTTCAGTTCTCTCGCTTCCTAATTTCTGATGCCTGAGAGCTCTTCCTGCAACGACACAATTAATTCATTGTCACTGTGTGAATGATTTTGTTTTCAAAGGGAGGGGTTAGGGAAGAGGAAGAAACAAGGGCTCCTAGGCTTCAGGAGCATCACGCGGTAGAAAAGTGAGGGAACTCACAGGAATTACAGTTCTGCAGAGGAAAAACATTTTGCCCCCCAATCCTCGCGCCTCCTGGTAGCCCATAGGAAATGGCAGAGAGCTGGGGGGAGAGTCTGTCCTGGCCGGAGGGTCCTGGGGCCTTCTGCTTCTTTTTCTTCTGGTGTGTGTGTGACTGCTTAGCGTGGAAACAGATGATGGGACTTTCTCATTGGCTTTCCAAAAAATGTCACCGTCTGAGGTGAAGCATGAAAAATTTCAGCTTAGAGGATGATAATGAAATCCTGATGCAACTTAACTGCAGTGAGCTTTTCTGAACTTGTACCGTTTTATGATGATAATTTGTGGGTGATATCTGTTTGCTAGGAAATGGCAGCATAAACCAAGAGACGGAAGTCAGTGGAGTTGTTTTAGATGTACACTGGTGTAACTGAGACTGGAGTTTGGCATTTAGAACTATAATGTTTTTAATGGATGCTTCATTAAGAATTAGACCAAAAAATATGTTATTAATAAACAGCATTTAATTTAGAACCCAGCTGTTGGGTAAGCAAACAACCAACACATGAGTATTTCTTTCAAAAACACATTGGTATCCGTTATCCTCGTATGAATCCAAAGCAGCGCTCCAGACTTCAGACAAGATAGTAGAAGGCATCATGTCGGTGTCATTCTAGGGATAACAGTTATTTCTGATAAATAGCTGCCCTGAGCCACTTAGTGAAGGTTGGACCGCGGTTTGAAGAAACAGTGACAACAAGGCGCTGCAAACCTCAGTTTCATTACTCCTTCCACCTACCGAAATAAACACCAGGGAGAAGCTGAGAAGCTCAGCAGGCTTATGGGTAGCAAAAAGAGCTCTGCATGGTATATCTGAATTGCCTGTTCTGATTGTTATTGCCCCAAAGAGTTGGTAAGAGCTAGTCCCACACAGCTTCACACAGCTCTGCAGGACGGGGATTGCGTGTTCTGATCTGTTTTGCTGCCAGAGAGTGGGAACATTTTGCTGTTCCTTGAAGAGGAGAGGAGAGGCTGATGGGCAAAGAGTTAACAGACCTACTCACAGGAAGCGCGCCGAGCTCCTCGTGCATCTCTTGGTGGGTCACTGCAATGGAAAAATAAACAACTCGGGAAGTCAGGAATTTCCATAGCATCCCAGAGCAGCACTTCAGTGTGCACAGTATCCTGTCCCCAGTGGAGCCAGATGCTTCAGAGGAGGATACGAGCATCCCCGCTGTGAACAATTACGGGATGTGAGGAAGGATAGCTGAACGGGTAAGGCTCATTTTAAGACCTTGCAGTCAATTGTCTGCTTTGCCACAGACCTGCCTTGGGCAAATCTCTCTCCTCACCTCCTGGAAGAGCAGCCATCAGTTCAGTGTGTCAGCTCGCTCGCCATGGGTCTGGAAGCTGCCTCTCTGGCCATGCCTGGGAGCGTTTTCCTGAATCATGGGCAGGGCCTGCATGCCCTGACCTGGTTACTGCTTGCGTGTCCCTTGAGTCCGTCCTGAGCCTTTCCATTCTCTGGTACCCCAGATCTCCTCGTGGAGGAGAAATACATCAAGATTTCTGAGGAGCTCAAGAAACTACTGCAGGGGTAGGTAGATGAGGTCTTCACCTGTTACAAAGCACCTTGAACCAGAATTTTGTAGGCTAAAGTCAGTGAGAGCTAGGCATACAGACTAACTTTTAAAGATAATCCTACTTTGAGGAGAAGGTTGCATTAAGTGACCTCCAGAGGTCCCTTCCAACCTCTTTCTATGAGGCCAAGCACACTGAAACGTAGAAACTATTATCTCATACTAAAAATGCGTTCAGGCTTACGTCATTGACAAAAGCTGGCAAGGTTAGATCCCAAACTAAGCTGGTTAGTAGTTGTTTGTGTAATAAACTCTGTAGCACCGTAGCTACCAGAAGGGCTGGCTCTGTGTGATAATGAGGGTTACATGCGCACATACGGAGCATCTCCTTCCTAGAGCCCAGCTCTCAGGGTTGCATCTGGATGACAAAAGGAGTTGTCCTCCTCAGCATCAGCAGAAGGGGAAGGGTTTTAAGGTAGAGCCACCATGTGTGTTTGTACTAGGGCACGAGTTCCTTCTTACAGTCTGTTCCCAGGTGGAAACTGGTGTGTACTGAGTGGTTTTGAAAATCCAAAAGATATTTAAGGGCCTGAGGTAAAAAAAAAAAAGGAACCAGGCTTTTCTTGAAGTCTTGTCGAAACAGCTGGCTTTGAGCCTTGAAAATGTGGAGTCAGGCTGTTTTGAAGACTGGATCCATAATAAATGGCATTTAAAATATCTCCACCTAAATGTGCTACATATGTCAGTGCCGGGATTTTTTTTTCCCCCCAAGGTCTGAGAAGTCCCTTCATAAAGATCCCTGCAAGTTTCTGCACAGAAACGACGTTCAGAACCACCATGCTCAAGAATTCAGTTTCTGTTGAGCCACAGTATAAAATCATGGAAATCTATCTTGAATGGATAGCATTTGAACATTGTCCCTACAGCACATACACCATTTATCCCCTCCTTTGTAGTGTTTAGGGCCAGTGGTTTTGGAACCAAGTAACAGGACTCGCTGTATCTTATCCTGCCTTATTTGTTGCAGACCACATTTTGTATGCAAGGAAACAACAGACAAAATAGCCTCCAAAAGAAAGGAAGAATGAGATAGTTTCCTAAGTTGTCTTTGCCTGAGTTGGCAGCTGCTCCGCTTCATTCAGCTTTTTGTTCCCCAGTGAGTGCTGTGCGTGTGTAGCAACAATGGGGTGATGCAGTTACACCGCGGGCTCATGGTGGAGTTCCGTCAGATCCATTCATAAATACAGGCTCGGCCGGCGCGCCGAGGAAGCCAGGCCCCCCGAGGAACCGGCTCCGCAGCCCAGGCATTGCCGCCGGAGGAGCTCACGGGCCGGCGATAGATAGGCTGGTCGGAGACTTGCCCCCAACCTCTGGCGGGGAATCCTTACTCAGCTCATACAGCTTTGCGTGACACAGGCGGGTTGTCACAGCTTCTTTTAAAAACCCCCTTTCTCAATAAACGCTCGCGGCATCTATTACAGCGGGGTAAATTGGCAGCTGTTCGCCGTTGCAAAGCGTACCTGTTGTTAGGCAGAGATTATCAGCTTGAAATCCCCAGTCGCGTTAAGCAGGGAGCGTAATTTCAGGCATGGCATCTGCCCCTGGATCATCCTGCCAGCGTTTTGGCTTTACTCTCACTTTTTCCAGTTCTGAAAACATTGTTCTCTCCTGTTGCTATGAGAAGTACCCACACGAGCAACAGGAAACCAGCAAACTGACTGTTGAAGCAAACAGTGGAACTGAATCTGGAAAGTGCACTGTTGCAAGTGCTGAAAAGACCGAAAATTGCAGAGGAAAATGTGCCATCTTTCAGATCCTTTATGTTAGTCATCTTATATATTGCATTATTACAATAATGTAGCAATACTAGGTGGAGAAATTCTGGTATAGATGAGATTTTTACCCTCGTTAGTCTGCATGAAATGCCCTTTGCAACAGCAAATTACTATTTTCTGTACTTCCAGATGTAGAAACAGAGACATAGACGCTTATCTGTAATTGGTGTTCTTTGTTACAGTAGCAAAAGTAGGCGCGTTTAGGAGGGAAAATATTGCTGTTTTTAAACTGCATCCATTAGATGCAAGATCACTGAGCTGCAGTAAATGTGGTAAATGGGCATGATGTTCCCACAGCAGCTTTTCAGGCTCTTGTTTTGGAGAACGTCGGCGAGCTAAAGGCCAGCGCTCGGCACACGAAGGCCCTGCTTTGGGAAGGAATCCCTGTTTATGTCAACAGTGAAGCATGTGCTTTGGAGAGGTTTGCATTGGGGCCTAAATGTGAACCAGTGGAGGAATCCGGCCGTCTTTTGTGTTTAGGAGTGCAGATGACACGTTCCTGGAATTTATGTAAATCCCAGCTCTTTAATGCATGTCTGATTGCTGCTTTCTTAGATTATCCAAGCAATGCATACATGACCGGTGAACAGTATTGGCACTTCAAATATCTCCAGCGTCCTTTCCACCTGTCATACCAGGTCCTGCACCTAAAAAAAGTCCTTTTCTGGTTTCCCTTTTTTTGCAATTGGTTTTAAGAAAGAGGAAGAGACCAGGGGCGTTAACAGATATTTGTGAAGTAATTAATATATATGTGGAAAACCAACCACCCTCTAACACAAAAATGCCAGAAGGCTTTTTCAGTGTTCCAGCTTTGGGACTTTGAACACTCAACAAAGGACCCAGGGTTTGGATCCAGGCTCCTAAATCTGGTCAGGAAATGCAGGAGCATCAAGAAATAGACAGTAGCATTATAGCTCAGTACGTTGCATCGTTTGTATCCACGTTATATATAGAATCATAGAATTGCTTAGGTTGGAAAAGACCCTTAAGATCATCAAGTCCAACTGATAACCTAACACTGCCATCCCATCACCAAACCATGTCCCTAAGCACCTCGTCCACCCATCTTTGAAATACCTCCAGGGATGGGGACTCTAAAACACTTCCCTGGGCAGCCCGTTCCAATGCTTAACAACCCTTTCAGTGAAGAATTTTTTCCTAATATCCAATCTAAACCTCCCCTGGCACAACTCGAGGCCATTTCCTCTCGTCCTATCACTTGTTACTTGGGAGAAGAGACCAACATCCACCTTGCTACAGCCTCCTTTCAGGCAGTTGTAGAGGGCAATAAGGTCTCCCCTCAGCCTCTTCCTCTCCAGGCTAAACAACCCCAGTTCCCTCAGCCGCTCCTCACAGGACTTGTGCTCCAGACCCCTCACCAGCTTCGTTGCCCTTCTCTGGACACGCTCCAGCACCTCACCTTCTTGAACAGAGGGGCCCAAAACTGAACACAGTATTTGAAGTGCAGCCTCACCAGTGTGGAGTACAGAGGCACGATCACTTCCCTGCCCCTGCTGGCCACACTATTCCTGATACAAGCCAGGATGCTGTTGGCCTTCTTGGCCACCTGGGCACACTGCTGGCTCATATTCAGCCAGCTGTCAACCAGTACCCCCAGGTCTTTTTCCACCAGGCAGCTTTCCAGCCACTCTTCCCCAAGCCTGCAGTGTTGCATGGGGTTGTTGTGACCCAAGTGCAGGACCCGGCACTTGGCCTTGTTGAACCTCATACAGTTGGCCTCAGCCGATCGATCCAGCCTGTCCAGGTCCCTCTGCCGGTTTGATGACAGCCCTACTGTTACTCTTCTGCTGCTGGTTGTAAAGGAGAGTAGGGTTGCGGTTTGGCTTTTGAAAGCCCTTGAGAAATGACGCACTTGGTCAGTGAGGGGATTGTCCTCAGCCTTGGCATTGCAAAGGATTTCTTGACTCTGCCTTGCAGTTGGCCTGAGCTTGGCGCAGGTTGGGCTGTGGTAGCGATGGCAGGCATGCCGATCCCTGGAGATTTCCCCAGGATTACTAACATGTGCTCTTGGCGGCTGGATGTCCATACGTCCCAGGGCTCTGAGATACGGTGTTGATTCTATTGAGTCATTTCCCACTGGTCTGATCAAAGCTGTTTAACTGGCTCAGGCTTCGGCTAGTGCTGGCCTTATTTATTCTGTGGTTGCTGATGCGCAACGCTTCACCATAAAGCTAAGATCTTGTCAAGGATTAAGCAATATTTAAATTTAACAAAAATAAAATGGAACCGTGTTAAACAGTAGTTTTGCAGTCCTTGGTTTCTTCCTTCAATGCTGCCATAACACATTTTCTTTGGACGCTGGTATTCCCAAATGAGTGCCATCTTGGATGGGCAAAAGCTAGGTGGCACCAAGGCTCAGACCGGTTTCCATGTACCCAGATGTTTCCCTAAATTTAGTTTCTGATAAACAAGCAAACGTTAGGAGGCTTGCTGGGGTAAGCTTTCTTATTTCTTCTCCCAGGCAAGCCCAAAACTGAGATGCAAAAAGGGAATCTAAAAATCACAATACAAAAAGCACTGTGTCCTGAGGCACTGTGGAAGAGACCAGAGCCAAGTTCATCCCTTCTGCACGGCATGCCCCCCTGCCTGCCGGAGTCAGCGAGCGGCAAAGCCGTGGTGGTTGCTGGCACAAGGAGTGCGCGGTCTGGCAGGCCTGGGTGTTACGTGACCAGTATGGATCCAGGTGTGTGCTATCGTTTCTCAGCCTTTCCCAGCTGTGAAATGAACCTGGTGGTTTACATCTGTTCTGGAGCGGTTCTCATCATGGGAATAGGTGCAATAAATGCACAGCCGCCAGTCCCCTTATGGTCACAGAAGCTCTGGATTGATTCAAAATGGAATAGAAGGGAAAAGGTGCGTGGCTGAAATAGTTTACCTTCTTGTGATAGCCCTCCACTATCGGCATTTGAGAGGAGTGATCTTTTTCTTTGTGGAGGAGGTGGTGTACCGCTGCTCAGTTGCTGCAGGACCTGAAGCAGAGACCATTGTCATCCAAAAGGTACCGTCTGTCAGCTTTGGTTTGAATGGGGTGCCAAGGAAGACTTGAAAATGGCCAGATAAAGTCTGCGGCAGAAACATCAGCCAAGTTACTAAAACAGCTACAAAATGCCATTTTAATAGCCTCCCCCTTTTTTTTTTCTTTTTTTTTTTGTTTTGGTTTATCAGTCTAGTCATGATCTTGCAAGATGGAGAGAATGTCCTGCACCTATTTAGCTCAGTAAAGTTAGGGCAACAGGCTGCCTGGGTCATGTTGAAGTTGTTCTGGAGGTCAGAGCAGTCAGGAATGAAAATCCCAGTAATTACCAGTGTAAGGTGAGAGCCTGTTGGTTGAGTTGAGTGGGATGCCTCCCCTAATAGCTTGGCTGTGCACTCTAAACATCATTTTAAAACTGGAAGCTGGGGAGCAGTACAGGGCATATATATATTACAGAGGTGTTGAAAAGTTCAAGAATATGAATTAAGTATAATATTCTGCAGGATCTTTCCTAGTGCCTGTGCTTTCTTTCAAGATTGTTGAAATCCTCAATTATTATTGACTTGAATAAGTAGATCCTGCCATAGCACTGCTGATTCCTCCTTCCAGTCATTTTCACTGCCAGCTTTTCCATCACAGCCACGAGGGTGCTCCTCATCGGACACAGTAAAGCATTTCTTTTCCTTCAAATGCATTTCAAGTGTGCTAGTAAAATCACCCAGGGATGAAAAAGTTTCAGAAAAAAAAAGAAACCCAAAAGTTAATTGCCTTTTTAGTTCTGTACATGCTGAAGTAAAAATAAAACTATGGAATGGAAAGTACCTGAACTATTTTAATCATTAAAACTACTAGACCATATAGAAGAATGGGGAAGTTGATCCATGTGACACACACTTAAAAAACTTTTTTTATAAAAACAACAAAGGCAGCCCTACCAATATTCTGAAGGAATAGCCCAGTCATGTATTACAAAATGTAGGGCCATTACTTCACTGCATTATAGTGTTCTTTCAAGGAAGATTTGATGAAAATAGTGCAATTAATATTTTTTTTTCTTGTATATGTTTTTTAAAGCTTTGATTTTCTCTTGTCAGTGTTATCTAGAGCTTGCAAAATGAAAGTCCACCAGTAGATACGTACACATGCAGCAAATCTGCATGAAAGTTGGAGGGGTTAAAAACACTGCATCATGGGAAGGCCAGGCTGTTTGTTCTGATAGGTTTTTTGTCTTTTTTGTGTTGTGTCACTTAACTTCAGGATGGACAGAAAGTTCCAGTGAAGCAAGCAGAAGTGGTAGCCCCATTTATAAAATAAGCCACTTGCTGTATCACACTATGACAATTGGGCTGATAAGATACTCATAATAAATTCTTTTTTTTTTTCCTTTCACCTGTGAGATTACCATCCAGCTGTTGTACTTCATATGTCTTAAAGCTAGTTTTGGACTGAGACAGTGGTTCAAGTGCACAGCAAATGTGGTTTTCTAGGATTTTTCATGTAAGAGTAGACGCACTTTGCTCACCCATCACATTGGCCAGGTGTAAACATCTTCTGCCAATTCCAATTTATTAAGAAAGCCATTGACAGGTTTAGTTGGCATCTCATCTGGTATAAAACACGTCGCTCAAATCCGCCGACAGCACTCTGACGTTGTGCTGTGCCAGGCGTCATCTGCTGTCCTGCAGCGACCACGGCGAGTCAAAACCCACCAGGTGACCCCAGTACCTTGGCAGAAGCGGTGGTGTGGGCCTGTGCGTGATCTTCGGCAGACCGGGAGGGCTGGCTGGTCGGGCAGGGCGCAGAGCCAGGACTGATGATTGCGCAGCCACAGCCTCAGGTGGACAAGTTTGTCGCGTTTCCATCGTCGGTACTGGAGAGTTTGGGCTGCATCTGCTGGTGGGTTCCAGCTCGTTTTGCTGCATGACTGAGGTTCACTCATGAATCTGGCGGTGGTGGGGGGAGGTTTCGTTCCTAGATTTTGACTGTAGAACGTGACAACCCGCAAAATAAAGGTTTCACCATTTTTGGCATGCGCTGGCCAGGCCATTTCAGCTCCTGCATGGATGCTTCATAGACAAGACCAATTAAACAGAATGTATTAATCAGACTAATAAAAACCTGAGTTTTAGTATGCAAATAGCAACACTTTTTTGGGAAGCTATTTCATGCTGAATGTAACATGCTGGTCATTTTACCATCATGTTCTTTGTTTTAAAGAGTTCAGTGGTACGTTATTTTAAGTTCAAAACGTAAGTGTAGACCAGAGCTAACACATGGCAGAAAAACAACATCGGTGGTCTGTGGATCCCCATATGAAATAAAATTATGCAAACTGTGACAATTCCAGTCTGGGCCCCTTCATTGGTTTTACATACAAAATTAAGACATCAGAAATGACCCATTTGTCTATAGCATTACCTAGAGATTTTAGCCTCTTCATACATTAAATGAAGCATCATATTGACCATCAGAAGTTTGTACAATAACAGTGTAACTGAACATATATAAAGGTGTTTAGAAACAGACAAAGTTGGCTCCAAATGCTCAAGCCTTATGTTCCGAGTGTCACCACCCTTCCTTCCCCAAGCCTGGCTGCAAGGAAATTGCCTCATTAAGCTCTCCAGTCTGAAGTTGCTTCTAAAAAATGTGGCTTATTTTCAGAAGGACATGCTATTTTGAAATTGTGCACCACTGTGCTTTAAAAGAAGATGTTCTTATACCAAAAAAAAAAAGTGCATTACGAGTGTAATCTGTTAGAATCTGTTTGGTGTTAGCACCAAACTGGTGCCCCTGCTCTTTCTTCCAATTGAAAATGCCTTGACCCTTGAAGTGACTTCTTGCCATTGCCCTCTCACAAACAAGTGAATGCTTACAACAGGCCTAAAAGCCACCCAAGCTAATAATGGGGGATTTTCTTTATCTGAGTTTCTGATAGCTTTTGGCAGATAGGTACTTCGGAAGAAAGGCCAAGGAATCTGTCCAGCTCCCATCATTAAACAAGCAATTCCAGTATTAGGAAATTACTAAGCCCACAATAATACAAGAGCAAGCCCCAGCTATTTTAAAAAAAAAAAGTTTACCTGGTTAAACAAAAATACGTATTCTTACCTTAAAAAAATTAGTTTTTCCAGTTTCCAGTCGCAGCAGGAAAGTGGCGACAGACAGAGAAGCCCTTCTCCTTACCTTTTGCTAAAAGGAAAGGAAGAACTCCATGAGGTGAGTGAGGCACACTCAAAAACTTGCTTATCTGTCCTGGATCTCATCACCAGAAAATCCACCATGCCCATGTTTTATTGTATCTTCAAAGGCATTTGTCTTGGTCTCTCCCTCCCGAGGCTTCCCGCTCCTCTCCAAGCGAACTCAGACACCAAAGCTTCCCTTCTCTCCAGGAGCAGGAGGCCAGCAGGCGGCAGTCCCCAGCCGATGGGAGCGCAGGCAGGGACAGGCAGCTGCGCGGTGCTCTGCCTGCTGGGCAGCTCTGGCAGGCCTGTGTTTAAGTGTTCCCTCCTCCACCAAACCCCAGCTGTTAATGAAGCCGATTGCGTGAACCATGTGTTTGGTAACTCCGCAGTTTTTTTGCCACATGAGGAGCTTTGCAGCGTGGGGTTCTGGGAAAGGCAGCAGGCGCTGGTATGGGATGGAGATGGGGATGCAGCCCCGTGTGGGTCTACCCAGGGCCACAGCCCAGGCACTGGGAGAGCTAGTGTCCTGTCTCAGGGCAGGGGAAGCAGTGACCAGGCACATGGAGACTCGTATACTGATACTCCCTGCATCCCTCTGAGTTGACATCTCAGGTGCTCCCGTGGTTCTGAGCCCCACGGTTATTCACGGGTTGCAAATGCTTGTGATTATGCCCTGGCTGTGGCAATGCAGTGGTGGTGCCCACGTGATACCTTTGATCTTCCAAGAGCATCAGCCCTACTCACAGAGCGTCGGGATGGATTACAGGAGTGATGGAAATCGGGGCATGTCCCAGAGGCAGCTACAAAGAGCTTGGGGTGATCTCTGCAATACATCTGATGCAGGAGTCGTTCCAATCTACAGGCAAGGATCGGTACAACCAAGAGCAAGTTGCAAGCACCCTTTGCTGTACTGTGGGCTACACCAGTGCCTGCTGGAGCTCAGGAGCAGAGTGCTGTGCTCCGTGAGACGAGGAGCCTACAGCCAGTCACCTGAATTCGGTGTTCAGTGCTGCCCAGGCCATCTTAAACAGCCCTGTCCCAGCTTCCTTTGGCATTGTGCTTCATTTGTATTCTGACTCTGCACCAGTGGTGTGGCACTTATGTACCATTTTTCCTATAACCTGGTTTCCAGAGGATGGAAACATGGGTGCCAGGGCTGGCAGGGAACTCCCGTGTACCCCTGCATGGACCCTCCTGTGCTCAGCCGGGGTTAGGTGCAAACAGGGATGGAGTTTGCCTTCCTCCAAAGCACAGACCTCCTCGATCGTAAGGGCTCTGAATGAATGCAGTATGCAGTTTTCAGAGCCATGTATCTTGGCTAACCTTGGGCTGCATTTCTGGATGATATCAAAAGGTATTTGACACACACACCCCTCCTATAACCTGGTTTCCAGAGGATGGAAACATGGGTGCCAGGGCTGGCAGGGAACTCCCGTGTACCCCTGCATGGACCCTCCTGTGCTCAGCCGGGGTTAGGTGCAAACAGGGATGGAGTTTGCCTTCCTCCAAAGCACAGACCTCCTCGATCGTAAGGGCTCTGAATGAATGCAGTATGCAGTTTTCAGAGCCATGTATCTTGGCTAACCTTGGGCTGCATTTCTGGATGATATCAAAAGGTATTTGACACACACCCCCCCCCCCCCCATCTGCCATGCCAAATCCTAATTATATTTAATCTTCTCAAAAAAAATGCAGCAATTGGAAACTTTGGTTAAGAGCTGGCTAACGTTGGTTAAATTATCTGCTTTCCTTAACCTTTTTCTTGGACGTAGCAGCACTACTCTTGTTGCGGTTTCTCCCCTTCCATGAACAAGCCAGCCTGAGGCAGGGGATAAAGTTTAGCTCCAGTGAGTGAGACCTGGGAAAGTCGCTAGCAGTGAGAAGCATTGCTTGTAGTGGAGCTTCGTTGGGGCAGGTACAGTACAGCTGCAAGCCAGTTAACTTGGCCACAGCTCCTTTTTCAGGGACGGTCCCACAGTCCCCAGCTCTCGGGACAAAAGGTGATCGCGGGGAAGGCTCGGTCTGCCCGCTGCTGGCACGTGACATTGCAGCAGAGTTTTTTCATGTCACCATGCCCATACCCTCTTTCACTATCCTGTTACTCACCGTGCTGAGGGAGCAAACTCCTGAGTCAGATTGCACATGGGGTAGTCCAGGTAGTCAGGAGATTTCGATGACGTCTCACTTGGGCTTTAGCTGACGTCATCCACATCACTGTGAATATTTTTGTCTCTCATACAGCCAGCATCTCATCCAACCCCCTTTCCCTGGGTCAGTTTGAAAAGCTGTCCCTCATGGCCTCTCTTTGGCTGGTGCACCTTCAGAGAAAGGTTGTGATGCTTCATTATATTAACCAGGACAGTCTCACGACAAGGAGAGGACCTGATTTTGCAGCTAGCAGCTGCTGGCTAGTAGCCAAGAAAATTGCGCTCATCATGAACATAAATGTCATCAGCGGAACAGATACTCTGCACCTGACGTATTTTCCCAGCCTGGCTAGGATAACAAATTAAACCTCTATACATGAATATTTCAAACCCTCCTGAATAACCTGGTATTGTGTGGAGAAAGTGGGCGTTGTTGGTCAGAGCCCAGCTCCCCAGCATTGCAGTCGCGTCCCATACTCGGTTCCCAGGCTGACACAAGCGCCCGTGGGACCCCGTGGAGGTCAGTGCCCAGCTCTGTTCTTCGGCTCCCCTGCCTGAAAGTGGGAATGGTGATACTGGGTTTTACCGCTCCTACCAGATGCTGCCAGGGCTCTGGCTAAAATATTCTGCTGTAAAACTCCTGCTACCAAAAACTGCATTTCTCTACTGTCTGAAGTCTTTGGGAGAGACGCAGCTCTTGGGCAGACTGAGGCTGCAGTGAGTTTACAGTATCGGTACCTTTTCTAGTATTGTAGGACTCCACAGGGCTGCTTTTAGAAAAACCCACTTATTAGAGCACCACCGGCCCACCTACCCAGTGTCTTTCAGTCCCAGCACACTCCACGTAAGTGGCATTGTGTTTATACAGCCATGGCTTGGGTTTTATTTTTCAGTTTCTGCTATAACCAAGGATTTGTCAATATTTTCTCACACTTTTTTTTTTTTTTAAACATCCATATTATTTGGTCTTCCAGCATATTACCAAGAATGTGGAACATCCTGTAATATTTTAATAGTTGTCTTCCTCATTGCTGTGTCTGGCCTAAGCATGGTGAATCCTTTCCATTTATTTGTTTATTTATACTTCATGTTGATTGCAGGATTGCTAATGTACAGAGCTCCCAAATTTGTGTTGCTGTACTGTATCCTTTCTCCAAGTGTTGTGTAGTATAATTTGTAATGTAGTGGTCTCTCAGGCTTGGCTGTGTATTTTTGACTTACATCTTCTTTTAGGAGCTGTCCTTGCTTTAATGTCTTCTGTGAATTATTACCAATAACTATTTCTGGGGCTGTTAAGATAGTCCTGCTCTCAGAGTGAAGGTGTGGGAGCATACACCTCCTCCTCCTCCTCTGCTGCTGAAATCACTTTTCTTCTCTGGAATGTGCTCAGAGAATGATAAGGTGGCTGCATGTTTGGGGCTCCGTCATTCGTTCCCCTCGTGCGAATTTTCACAGATAAATAGACCCTTCTTTCGCCTTTGCCTTGGGGACCCAAATGCATGACTAATAGAAACTCAGCGACAGAGCACTGCACTGTTTTGGGTGCCTCAGAACTCACTCCTCCTTCACTTGGATTTACCATTAATTTGCTTGATGGTAAAACGGACGTGCCTCTGTCTGTGTGACTTTGGTTTAGTACATGTTAGTTATTGCAGGAGAAAGATGCAGCTTTTTTGTAGTGAAGATGCACCCAAGTCACTTAACCCTGCATAGGAGAATGCAAAAATGTATATAACCTGCCATTTGTTTTTTGCAACACTTTGGGTTCCTGCTCAAGAAGACCACACAAATGAGCAAAAATGGGTAAAATATTGAGATTCGGAGAGTCTAATAAATATGGCGTTAGCATCGTTTAACCCAGGGAGTTTGTACACAGTGATTACCTGTGAGAATTCAAGGTTGTTTTCTGTCACAGCAGACGGTTCTCAGGAATACCAGACCGATGCTCTTCCAACTTCTGCTAGCTCAGTAAAGGAAAAAAGCCCTATCCTCCCCACTAACAGCTCAATTTCCCTTTTGTCCCCCAGGACTGCCTTAAAGCTTGTCAAGAACAGATCGAGGCGGTGCTAGTAAACAGCCTTAGGCAAGTCCGGCAGCAGCAACAGCAAAGCAATCCTTCTAAGACGGTGGACGAACTGGACCAGGCCAGCACTCCCACAGATGTGAGGGATATCAACCTGTGAGGACATCGGCACAGAAAGTCACGCTTGCTCCCCCAGCCCTTTTATTTTTGTTATTATTTTTAGAGTGAATTTTTTTTTTAATCTGCTCCCACATAGAACGTATTTAAAGCTCTTTTAGGTAAAAAAAAAAAATACAAAAACTGAATAATGAAAAAAAAAAAGCATTTGGTGCCTGTGATGTTCTACAGAAGGGAATCCCACAATATATTTGGTAATTGCTATTTGATTATGTATCAGTGATATTAAATGCTTATAAAAGCATACAAAGTAGCTAGATAAATGTAAGCCTGCATTTGTGGGAACAAAGTAGAGTATACTTGTCTGTGTATTATGACCTAGTGCATACACCCCTTTTTTAGATTTAAGAAAGGAATCGTGTGTGCGATTTTATGGCTTGACTAGATTGCAAAGCAATAGAATAAGGGGTTTAGGGCAAAGTGGGAAAAGATCCCTGAAGCAATTGAACCATTTTGAATGCAGAAGAGATTTGCTGATCTGTCACCTCTGTTATTAGTCAGAAGTGTTTGTTGGATCTCTGTATGTTAGTTTTGTTTACTCTTGCTGTCTGTGGTAGCTGCTACCTAAGAAAGAAGATGCTTTATTTTGCCAGCCGGAAGAGCAGGTGGTTTTTTTTGGTTTTGTTTTTTGGTTCCTTTTTTTTTTTTTTTTTTTTTTTCCAAATTCCCCTCTCCCCTCTTGACTTTTTCTACTTTTCCTTCAGAAATGGTTCATTCTAAACACAGCGGCGTCTTTGGCATGAGGGCAATTTCATTTACCCAACTGTGGGCCAAGCCAAAGTTATCGAGCGTTCACGTTAGATGGGGGAAATGCACCAATTAATTCCGACCAGTCGGCTAATCAGACTGCCTCCGACCTTTGGATTGCAAGATGCGGTGGATCATCTGTGAAAAGCGTTATATTCCTTTACAGCGCTAATGCTTCACGTCAATGTTAACTTTTGGCAGCTCCTTAGCTTGGCTGTAAAGACATTTTAAATGATGCTCTGTCCATCTTCCTTTTTAACGTATCCTCACTCTGTTAAAGAAGATGAGATTTGGTTTGATCCCTCCTCTACCTACCCACCTTCCCCCACCGCCCCCGCACACTTTTTCAGCATTTCATTAACTTTCTTGATCCACAGTGAGTGTTTTTGTAAACCATTTCATTCGAAAAGCACTTTGAAAATTGTTCCTAAGGGATTAAATGAGATGGTTTATGACAATTTTGCCGAGGGAAAAAAAAAAAAAAGAAAAAAAAAAAGAAAAAAAAAAGAAAAAAAAAAGAAAAATTCACAAAAGCAAAGCATATAGCTTTTTATAGTCAATATTTTCCAGTATCTGGTGTACTTGGTTAGGTGAGGTGTTGCTGGAAATACCAACACCTGCCTCAGATGACATTCCTGTCATGACATTCCGGATAAAAGCCTGATGATTTGTATTGTTCAGTGTCACAGAAGGATCTTAATACCACCTGCATGCTTATCTATGGACAACGAAAGAAAATTGCTGGTGCAAAAGAGACGAGTGGTAACCATCAAGGTGTGTGACTTGGAGTTCTATTACAAAGGTGTATTCAGTGTACTTGAATTTATTTTTCTGCTCCATCTGTAACGAAGAGGCATTTAGATGGCAAAGGAGTCGGAGCAACTTTTTTTTTTTTTTTGCACAATTGTATTAACAGTTTGCAAATATACAGTATGAAGCTGTTGGTTGAAATGTTAATGTTTGCATTTTTAAGATAAAAATCCAGAAAGACCATGCTACTTTGAAGAATATTATATGAATGGACTCAGCCGTATTTGGCTAGATGAGGGTAGAAAATGGAGTAAGATTCTAAGGTTTTGTTGTTTTTTTTGGTTTTCGGGGGTTTTTTGGTTTTGGTTTTTTTTTTTTTTGCGCTGCTAAGAAGCTATGATTTGTTTCATTCTTATTCACATTAACAGTACTTAGCTGTATTGTTTCACTGAGTGTGCTGCTATTTTATAAACATTTTTATAATATATTATTTTACTGCTTAAATTTCAAATCCTGAAGTAGATGGTTAAGTGGAGATATGATGAGTTCTTTGATTTACTGGAAATGCCCTGTACAGTTGTTTTTTTTTTTTTCCTAATAGCGTGTTCATGATTTTTTTTTTGTTTTATTTTATTTTTTTCCTTCTTTCCTTTTTTTTTTTTTCCCTTCCTTCCTGATCACATCCTGCAAAGACGGTATACTTACCTCAGGTTTACTGGACAAAACAGAAATGGTTCCCATTTTCACAATACCTCACAACGCGACAGTTCAGTTTTTCCCGGGGCCCGTGCTCCGGCCGCGCCAGGGAGAGGTTGCAGGCAGCCGGGGCGCTGGCTCCCTTTTGGTCTTTGGTATCCTTTTCATAGTGGAAAAAATGCATTGACTCTCTGCCGGCACTTTGCCAGAGCAGGTCCGTGTTTCCCAGAACCGGTGGTAGGAACCACCTTGTCCTCACCACCATCACCTCCCGTCTTGATGTTCCACAGTGGGAGCACCTGAAGTTCAGCAACGGTGTCCCTCCTGGAGGAAAAAAAATAAGTTAATTGTGTGGAAGCAAGACTCTGGACATGCACACAGTGTGTATATGATAGACCAGATCGTTCCCTGACAGCCCTCCTACATTAGCAAATGTGGCTTGATGGGGAGGCGTGCCAGAGGGTCCCCGATGGTGGGATGCCCCCGGTGGGATGCCCTTTCCACATGCTGGGCTGTAGCACGGCTGCCCACAGGGAGCGTAGGCATCACATCCATCACATTTGCCTGGTTTGCTCCCCTCCATGCTCTAGATCGAGCGTAGGCAGGAGTAATATTTAGGGTGCCTGTCCCTGCTCTTCGTCCCACTGCCTGCGGTGCCCCGGTCCCATGGGGGGATTCCCTCCTGCAGCATTGTCCCCCCAGGGCTCCGTGGAGCCGATGGGCAAGGGAGGTGAGGTCCCCCACCAACATCGGCTCCTCGCCTGGGGGTCAGAGGGGAAAGGAGGGGGCATGGGAGTCGCAGTGCCATTCGGCAGCCCCCATCCCTCGCAGGGACCCGGTGGGTCTGCACATCTCGCCGCCAGGGGTAAGAGTGTCCTTGGCTGGCGGCAGTGACGTACTCAAAAAATACCAACCATCTGGCTGCACCCAGAAGCGTACTGTATTTGACATCTGGAAAACCTAGAACTTGACCATTTTCACAGTACCGTTTGAAATTAAAACACTGCATAGTACTCCTTTTTAACAGCTGTTGAAAAAAATGAATACTATTACTGCAAATGAGGTGTGAGATTTTTTTTTCCCTGAATTGCAGAAATCATAAACCTTCCTACTGATTAATTAAAAAAAAAGAAGTTGCTGATTATACCTTCACAAGTGCCAAAGGATTGGCATGATCGCTAAAGTATTTATCTCTCAGCTTCCTATTGATGGTACTTTGATGATCTTCCCCTCCCTCCCATTACTATAGCATAGGAGCACCTCATAATCAATTTATTTATATTCCCAACATGCTTGTGAAAGCAAAATACGATTAACCCCATTGATTTATGCTTGAATAATCGGACGGCTCTTAATTACTCACCTGGCCACTGGATTTTTTCCACTATGTTTATTACCATGTTCTCATGTACCTCAGAAATCACTCTCGGTTGCACAGTTTCTGTTCTCAAACTTTTTTTTTTTTTTTTTTTTTTTTTTTTGCTTTATCGAGTGTGATGCCATATCAAGTCAACGTTATTCTCTCACAATGTGCTCTTTAAGAAGTGTGGATGTTTATATGGTCAGGGGATGCTAGAAAGTGCGGTAGTAGACATGATCAGTGTAAACAAAAAGTATTTAGAAAGTATGCGAGGTTGTTTTCGATGGATAAGACTCTGATACAGTGTAGTCTTGATTACCTTTTAAAAGGTCTTCTTTGTTCAGTGTTGTCATTTTTATTAATAACCTGTTGTTTTGACTAGTTTAAAGATGGTTCTAAGAAAAGTGTTTTGGCGGGATTAGGTATGCTGTATGGACAATAAACTCACCTTGACCTAAATTTGCCTGTCTTGGTTTTATTCATTCAGTGTGAAGACAGTGCAGAAGGAGATGTGATTCCATCATTCTAGGTAGAAGGTGTTAGCAGGCATATAAAACGTGAACTATTGAACGTTACAGTCACAAACCAAGTTTTCCTTTAAAATGTAGCTTATTGCCTACAGGGAGGCAAATTCTGGTGTGTTTCTTCTGTGAAACAGTCCCACGAGATTTAAGGAGAAGAAAGTCCTAAAAGTGGTATGTTGCTGGATCAAAACACTTGGAAATTAAATTGAGCTGGTGGAAAAGTCCACACTTTTGCAACTAACTGAAATATTATTTAAAGCTCCACTCAGTTACTTGTTGCATTTAAAGGCTACTGCAAAAACTCTGTTGTTTTTCTGTCGGCTTTGGACAAACTGAGTAAAAGGAGAGGGCTTTGTGGTGAAGCCAGCGGGAAGAAATGAGCCTCCAAGCACCAAGCCTCCTTCCTCAGCCCACGCCCAGGAGGTGCAATGCTCACCCTCACCCTCTTCTACGTCGTGGATGCTTGCTGTGAATTGACCAACCTCCCACGTGACGTGCTTGGCCTGACCGCAGGGTCTCTCCTTCTCCACTGCCATCCAGTAGTGGTCTTCTACTGAATTTCAGGCCTTTGAGCACCCCTGGGGAGAGCAAAGAGGCACTGAAGAATGAGGAAGAGGTATTTGGGCAGACACACTGGGGAAAAAGTATCACCATCATAAAGTGAATAACACAGCCAAAACCAGAGAAGAGAAATGAAAGAAAAAAAAAACAAAACCCAAAACCAAAAAAGGGAAAAAAAGATGGAATGAACAGGGAGAAGGAAAAATATTCAAAACCTGTGTTGCTACAATGAAGAAACGTGAGCAAAAATAGGTAGATATGAACAAACAGAAAAACAATCAAGGATGGGTTACGAGATATGAACTAAATCTTGAGGTTGTGAGTCAGGAGATACAGATCTTCCTAGTCACAATCACACAAACTTGGGAGCAGCAGCTTTAGGCAAAGTCTAGATCTCTAAACTTCCCTGGAAAGTGAGCCAAGAGCCTCATATTTCACGGGTTGTCTGCACCAAAAGTAGAGGTTTTAATGCACCACGAGTCCTCGTGTTCCTCTGGCCACCATTTAACAACATGACCAACAATCTGCAGTAGTTCATAGGTGTAACTTAGAGCCTAAGAAGAACTTGTGAAAGTTCTTCTTACCCCTTCCATTAACGCTCAAAGGGGTGCTCTCTGGCCTAATTTCAGGTTTCAGGAGCTTAACTCCTTTTCCACTATCGCGTCACCAGTAGTCCTTCTGGAACTGCAGGGATGTGCTCTGCAGTTTGTGTTTTAGAGACTTTACCAAATCTAGATTTAGCAGAAAAGAGATTTTTTTGTTGTTGTCTAAGTAAATGTATGTTTTCAGAATTAGAGGATACAGGGCGCAGAAGCTAAAATTGAAATTAATTGGACAACAGCCTGTTCCCTTCCTTTAAAGAAAGCTGCCTGAATGCTGAGAAGCCACATACAATAGGGTTAAGTTCCATTATTATGTGGCCTGTGAAGCCGTTTTGTATTGTCATCTTCTTACCATCTGCAAACAATTTCTGCCCATCATGATCCTATACTTTACATAAGGACAGCCTGAGGATTTTAAGGAGGGAAAACAGCAAAATCATGCTTTAAAACAACTACAATGCTGGACTGACTTTTGTGTTTAAGAAAACTGTGGAGGCAAGAGAAGAAAGCTTTAGCACTGAGATTTCAGAAGAGAAAAACACCACACGATTGCTCGGTGTTTCCAATCTGGGTATCCAAGTTAGATTATGTTTTACTTTATATTTCCTCAAATCTTTCTGTAGGGACTGGAAATGCAGTTTATCTTCCTAAGCAGGGAATTTTCCTTTGTGTCTCAAATAAGGCATCCTTAATGCGTGTTTCAGGAGGCTTTTCAAACAATTCTGCTGCAATTGCTGTATTTTTTAATTTGTCCATGAACTATGCAGCCACTCTTCATTCTGTGCTGCTGTAAAGCAAAAGCCCTACAAATCTAATGCAACCAGCACAAGCAGAATGATATACTATCCCTGCTGAAGATGGTGGGAGCTCCGCTGTTGACTTTCAATAGGTTTAATAATTTTCCCACCAACTCCAGTTCATTCTCGCCTTGTACTGTAAACTACCAGTCACATCAATAAATATGAAGCTGATGTAAAGGCAGGTAGAATTTCTGCTAAGTCTGGCCCAGGATTTAGCTGCCAAGAGGTGCAAGAGGTGTGAAGTCCATCTTTCTCAATAGGGTGTTAACCCTTGAGCATTACATCAGTGCTCTGTGCTATTAAAATCAGCACACGGGACTCCCTAGGTCACTGAAGCCCACCATCACGCAGCCACAGCCCATCAGTCATCCATGCTCTGCCTGGAGGGATGCACAGGAGGATGCATCAACGACGAGCATTTTCAAACACAGGGTAACTCAAAGGTCCCATGGGTAAAGAGTGAGAGAGATGAAGGGCACCTTGCATGCACTGTCACACACATGAGCTGCTTAATGGCAATGTAGGTAATAAGGTAGAAAAGGTGTATTTTAACCTCACATTTCACGGGGAAGAAACAGACCAGGAAGGAGTATGGCTTTGCTCATGCAGGCAACTCTATTACTGACACACTTTCACACCCTTCTGCAGTCTTTTGCAGGCATAGAGTAGTTGTATTCAGTTTTTAGAGAATGATATTAGAGCCTTCTCTGCGCTGTTTTCAAATCGAAGCCAGCCAGCTGGCACGAAGGGAAACAGGCTATGCTCTACTTCTTTGCCCCCCACAGCACACTGAATCATTTCTCCCAATTAAGGGAAAGTCTATTTTAAAAAGGCTTTGGGGATCCCTTTAAATCTTTGGAGAAAGCTGGCTGTACCACGTTTACTTTGTACCTCTCTGAAATATTAAAAAAAAAACAACCTACAATCTTTAATTTTTCTTAATATAATGATATATTTAAAAGGGTTCTCAAAGGTGATTTGCATTTCAGCTGCGTGCAGCTGCTGGGTTACAGGTACCACAATATTTTTACACCAAGAAGAGTATGTGGTAGCTGATATTACTGCTGATGCTGCCAGAGGACAACAGCAAAAACTGGGGGGGGTCTTAGTACGGACACTTGTCAGGGAGGACACCAGACCAGCGCCCAGCATGGCCTTCAGGTGCACTGTGGGGAAGGGCACCACTCAGTAGCAGGTAGGTTAAATCAAGACCTGTTAGGCTTACAAGTTACAGTGAGTAAAGCTGAGGTGTTTATGCTTAGGTACGAGCTCTGTATGCAATATGTCTGGCACAAGGGGCTGCTCTGGGTTCCACTGCAACCTGCTAGAGAGAGAGAGAAAGGAGCTGATGCAAAGCACAGCAAGAAAAGAAAAGGAAAACAACAAGGAGAAAATGTCTGTCCCCTTAAATGTCTGTCCTTCTGTGGAAATGATGTGGTGATAGCTCTGTCTAGCTGTTGAGTTTTCTCTAAAAATAAACTGGGATGTTATTTGAGCTCTTCCAAAACGTAACATGCAGAAACTACAAGAAGAATTAGGACAGAGCGGTGAAGAAGAGAGAGAAAGGTCAGCAGCCTGGCCGCGTTTGGGGCTGCAGCTCCTCAGATTACTTGGTAATGCTTCTTAGAGCAAAAACTCTGGTTCGCCTGGCAGGAGAGTAGCAGGCATCCCTGAAGAGCAATAGATTGACCTTTCTGATGACTAGGTTTTTCAGAACTTGAACAAAACTGTGAGCGGGACATAACCAGCTGGAGGCTGAGGAATGAATTCAGGATTGTTACCCAGCACCCCTGAACAAAAATTTCCTGCAATTTTTTCAGCTTCCTCAAATTTGACTTCTTTGCTTCTCCAAGAAGTTTTTTATTTCAGTGTCTTTGGATTTGCTTCTTACACATGACAAAGTATTGATCTTTCTGGAGTGCTCTGATGGTATTATTTAGTTTCCCAAGTTCAGGTATTAAGGCTTGGCCTAATGTTACAGAAATTTGCAATGGAAATGCGTAAAATTTGGATGTGATTCTCCTTGATGGCTAGCAGGACCAGAGCAAGAGATTAGATATGTAATCTAAGCAAAATGCAAAGCTTCTTGAATGAGAGCTGACTAAAATTGAAGGGTAAAACCCGAGGGTGCAGGCTGCAGGAGGACCGCTAGATGACGGTAATGTAACTCCTAGAGCTGCTGCTGTTCCTGGAGCTCCTCCAGGAGCTGCCTGGGGTTTCCTAGCCTTCTGGAAAGTAAAATGTTTAACTGAACCTTCCCACTTCTCCTACAGCTCACCTGAATGCCTTCATCAAGCAGAAAGACTGGAGCCGCGACTTGAACTTTTACATTTGGGGGTTTGAGCAAACTGGTGTGAAGTCCTGTTGCAGGAGCACAGAAGGTTTTCTGTTCATCAGGACAGTCACAAGCTCTGCTCCCTGTTTGCAGCTGGTACATCCCACTGAAAACCATCTTAAAAATAATTAAACACTTGTCTAGAGTTACTTTTCCATGAAAGAAATTGATTGTAGTTGCCGCAAAGGTATTGCACAGCTATGTTCTCCAGCCTGTCGAGACCTGGCCACAGCACAATCTCTGTGCTGGGATTTGACCAAGTTATGAATTTCTTTGTGCCAGCACATCCTTTAGAGGCGTATTGCCCTGGGAGAGGAGTGGGGGAGGAAAAAACCCCGAAGAAATTCAGCCCAGGTTTCTGCCGGGCTGTTGTACTTGGTAAGAGCAGGAAGCAAGCCGGCCCTGAATGACAAAGTGGGCTGCGAGGAACATAGCCCAGATGATGATTTCAGTTTTGCGTTCCTAATTGCCAACTGTTGCTTCATGGAGACTGGATAGTTCTCCCTGGATTGATGATACTGCCTGATGTTAGTGATATGTGACCCATATAATGATGAATTCACTAGATCATAGAATCATAGAATGTTTTGGGTTGGAAGGGACCCCTAGAGGTCATCTAGTCCAACCCCCCTGCAGTAAGCAGGGACACAGTGATCAGGAGCTTAGATTCGAGCTTAAAATTATTAGAATCAAATTTTCTCATTAAAAAATGTTTAATTTCCAGCTCCACAAAAGCTTTTTCTTCCTGTGATGACTTCCTCAAAATACTGTTCATCACCTGATTGGGAATAGCGCTGGTGTTAGCAGTTGTGCTTTATAAATAACTTTGTTTCAATAGGCCAATTTAAAAAATAGGCTCATGAACACAGATTGACATGATGTGCTACAGCAGGTCAGAGAAATTACCAAGGAGGAAGAAATGAAAAATCAGAATTTTAATGCTCAGGAAAAAATGTGCACATGTTGTAGCATAGATAAAGGAGACAGCAGCAAAGATAAGAGGACTAAACAATGGAAAAGGGAAACATGATCTAGCAGCCAAACCGTGAAGCTGGAAGTCAGAAGCTGCAGGCCTTTCGAGCGGTTTTCCCACAGACCCAAACTGTGTGACTTCAGAGGAAGTCTCTTTGAAACTTTGCCTGAAGGGCTGTCACTTTTGCAAAGGGACCTGTATCAGAACATGCGCTTAGAAGACGATAGACGCTCACAGCGTTGGCTCGTATTTGTTTCTCCTCCTTCTAAAAGACACTTGAAACACAGCTGGGGTCTTATCATCGTAGCAAAATGCAGTTGTTTTTAATGGCAATACAATAGAAATAGGTCAGAGCTGAGTCATTTGGCACTGGCTCATTTAGAGGCTAGACATGTCACCAGTCTCACCCTTTGAAAATGTCAGTTCTGAAATCTGTGGAGGAGAGGCACTGCAGAAACGCAGGCTTGTGCCACCCTGCCAAAGGAAGATAAAAAGGGAACAAAACAGACCCGCCGTTGCATTAAACATTTAATTCAGCATCAGTTTTAAACTGCTATCAAATGAAACAAATTCTGGTTTAGTCTTCATTCAGAATTTGTTTGGTGTTAAAGCACAAACCAGTCTCAAAGTTAGGTCAGGTCTCTGAGCAACCTAGAAGAATTTCTCAGATGGCTGATTTTTAGATAGCATTTATTCCATCCGGTTGTGAAATCCTAAAGGAAATACACCCAGCTATCTGACCAACTAATATTTTGGTTAATCAGATTGTCTGTCATTCATAAATCTTCAGGTTTCTGGGGGGAAAAGGATGGTTTGCAGTTGCTTCTCCTGTTACTTTGTCCATTTTACCAGCAGTAATTTCATAATGCTATTATTTAATAATAGCAGTTGGGTCATTGCTCTCGCTGTCCGTTAGAAATCACCATTGGCAAAATGATTAAAATATTAATTTTAAACGCTATTTTCTCAGTTCTTGTCTGATATTATAACTCCTTGGATATTTGTGTTCACCCTTAAGTGACTTTCCCATTTCTTTCCTTGCTTTTTGCAACCATAAAATAGGTATTCCCTGTTACTGTATTCTACATCAACAACACAGTGACCAAATTTTTATGGTTAATTTCCTATCAATCATTTTGAATCCTTGATATTTTTGGCCAGCAGGACCTTTCCTGAGGTGAATGTCTTATTGCTGTGTTGAGGGAAATATCTTCTATGTCGTATCCTTGCAGTTTGCTGAGATGTACGTGTTTTTTCATGAATCTTCAAAAATGGGAAGCGGGCAAGCAAAATAAATTTCTACTTTTTAAAGACTTCTTCCTTTTCTTTTCCACTCTTGCTAGGGAGAGTCTGAATGTCAAACCCCAGCAACTGAAGAAAGAATCCCCTCACTCACACAGCAAGTAACGCGTAGGCAACGAGAGCATGAACTACAAAATGCAGGTGTGCCCTCTATCTTCCCACAAATGATGTCAGCTGGCCCAGAAAGATGACAGCTAGGCAAAAGAGGAGAGCTGATTTACTGTACCTAGCTCAGATGTCAGCTTCGCTCCCGAGTTTGAAAACCTCGCTGTAATACAGAGAGTGTGTAGGTAGTAGGTTTGCTTTTCTCTCTCTCCCCCCAACTGCCCTAGTTCCTCTCTCTGTTATTTCCCAACTATGATGGTGGCTGCGGAGCAAAAGTGGCCTCTGTCCAACAAATCAATCTGCAACAGTCTTAATACGAAGCTCACCCATCCCAGCACTACGGATCCCAAAACTGTATTCCACCAATTTCCCATCTAGATCCCAAGAGCTGAAATGATGTTGGTAAAATAAGACCTGAAGAAGAAGGTGACAATCTGTTCCAGAAAACACACGGAGGCTCTGGACTTCTGTGGCACGAGCCCGGCGTGGCCCCAGCTGGTTCTGGATGCCCACACCAACGCTGCCTTGCCCTGCAAACCGCTGGTCTGAAACTGTTGCTTCGAACCAGCTCCCGTCTTTGCCCATGACTACCCGGGGGTACGATTTGGCGTCCAAGACTTCTAATTGGCTTGTAATTAGCATAATTTATCTGACTATTGATACTACTCTGAGCAAAAGCCTGTTGCCGATTAGTGTTCTTTATTTAGTTGATGTAACAAGACTGAACTGGGAAGATACAAGACACATCTGCATTTTGTAGTTCATGACTGAATGTCACGAAATATTACGTCTGCTGCAATGTGGTAAGCCTACTCAACTCTCTGGTCCCAGAATCATGAGATTACGCGAAAACTAGATTTTTAACATGACAGCCATCAGATAATTGTAAACTAAGAACATAAAACCACAGCATCGTTCAGGTTGGAAAAGACCCTTAAGATCATCGAGTCCAACCATTAACCTAGCACTGAGAAGTCCACCACTAAACCACGATGTCCCTAAGCATCTCAGCTACCCGTCTTTTAAACACCACCAGGGATGGGTGCTCGACCGCTTCCCTGGGCAGCCTGTTCCAACGCTTTATAACCCTTTCGGTGAAGAATTTTTTCCTAATATCCAACCTAAACCTCCCCTGGCACAACTTGAGGCCATTTCCTCTCACCCTCTTGCTTATTTCTTGGGAGAAGAGGCCGACCCCCACCTCCCTACAGCCCCCTGTCAGGCGGTTGCAGAGGGCGATCAGGTCTCCCCTCAGCCTCCTCTTCTCCAGGCGAAACAACCCCAGTTCCCTCAGCCGCTCCTCACGGGACTTGTCCTCAACACGCGCCTCGAGACCTTTAAAAAATGCTTCGGACTGGCCATACCTTCTCTTTCATTTAAAAAAAAATGACTACTCTAAATACGCAGGGTTTTAGGGCTGGTCGGTGCACTGCCCGCACCGGCACCCGCGTAGAGCTGCAGTTCCGCCCCTCCCCGCACTCCCACCAAACGCAGACTGAACTCGCGCCTCTCCCCCCCCCCCCCCCCCGCCCCACCATCGCGAGCGGGA